>NW_018404676.1:288906-433342 GCF_002113885.1 Mizuhopecten yessoensis
TAATTTTCCCTTTGGGGCCCCGCCCTGGCCCCAGGGGTTGGGGTAGGAATCCCAATTTTACAATTTTGAAGCCTCATCTACCAAGGATGATTCTGACCAAGTTTGAAAAAAATCCATCCACTGGTTCTTGAGAAGAAGTTGAAAATGTAAAAGTTTACGCACGACGCACGACGGACGAAAAGCGATTGGAATAGGTCACTTGAGCAAAGCTCAGGTGACCTAAAAATTGTAGACAAATGTATGATCCATATGACATAAATAAGATGAGATTAATTTTTATTTTCATTCCAGCTAGCTACAGGCCAAAAATCAGAATTCTAGGACAGGATAATCTTAAGAATATATTTAAATTTTTCTCCACATTTTACCATAACCATTAATGGATTCCACAGTCATTTATTTGAAGAAAAAAAAACCCACAGTATTTTATCCCAGCAAGCTTAAGGACAGATGTCAAGAACTGAAACAAGTAATATATATAATAAAGATTGTAACACATCTGACCATGGTTAACTTTGATGTGGGTATAGGTTGTTCATAAAGTATTTCAACAGAGTTGATAACTCTTTATTCCAGTAAACTACAGGCCAGGCCAAATCGGTTGTTTGAAAATTTCAACACATTTTAGCCATGTGACTTTGTGGTTATAACCCAGTAAGTCAATGTTATTTATTTTCATCAAATTTGACAGCCTTACGATTTGTCTAGTTACATGTCATATTTCCTTACCCTAGGTCTTAAGGTCATTAAGAACTCATATGAAGGAAAAAGTTGACACTGGAAAGAAGGACAATGGACAGGCAGATGGACAAACAATATGTTAAAAATAAGATATATATTCATAATGACAACCTGTCTGTTTTGGATTTCTGTTGATAATTTTGGATCTGCTACAACTTTGAGTTTATGTACATTGTCTGTGACAGTCAGCTGGTAAACATCAATGTACATAGTATCCAGGCCAGTCTGAGAAGTGTGCTGCGGATCTACCATGTACCGATCTATTTTCAAAACCTGCAAAATATATCATATTCATTAGTGGTAGTTCATTTGTATGCATACAAAATTATGAGAGGGTTGTTGAAGAGATTAGCAAAAAATTAATCTATTTAGAGATAAATTTCATACTATTTTTACACTTACAAAATGATTGTGACTAAGGTAAGCTAAGAAGACAAATAAAGTGTCTAAGGGTTGGCTCGAAATAATGATAACATATAACCCATGGACTAAA
Organism: Mizuhopecten yessoensis; assembly: GCF_002113885.1. Classification (NCBI taxonomy): domain Eukaryota; kingdom Metazoa; phylum Mollusca; class Bivalvia; order Pectinida; family Pectinidae; genus Mizuhopecten; species Mizuhopecten yessoensis. The sequence continues at coordinate 290,141 of NW_018404676.1, forward strand.
ATATGTTGACTTTTGCAGGTACAACTATGTATACAGGTACTGTCAATCTCATGATCTTTTTGTTAATATGATTTACTAGGACATTAGTGGACACAAGCATTGCTGCCTCTATATCTACGTCAATATATTTTGAAATACAACGTGGTAAACATAAAATAAGCCTATACATAAGATGCTGTATGATCGTACTTCAACTCCAGATCTTTCCAGAATTCGTCCAAGTTTTTCTCAAAGTCAAATACGTTACGAGATGAAATAACATCTTGCGAGAGACTATTCCAGATATCAATTATTCTTTGAGTAAAGTAATGTTTTCTAATATTTGAATTAAATGTTGGATAGTTTCTTATTTCAATTATTAGTAGACCATCAGATGTGTTTAATTTAACTTACATACAGAATTACAAAATAATATCTTTTTATCCTTTTAAATGATTGTCATGATTTGAAGTTCCTCTGGCCCTGACACCAGACTTAGACCTCATATCTATCAGATTGGGCACCACAGCGCATATGGGTAATAATCCTGCCTTTGGGTAACATATTTGTATGTTATGGTTGAATGCACTTCGAATCTACTTTCACTATCCTATATAAAAAATCCAAATTTTGTACTTCACTTACGTTATTTAAAATCGCCATATGTATTGGTTATTACAAACAACTTTTGGTTGAACAGTTTTCTGTTTTGAAAGTATTTCACGACTTTTGAAGCCTTAGAAAAGAAAGTCGGGACATCTAAAATCACGAAAATGTCAAAACACGAAAAAACGTTCAACCAAAAGTTGTTTATAATAACCATATAAATAGCGATTTTTAATAAAGATAGTGAAGTACAAAATTGATTCGAAGTGCATTCAACCATAACATACAAAGATGTTACCCAAATGCAGGAGTATTACCCATAACCTGTCTATCTGTCAAAATGTCTAAGTCTGGTGGCCAGAGGAAACTCGGGTTAGTTAGCCGTACTCCTATAACATAAGAGGCGGCCGCTGGTCGGCCATTTTTTCTTTCGGATATGATTTTGCCGACGGCGCAGATCAAAAGTATCTCGCCGTGTAAACCTCTACCATATGTTGGAGTAAGTTAGCCGCAGACACTGGACTAGTGATGTAGGCGTTGAGTTTTGAATACATATCCATATTTCAATGTACTTATTTGTTAATAACTCATTTTCTAATGCCAAATTTACCATAAATGGTCCTGCAATAAAATCTTCTTGATGAAGATCTGCTCGCTTTACACATTTTTTCAGATCAACAAGAGAATTGCAGTTTGATTTTTCCGCCATTAGAATCTGCGTAGTGGCGACGTTTGATATACTGGTGAAAATAAATACAAACATGGTCATCTCATTTAATCCGGAATATAATTATAAAAAAAAAATCCGCTAGTCAAAAATGAATTTACTGTTAATATCAAGCTAATTGCAGCTATGAACATCGATTGTTCACAATAATATGGCTCTTAATGCATGTAACACAAAAAAGTCTACCAAAATCAGCATTGGAGATTTCTTTTTTTGCCCTCCGCTCTCGACTCCAAAATATTGAAAATCTTATAATATGACTGTTTGACATTTGAAGAAATTGGAAATTAAAAGAATAGCAAGACCAAGTAAAACACAACATATTATATACTGACTTGCCGAAAAATGCAAGAAAACAAAAGGGGTACCGGCCGGTTCAAGTTCGGCCACCCTAGATATAAATGTTTGGTCTTGAGCAAATATTTACAACTTTGAGGATATTAGCAGTTCAGTTGACTATGACAGACATTCACACGGTAAAACAGCGAGGAAAACTCAAATCTTAAATTAATAAACGAGAGAAAGTTACTTTTGGGAAGGTAGATAGAAAAAAAAGCATGACCTCACTTCTTTCTAGTATTGCGAACTTTCTGTAAATCGAATTGCTATTTATTTATGTATTGCTGTGATATACGAATTTATTGACAATTTGGGGCAGGTTCGGTACATGCAACATATAAAAAGTCGTGAAATTGGCGGAAAATCTAACGTAACAGATACCAACGTGGGCCCAGACAGTCTGTCCCTGCATAATTGGGGATTTGCAAAAGCGATCAAAATTAATCTGCTGCGCCGATTGTAATATTTGGGATCTTTGATTTCTTTCTACTTCTAATTACCTTTCGTTTCCTATAGTGCCTTCCCTTGCAGATCGTTTGCCCAAGTGAGGAAGGCAATGGACTCTGTTCTCATGCTGGGACATACCAAAGTCCTTAAATATGACCGTTGTTATTCCCTGCTTTATGTTCAAAATTTAATGGCAACAACTGGTTCACCCGTGGTCAATATAATGTGACATGTCGGAATGTTGTGCTGGGTGCCTTCGGCATGGTATTTCAGTGAGGTAGCGCTATAAAGTTAGCATCAGATCCTCGCTAACACAAGGATCACATACACACGCGCGCATACGCAACACACATGGAGGCACGTCCTTAACTGTACAACCAACCAATCTGTCAGATGAGTACTGGGAAATCGGCGGGACTATGGGTACAATATCCAGCGCTGTTTTATTGAAGACTTTACTATCGTGTTAGATTTGCGGAACCAATTCAGTTATTGTACGAAACTGCATACGTGGTCGAAACGAAGACGCAACCCTTGGGACTTAAGTACACTTAAAATAATATGATTAGAAACACTGTAAAACATCAGGATGAAAGTGAATGGTTTGGCCAACTCTGGAATGATTGTGGGCTTGTTAACAGAAATAAGCTACGGACTTACATGAATTTAAAAAAAGGACCTAAAACAATAACATTTCGTGACACGATCCTACCGGAGCGTTCTGACAATGTTGGGATGGCACCATATGGGGTAGTGCTCCTCTGAAGATTATAACATGCCACCGACACCCCTAAACGTTTTGGTGTTCCCAATCTGTGGAAACAGAGGCTCACTTCTTGTGCGATAGTCCCATGTATAGTATTTTGCGAAATAATCTGTTTTACCTTAAGGGATAATATATTTATGATATTTTTCCCTAAATTAATTAAGGAGTGCATCCTCTAGTATTTTAAACAGATCTAGCATGATCTCTTAAAGTTAGAATACTTGTGTAATTTTTAAACGATAAATGTTTTTTACTTGCATATTCATGGCATTGCATTGTATTGTAAATTAATTACGAACGTTTTTGTGAAACATGTATTTATGACTAATGTTAAATTGCATTGAAGTGTCAGACAAGTCAGTAAATGACCTGATGTTAATATGGTAATATCTGAATTATTGATATGTATCTGATTTATGTATAAATTAACATGTGACACTCTAATTAAATATTGTATTGATTGGTTGATTAATTGTTGTGGGAAGTTGGTCTGGGCTGCATACCTTCTTAGATCTCTCTCAGCAGCTTCAAGATACTCTCGGGCCTGAACACTGTAACGGGTTGCGGGTATCGCCACTGTTAGTTCTCCATAGGTTCGCAAAGTGAGCTGTCATTTGCTCGCTTTGTTTTTTTACAGCAGTTTTCATTACCCTCCCAATGTTGGGACACTTGGTTCATTCCTTTCTGAGATCATTTTTTTTAGATAAATAAATCAAAGACATCGGTGTGTGGAATCAGAAACCTTCTTTGTGTACCACTCCATCAAAGCATATGCAGTATTTCATTAAAGGTCGACCAGTTATAGGGGAGACCGGGGCAAGTTCGGCCCTGAGGTAGGTCGGGTCACAGCTGATATGTTTGGTCTTGAGCAAATATTTACAACTTTGTGGATCTTAGACGTTTAGTTTGTTGGGCGGGACATGACGTTGCATGCTTAAGGATGTGTATAATTATGCTGATTTCAACGTGGGCCGAACTAACCTTAAACTGCCTGTCCGAATTTTTGACTTTTAAAAATAAATAAATATGAAAGACGTAGAATTTCTCTTTCAAATGGTGTATAAACACATACATTTCAACAAATGACATGGACGACTTTAATAATAATGGACCGAACTTGCCCTGGTCTCCCTAAACCAATAGTTACATTCTTACTACTGCAATTCTTGATATTTATCATACTGTACCATGTGTATAGAACGATATGCCTTTTGGGATTTTTTTTTTATATACACAGGCATATACACATATCTGCTCTTCAAATATTGCTTTACATACCTAGTCTTTCCACTAGTAGTCGACCAATACCTCTATTATTTCTGATTACTTTTGAAAGGCTAGAGTTCGGAAAGTCCCGTGTTCTAGTCCCGGTCTGGCCATGCACTTTTCTCTCCTGTAACAGTGGTACCTGTGACCAACCCTTATTACATGCAGTGGACGAATGCTTGGGGCGGGGCTATCCGAACCTGTGCTGTAAAATAGAAATCGATTGGGTCGATTGTCGGCGACCAGCTAGAGTTCGAAGGGTCCTGGGCTCAAATTCCGGTCTGACCATGCATTTTTCTTCTTCTCTTTTTTACATAAACAATACTATTGCGTTACGAGAACGATAAAATGTGACGTCACCATCACCAGTCGTCGGGAAGGGATTTACAAACGCGGATTATGATTGCTATGTTGATAGGATGGGAGATAAAGATGCATCTCCTATGCCATGAGAGTATGCCGAGAAATGTTAACCCCTCGGAGTGATTCTTAGATGATTAGGCATAGATAATTAAAAATACCACTGTTCGGGTTTAGATATCTCTGTCTGTATAAAGTTTGTGCTTTTACGTCGTTATAACAGCTGTAGTCATAAAAGTACCCGCCAGGTTAGTATGTAGATAGTAGAGGAGAGCAGGAGTACACAAGAAAAAATACTGACCTGCGACACCCAGTGGTGGAGCGCTAGTGATGTCGTAGACGGTCAAACGCCTTAACCACTCGGCCATCGTGACCCTTGAAGTTGGGAAGATTATATTAATCCTTTCTCAAACCCACACACATAACAATAAGTAAAAGTATTGGAAAACCTAAAAATTACCAGTAGGCAGTTGGAGTATAGAATAACACAAGGCCAGTGCTTGCTAATATCTTGGACTAAAAACAGAAACGTTTATTATAACAGATCGTACAACACAACCGACATTTTTCATGCAATATGAATATTGTATATCACGCGGCTTCACAGTCCAACCCGTACTCGCGACTGTACACGAGCTTTGCGTCCCTTAGTGGTACCCCTAGGGCCGCATGACGCACGGCCTGTGTAATAGAAGGGTGTCCGTCAGCCATGGCCCCCTCGGAGGCAGCAGCCATCTCCACGATCTGTCGAAACACAAATTCCCAGGACAAAGTTATCCCAGACTTGGTTACGTCTTGTAAAACCTGGGGAAAAATAGCAGTTTCAAGTAAATTACCTCAACAAAACAGAAGTGTTGGATATTCTGATCATCTAACGTGAACTGAAACGACACCTACAGCGACCTCACTAAACATAGTTTAGTTTAATTAACATTTAACGTTTAACATAGGCCTAGCTTCTAATATGTTGAAAGTTATATTAATAATGTGAATGAGCTATTCAGCCATTTTTTGCGATTCAAAAATTAACAGCATTTTTTTACGCTCGTCAAATCGTCCAAGTACCTTCTTAACCTAAACATGTACAGAACACTGCATATCAGTGATAGTATAATAGCCCGAACAAACGCTACTTCTAATAGATAGGCCCTATAGCCCCCAGCCTACAACACCGTAACACTACAAATGACTTCAGTTTCTCAAGTAATATAATATATAAAGAAATAAAAGATAATGAAATATTCCCACATAGTTATGAATTTATGAAATTCGTAAATCATCTTTACGTGGTTCTTTTTATCAAGCACATTTTCTCTCTGAACTGGCGTGTCCTGAATTTGCAAGGGACTGAATTTTTAAGGAATTTTCGACAAAGGCCACCCATACTACAATCGGAATATCTCATTATTTTCCTTACTAGGCCTACAACGAAAAGGACAATTGTCACGATTGAGTGTAAAAGTTGACGAGCGGGAAAAATCGAATATAACAAACTTAAATGATACTCAAACCACTTACCACTTCGCCGTTCCTTTCATCCCTTTCGCAGTTTCCGTTCACCTTTCTTGCTCTTTTAAATGCATTCTTTTGGTTCTTGTTTAAAACATTCAACTCCATTTTGATTTCTTCCAAGCCAATAGGTGTTTGATTAGAACGAACATGACTTTCCTTATTTTTATCACACATAACACTATTGCTTTTTGATATATCATTACCTGAAAATCTCACATCATGAAATGTCAATTTAACAGTATCGTCATTTTTCACAAGCGTCTCTGTGTCGTGTTGTAGACGGCGAAACTTTGCTCGTCGGTTTTGAAACCAAGTAGATATGAAGTTTTCCGATTTACTTATTACCATTGCCAGATGCATCTTTTTACTGCGATCAGGCCATTTATCTTGCTGAAAGAGGGCTTCCAATTTTTCCAAATCTTTCTTGCTAATCACAGTACGCTTTCTTTTCTTCTTCATCTTTCCAGACGAAAGTGCAATATACGTCGCCATGTTGATTTCTCATGTGACGTCAGAGCAGCGCACTTGTTTCGTAGACCTATTCAGATTCCCCCTCCAAAGACCAAGGGTACATGCAACTTTTACAGACTCTTGTGAGCATAAAGATATATGATAAATAATAAATCCTTATATTTGTTTCTTGGAATGGGACTTTAAATTCACGGAATACTGAGTAATATTGCTTGGTAATGTATAAAGCTTATCGATAGTACATGAGATTGTGTTACAGTTGGTATGTTTTTATCTTGACGAGAAGAAAGTATCAATTATAAACGATATTTATTAAGGATACGTTTGGATCAATTAATTGTCTAACTTGATTTTTTTATTTAGTTCTTTCATAGCAAGTTCAGCACCTGATTGTTTCATTACACGCATGTTAGGCTGTGGAAAACGATCAATTAACTAAGTAATGAGGTTTAATATGTCATTTTTTATTATCTTGAGAAGTAAAAAAGCTTTTTCTGCTGCTTAAGTGTGCACAACAAAGGTTATCAACAGCTGTATTATATAATTTCATCAAGTCTGAAAAGCTCAATGGGAATTCAATGTGCTAATGACTCTGCAAGCTCTTTTGACATGAAGGCGCGAAACCTCAGAGCATCCCGGAATACCTCGGATATTATTAATAATTGAGTAGTTTCGAATAGTATTTGTTTGAATATGGCGTCCTCAAATGTTCAATACTACCAACGACAAAAAGAAAACCAAGATGTCATTCACAACCAGTAAGTAGCTTCACAGTATAAAATAGTCCAAATCATTATAGCTTGCTGTGCTAACTTAACCTGTTTAAATAGAAAATGCAACACTACGGACACCCGAATCAGTATCTTGTTATGCAGTTTGCGTGCTTGAACATGCTTAGTAACATCGGGTTTCTGAGCCCTAAACTAGAAATTGTCTATACATAAACTAAAGCAATCTTGAGCTACACGTTGTTTAGTAGCAATGTTAAGTCTTTAATTTTCTGTTTCTGTAGATTACTGGAAGACCTCAAATTTGAGTATAAATTCCAGGGTTGGAGAAGTGCGCTTTTAGTTTATATTGTCCCAGTTTGTAGTGATGTCTTGAAGCTTTTAAGTTCTTGCGTTTTGACGAGGTCTTCTGGTAGGTTATTCCACTCTGTTGTTGTTCGGGGAAAAAACGAATTTTTAAATATGTCCGTATTACACTGGAAATGTCGGTAATTTTCACTATTTTTTTTATCTGGTACGGGTGTTTGATGAATTAAGTCAATATGTGATCTACAGGTATGGCCACTAGCCCCTTTAACGATCTAATAAAAAAGGGCAAGCTGATGGTCTCGCCTGCGATCCTTTAGTGGTGTTAGTTTTAGAGTGTCCATCATTTCTGTTACACTGCTGTCCCTTCTATAGTTTGATATCATAAAGCGGGCAGTGCTGCGTTGTACCTTTTCCAGCGAGTGGATGTTTTGCTGGTAAGGGTCCCATATCGTGCAGCTGTATTCCAGTATGGATCTCACCAAGGATTTGTATGCGGTTAGATTAGGTTTTGCCGGGCAGTCAGTTTGCAATCACATTCTTTACAATGGCCTGCAGGCTACTTATCAGGTTGGGGACAAACTCACCAATTATATGCCAGTTGGAGTCACACACAGGTGCTCGGGTTCTGGAATATATGTGATATATTATTTTAGGTATCGCACCCTTTATAATAATAAATCATATGATTTATTAGTATAAGGGGGTGCGATATCTAGAGGGGTGATATAATATATCACATATATTCCAGAACCTGGGCACCTGTGTTTGGAGTATGGATTTGTTCCTAAAAATAACCCAAATCGCTTAAACAGTAACTTTTGCAATATATTAATCAAAAATCGCATTAATTTACGACATGGTAAATATTTTTTGCTAAAAGATGTTTACTGAAAGCGTTGGCTACTTAGAAACTTGATGTAACTCTATCGGAAGTTTTGCATCTATTTTTGTAGCCGCGATACCGTAGCTTTCTGACGACGAGAGATTCTTTTTACATATTGCCAGCAATGGCAGAGGAGGCCGGGTATTAATATTAGTACAACTATTTTTGGTATTTTCCCACACACAAATAATGTTTATTTTTGCATTTGTATGATAAATGTGACTTGGACAAACAATTTGAAATAGTTAAGCTTAAAGTGATTTTGGCTATTTTAAGTAACAAATCCATAACCCAATTAGGGTATATTATACGCAAGTTGGTGGTTTTCCCCGACCTGCTTATAGCACTCACAGTGATTTTTCTATCTTCTTTTCATAGGGGCATGTGCCTTGTGACTTTGGGGAAATATCACACACAGAAATCTTGATTTTGAGAAAAGGAAAATGCAACAGAAGAATAAATTATCTAGGGGATAGGGGCCTTTATAAGACCCCAAGTTCAACCTAAAAATCACTTGTATTTATATACTGATGTAATGTCACATGACAAGTACATGACCCTTTTAATAATAGAAAAAAAGTAAAAAATAGGTCTACATACATATTGTACACTTTTATTTATTTAATTGTTAGTAATTTGTTACATCATTGTTGTAATGCATATGCCAGCTATAGCTGCCGGAACAGCAAGGCTAGATCAAATTATTATATTACATGATGTCAAAAAATGATACAGCTTTGCAATAATAAAGTCAATTAAAAGGATCTTCTTTTGTAAACCATAATCAAAATTCAGAAACTTATATAATTTTCTTTAAACTGTGATTTCAGAAATTATAACTTTGTTTAGGATAAATAAATGAAAAACTAAATATTTATCAGTTTTCAGATATTGCGAATGGGCATATTTGCATGCATATTTAATTTACAGATAATCATCAGGGAGGCTATCTCTTTTTGTGTTAAATATCTGTCCATATCCACTTATATGTTCTTGTGAATGTATAATTGAAAATGGAATTTCAATTCTTTCTTTTTCCTATTTAGTGAAAGCAAGAGGGCGAATTTAGAACAACAGCTGAAAGTTCTCGCAAAGACAGATAATCGACTGTAAGTATTGTACCCATGATAAATAAATTGCATTCTATATGTCTTTATTGGTTCAACTCTACATAAATAAATGTTGTTATGGGCCTATATTTAAAGTCACAGGGATAAAATATGTAGAAAACATCAAAGAAACTGATGATGAACTGTGATAAGTACACAATCAGGTTAGGCCTGTAGGTTGCATAGCTGAAAGGCTGTCAAGTTTGTCAAAAGAACAAATAACCAGAAATTGAAAGTTTTGTAAACAATATGTATTCTTCTCTTAATGTTAAATGATATATTTGGTTGAGGTCATAAATGGGAACTATTGTGATAACAGTATGGTGGGTCTTAAAATTTGTTTGCTCGGTGTTTCATGGTTCAAAATTTACATTATTAAATATTAATAAGTTTCTCTTCAATTTAGAATACATGGTTAGATACCACACCAACTTTTAGGGGGTACAATACAAAGTTGGATAATATTAAAGGTAAACATATATACGTACATTTTTCATATTGATAGTTTCTCGAATGTTATCTCTCCTTTGGATTTATATGCATAGTGCAAGTATTTACCAATTTGACCATCTCACAGAAGGTTACAGATAACAGTTCTTTTAAATACAGAATATGAGATTTGATTGATCTAAGATTCATCTCAACATTGAAGATAGGCATATTCTGTTATTCATTGTACACATATTTCACAAAGTTATAGGTGATTACATTTTCAAGTATCAAGAAATGTTTCAGTGCCATTGAAAATGATTGCTTCCTTTTAAATTTTGCATTTTATGATAAATAATTTTATTTTAAACGCGAGAAATTTAGAAAAAATTGTAAGATAATTACAGAGTACTGCAGTATAGGTTAACACTTGGAGGGCATGCAAAAAGTGGTTTAAAACGGGAGGGGATGTCAACAAGGGTTTACAAAGGGAGAGGTTATGTCAACAAGGGTTAACAAAATGGATTTGGGGCGGGGTGTCAACAATGTTTTACAATGGGAGGGGGTCAAAGGGGTTAACAACAGAAGGGGATGTCAACAATGGTTTACAATGGGAAGTACATGTTAACAATAAATGTAGGCGAAGTTTCCTTTAATTTAATAGTGTTTTCTCCAGTAAAAACTAGGCCATTAGAATTGTGATATAACTTTAATCATAATTAAAAAAATCAGACTGTAAAGATTGCATGTCCAAACACTGTTTAAGACATATCAAGAATTGAATTGGAGAAGGATATTAATTTATTATGTTTATTTTCAAAATTCAACTCTTTACTGTGACGATCAAGAATTGAATTGGAGAAGGATATTAATTTATTATGTTTATTTTCAAAATTCAACTATTTACTGTGACGTTCCTACAGTGTATACTTTAAACAAACTGCTAACTGTTCATTGTTGATTGCTGTGCTGCTCCAGGGCTGTGGTAGCTGTGTAAGTCAAACACACTACAGACTCACCACCAAACTTATTTTATCTCCAAAAATTACACAACTATGTTGTCTACTATCACCTTGTCTGGTATTTTTGTCATCTTGTTTTCTGCCAACAATTTACACAATCTTTCAAATAGTAGTAGTGTTCATCTTGTTTACACCCAAATATTACTTTCACTACTTTTCCATTATATTAATGAAATATAAGTTAATGTTTAGGCATTTTAATGTATTTAATTAAAATCCATAATTATTTTTTGGGGGATCTTATTATTTTTAAGAAGGATAAATATCAACTAAATATTGATCTGTTTTCCATCAGGAGTTCTACACACTCCACACTGTAACTAACAAACTTACAAAAATAAAAATTCAAATGGTCTTTTTATTCACATTACACTTCAGGGGACTTGAAGCGAACAGACAATATATTTACGGTGCGATTTTCAATAAATGATGCATAAGGATTCATAGATGGAAGAAATTCTTTAGGATAAAATTATTGAAGGTCACTTTCTTGAGTTATGGACTTGATTCCCACAAAAAGAGAAGAGGATGCTTACATAGTTCTTATGAATATTAGGTTTTACCATAGCATACATGAGCAAAACACATGTTTTTCTTACTATGTGTTAAATTTTTGTTTCAATTTGATAATAAAAGTGCATTTATTGATGTTATCGAAGTGCAAGAATTTAAACTGAAGACCAAATAAACTGTTTTATTGTTTTAAGACAATCTAGTTCTAGCTGTCACTATGTTTACACACATTGTATTCAAAATCACTCCAATTTAATTTTCATTTTAATTACAGTAAGTTATAATTTTGTGATCTGGACATAGATGTAGATTTCTCTTCTGAATTTATGATTATTTTATAGTATTTTAGATTACACTGCTGTGTATTTTTTTTACTGTGCATGTATTGTTGAACTTAAATGGTTAAATCTATCTTAAAATAATAAATGATATAATTTTAAAATATTTTTCATGAAAATTTGGTAGCTAATACAGAAGATGTTGAAAAGATATAAGGAGCTGTTAAAAGAATAAAATGGATACTCATAATTCTAGATATAGGTGTTGATTAAGACTTTTGTATATTTGTTTTCAATGAAACACACCCCTTTTTGTATTTTCTAACATTGTGAGAACGTTCAAAGAAACATCTGTACCTGCATATATATAATATAAACATGTTAAGCAGATACTCATACAGTTCTTTAACTATCTTCTTGAATTATTTTTCTTCTGCGCATAGTGTTTTTTAAACTTAATTATTTTGAAATGGTTCTGCTTAATGCTTAATGCTGTTTATTGAAAGCAAACATTTGATATAAATCATAGTCTGATCTCATTAATTTGAATTGTCAGGGCAAAGTTGAGAGCAGCAAAATTGAAGACCTACTGGAAAAAAATTTGTGATGACCAGAAGAGAGCTCAGGAACGAAATGATCGTATTGTTCAGGAGTTTGAGAGGATTGACACTTTCCTTGCGGCATCAACTGCCAGGACAGAGAAACTCCGGCTACTCAAGGTACATAAATCTTTCAATGTGTAAAAGATCCACTTTTGCTTTGTGTAAAAAAATGGATATAGGATATATCAGTCAAGCTAAAGATATGCTTTTTCCCTTTTAAGGAAGATGCATAAATATCACAAAGTATGTTTAACGATAATTATTCTTAATGTGAGCTTTGTTTTGTTTCCAGAGACAGTATGAAGAGTACATAGAGAAAACCTATCCACTATGGATGGAACAGGTGCTACATCACAGACAGCAGACCCAGCAATCTCCCGCCCAGGGGGCCCATCCCTTGAGCTCTCAAGGACCTCCTCAACCCTACCCACAGGGACAGCCCAGCTATCCTCATCATCAGCCTACACCAGGCCACACTCCCCAGTCTCAATCAGTTGGAGAGGCAGGTCCACCTCCCATGGAGCCACCTCGTGGCTACAAAGAAACATCAACCCCAACCAGAAGCACTTACAACCCAAGCCAAAGGGATGAGAGTCCAGAGGAGAGAGATTCATATGGTCATGTACTGACATCCACACCATTTAGAGGAGATGATCAATATACACAAGTAGGTCATTCATGGATTCAGAAGATTAAATTCACAGATGTTTGTTCTTATTCTTTAATCTGATCACTGCCATTTATGCTTGAATTGTAATGAATTGAAAATTATTCAAAGAAATGGAGGATTGTCACTTGTAAAATATTGTAATTTGAAAATGTTTCCCTAATTCTTTTTTTGTGCTTGTTTCTAATATAGAAGCCAAAAACATCCTCCATTTATGCCAACATATCACAAGTAATGCGAAATCCCACTGATCAGGAGACAGTCCAACAACAGAGTCAACCCAGGGCTGTTCAACAACAGGTCTCGCATGTCCCTGCTGAAAGGGAGACAACTGCCTACCAACACAGTGTGCCTGATCAGGTTACTGATGTTAGCTTCAGTGATGATATTGTGGAGGAAATGGTGCAGCATCCCCAGCCAATACAGAGTGTACGAATTGGTCAACAAGTGCACAAACCAGTGCCAGAGTCTCCAGGTAAGGTCAGCGAGTACACAAACTAGTGTCAGAACCTCCAGGTAAGGTCAATAATACACAAACTAGTATCAGAATCTCCAGGTAAGGTCAACAAGTACACAAACTAGTGTCAGAACCTCCAGGTAAGGTCAACAAGTACACAAACTAGTGTCAGAATCTCCAGGTAAGGTCAGCGAGTACACAAACTAGTGTCAGAACCTCCAGGTAAGGTCAATGATACACAAACTAGTGTCAGAATCTCCAGGTAAGGTCAATAATACACAAACTAGTATCAGAACCTCCAGGTAAGGTCAACAAGTGCACAAACCAGTGCCAGAGTCTCCAGGTAAGGTCAACAAGTACACAAACTAATGTCAGAATCTCCAGAAAAGGTCAATGAGTACACAAAAGCTTTTGAGTGATGTTTCATGAAAAGACTACAACTTGTACTGTTAATATATTCTGGCAAGTTATCCATAACGTTCAACCACTTCTTTATTTATGGGAAGTGAAAGAAACCATTTACCAGCTGGAAAAATCCTGGAATTTGAGAGCAGTGGGCCATTTTCAGTCATTTTTAGTCAATATCAGAATTAAGAGGGGCCTTTCTATGTAAAATTAAAAGAAACTTGAAAAATTGAGGGGTCAATTTCAATTTTGAGGGGTCAATAGCCCCCTCCAGGATTATCCCTGTACCAGTACTTTGTGTAGTTTTGAAAAAAACTGACATCATCAGCAATGCTCCGACCAGTTGTTTGTCATCTAGTAAAACATTTAGATCTGAAGGTACTCTACATTAAAACTGCATTTGAGATGGCTTCCTTGAAAGACAATGGTTACAGTTGTCTTCTCTGTTACACAGATATATCCCAATCCCTGTCTGGACCAATGGAGCCTAACCCGGTTGATGAAGTGGGTGGAGATGAAGTCAGTGATTTTGGAGATGATGATTTACCGTTAAGTACGAGTCAGACAGGACCAGATCAGCCTCAAAAGATAGTGACCCATGACCAGGTATCTCCTCCCAGCTCTCCGGACGCCACGCCTCGGGATCGTCCAATACAAACCGCTGTGACAGGAGGTGATAGCAGCTCTAGGTTAGTGTTACTCCTCCAGATGTCTCGTGTCAGCCAGTCACTTCATTTATCCCTACATTTCACTTTGTTTATACATACATCGTATTTACGGAAATACATGTATAATCAAAACTTTTATAGCATATGCTTTATAAATGGTTGCTAATTTGCAGTCCTGCTACCCCATCTCCGGAGCTACATCTAGATGGACTGGTGCGTCTGATCACTCATGTCCAGGCTGACTTCCCAGAAGCTTTATCTCTGGAGGGATACTACCGTTCTCATCGTCCTTCCGCCTCCGACCGACGTGATATCATGCAGTAAGCCATCATTTCCTTTTTGATAAAATATAACATAAAACATACACATGATGTATATATATTGTTTTAATGGGTTTGCTTCATTTATCATATTGATTAGTAGTTTTTTAGTGTGTCAGTACTGAATAGTTGTTTAATTTCGCAAAGCCAATATTTCACAGTTGTCCCAATCAGAGCTAGTTTGCAGGGGTTAGATTTTGTACAATATGGCTAGATATAATTATCCGCTCATGATGGTACTTTTGTATTTTGGTGATGGGATATATTTTACAGGTGTTTTGTGAAAATAAAGTAAAGTGCGATATTGAATTGTTGTTTTATCCTCATTATTCGGCAGTACATGTGTAAATAGATGTTTTCTTTTTCTGTCTGTAAATATATATGTTCACAGAGATTATAATTCAGGGAATTCATTTTCACTGTATATTTCACACTATCTTTGGTGACCGCGAAATATGGCGAACTTAAATTCCGGTGACTATTATCATCTATACAGTAATGAGGCGTATTATATGAACTGTGTACACAACTTGTTTTAACCTTGTAGTAAAGGCAACAAGGGCATCCCGATGCATGATCAGGATGCTGAGAAGATCAGCATGGTGCTGTTGGAACAGCTCCCCCTGGTGGTGAGGAATTTGTCTCCCAAGGGCCTCCTACCAGACTCTGTTCTTGCTGGCAATGTAGACAGCATCACAGAGATGAGAATCAGGTAAGATATTGTAGACGGAGACATATGTCAAGTGACTCGGATCATACAGTGGATTTTATATTATTTAGTGGGTATTTTTTAATCTTTAATTTTGAATTGTTATCAATATGAGTTACTTATCAGTTCCAATAAAGAGGATTTCTCTTTGTGATTGCATCTGTTAGTTTAAAATATATGAAACATCAAGGCTTCACTTTAAACTTTAACTTAAATAATTGTACTGTAACTTATTTGAATAATAAAAGACACCTTATATTATGTTAGATCTGATAATGTTCATCAGACAGGAATTACAGTTATATGAACACATACTTTAATACAAACAAAAAACAGGTTGTCATCTTCAATTCTAAGGACTCATCGTCTGGTTTAGGTTAAACACTCATACAGGTTGAAGGTCAAACTGCTACACATTCCATTAGTGTCTTGCTCTGTGAATACTTTGACAAAAGATTGCTGGTTTAGTAGAATGTGTTTCTGTGAGTTGAGTTTGTTCCACATGTAGAATGGCCCTGCCAGAAGCTGCTCAGCCCCTGTGGGACTGTTTGTTTGATCACCTGTCCCAGTTAGTGCGAAACAAAGTCATGGTAACTAAGGAAGTGGCCGCCGTGTTTGTTCCTAGTTTGGTGGCCGACTACTCTCCGTACCAGGACAGGGTAATCAGACTGATATTTTAACCAGTACAATATCAAATAATTTTCACAACTTCAAATATTAAGAAAACAAAAGATTACATGTTTATATTGATCATAGTTCAGTACAATAATGGCTTAGTTTGAATCTTAAGGAATAATTCTTTAAATATAAAAACAGACTTTGTACATTTTTTTGTGGTATTTCACTAATGTTTTAAATAGGCAAGATCAGATAAGCATACTTTGTTAGCCAAAAATGTAACATACTTTTTTTTTCTTTCATGTATTTTCTCCAGGCATACAACCTTGTAATCCGCCTCCTTGAAAAGTTTGATGAGTATAGACAGGCGGAGAGTGAGGGGATGACTCCCAGAGATACCATGGACAGCATGAGGAGTAGTCTGGGAGGAGGTGAGAAGGGTTGTGGGATCAAAAATGCAGTAGTCTGGGAGGGGGTGAGACGGGTTGCGGGGTAAAAAATACAGTTGTCTGGGAGGGGGTGAGACGGGTTGTGGAGTAAAAATTACAGGAGTCAGGGAGGAGGGGAGAAGTGTTGGGTACAAATTACAAAAGTTAGGGCGGAGGTGAGAAGTATTATGGGGTAATAATCATGATAGTCTAGCTGGAGGTGAGACGGGTTGTGGAGTAAAAATTACAGTAGTCAGGGAGGAGGGGAGAAGTGTTGGGTACAAATTACAAAAGTTAGGGAGGAGGTGAGAAGTATTATGGGGTAATAATCATGATAGTCTAGCTGGAGGTGAGACGGGTTGTGGAGTAAAAATTACAGTTGTCTGGGAAGGGTGAGACGGGTTGTGGGATCAAAAATACAGTTGTCTGGTAGGGGGTGAGACGGGTTGTGGGATCAAAAATACAGTAGTCTGGGAGGGGGGGAGACGGGTTGCGGGATAAAAAATACAGTTGTCTGGGAGGGGGTGAGACGGGTTGCGGGATAAAGAATACAGTGGTCTGGGAGGGGGTGGGACGGGTTGCGGGATAAAAAATACAGTTTTCTGGGAGGGGGTGAGATTGGTTGTGGGATAAAAAATACAGTTGTCTGGGAAGGGTGAGACGGGGTGTGGGATCAAAAATACAGTAGGCTGGGAGGGTGTGAGACGGGTTGTGGGATCAAAAATACAGTAGTCTGGGAGGGGGTGAGACGGGTTGCGGGATAAAAAATACAGGTGTCTGGGAGGAGTTGAGACGGGTTGTGGAGTAAAAATTACAGTAGTCAGGGTGGAGGGGAGAAGTGTTGGGTACAAATTACAAAAGTTAGGAGGAGGTGAGAAGTATTATGGGGTAATAATCATGATAGTCTAGCTGGAGGTGAGACGGGTTGTGGAGTAAAAATTACAGTTGCCTGGGAAGGGTGAGACGGGTTGTGGGATCAAAAATACAGTTGTCTGGGAGGGGGTGAGACGGGGTGCGGGATAAAAAATACAGTTTTCTGGGAGGGGGTGAGACGGGTTGCGGGGTAAAAAATACAGTTGTCTGGGAGGAGTTGAGACGGGTTGTGGAGTAAAGATTACAGTTGTCTGGGAGGGGGTGAGACGGGGTGTGGGATCAAAAATACAGTAGGCTGGGAGGGTGTGAGACGGGTTGTGGGATCAAAAATACAGTAGTCTGGGAGGGGGTGAGACGGGGTGTGGGATCAAAAATACAGTAGTCTGGGAGGGGGTGAGACGGGTTGCGGGATAAAAAATACAGTTTTCTGGGAGGGGGTGAGACGGGTTGTGGGATAAAAATTACAGTTGTCTGGGAGGAGGTGAGAAGGGTTGTGGGATCAAAAATGCAGTAGTCTGGGAGGGGGTGAGACGGGGTGTGGGATCAAAAATACAGTAGTCTGGGAGGGGGGGAGACGGGTTGTGGGATAAAAAATACAGTAGTCTGGGAGGGGGGGAGACGGGTTGTGGGATAAAAAATACAGTTGTCTGGGAAGGGTGAGACGGGTTGTGGGATCAAAAATACAGTTGTCTGGGAGGAGTTGAGACGGGTTGTGGAGTAAAAATTACAGTAGTCAGGGTGGAGGGGAGAAGTGTTGGGTACAAATTACAAAAGTTAGGGAGGAGGTGAGAAGTATTATGGGGTAATAATCATGATAGTCTAGGTGGAGGTGAGACGGGTTGTGGAGTAATGATTGCAGTACTGTATGCGCAGCTGTAGTGAGAAAAGTCATGACAGTCTGGGCAGAGTGTGAAAGGTTAGGACAACATTCTGGGGATACTGGTTGGTTTGTAGGTATCTCGATCAGCCCACAGGCAGTGAGCAAGAACTTTTACTTTACTATTTTAAGCCTATTTACTAATTCAAACCCACAATGGGGATGAGAACCTTCCTTTTATTGGTGTATGGTTTATAAAATGGTTGTTACTCAAATTTTAGAAAAACAGGACTTTCTCAGCGACAAAAGTCACTGATTATCAAAGAAGTTCTACCCAGTGATCCTTTAGCTTTGAAACAGAGATGCTGTCTTTGTTGTACATGTGTATCCAATTGTTGTGAATTGTGTTTCAGTTATTATTGGTCCAGAGGGCAAAGTACAAGGTAAATGACCAGACCAATGTGTCTGGTTTGTATGTCTAGCACGCTTGGTTAGCTGTCCATCCGCCCTTTGTACATACATATTCAGTCTCATCAGCTGATAAGCAGACACAGGAACAATACTGTGAGATTAATATGGTGCTTGACAACATGCCAAGCTTCCACCAACTTAACTTATTTAACACAATCAGCATTGTGATCACCGAAGCTATATAACATGGCAATGAAACATCCTCAGAAACTCATTTCACTGGTCACCAACATTTGTTTTCAATCATTTGCCGTCCATTGAGCATTCTGTTTGTTCACCCAAGGCATGTTAGCCAATTGATAACTGAAAATAGTGTTTAGATATTTTTTATATACTGTAGTACAACTGTATATGTATATCCATCTATTACCATTTTATTTTACTGTATGCTGATAGCCTTGTAAATTCCAATGATAGCAGAAATTACGGTATATATTTAGTATTCATGTATTACTACTTGCAAAAAAGTCCTTGTATTATTGTTTAATGCATGAAATAGGTGATAGTACAGTCCTAGAAATATTGGGAAAATAATCAGAAGTGAGAAAATGTGTCCTGTATGCTAAGGAGATAGCAACTGAAGCAAGCCATTAATTTGTTTCAACTTTGTTGATTTCATGTTGACTGTTAATTTACTAACAAGAAATTCTGTTTCAGAATAATATCACATGTTTTGTGTGTTAATGACACCCATCTTAGTGTGTTCCCAACTCTCACATTGGTACATGTTATTGTCGGAAACTCTCACATTGGTACACGTTATTGTCAGAAACTCTCACATTGGTACACGTTATGGTCGGAAACTCTCACATTGGTACACGTTATTGTCGGAAACTCTCACATTGGTACACGTTATTGTCAGAAACTCTCACATTGGTACACGTTATTGTCGTAACTCTCACATTGGTACACGTTATTGTCGGAAACTATCACATTGGTACATGTTATTGTCGGAAACTATCACATTGGTACACGTTATTGTCGTAACTCTCACATTGGTACACGTTATTGTCGGAAACTCTCACATTGGTACACGTTATTGTCGGAAACTATCACATTGGTAGACTTTATGGTTGGAAACTCTCACATTGGTACACGTTATTGTCGGAAACTATCACATTGGTACACGTTATGGTTGGAAACCCTCACATTGGTACACGTTATTGTCATAACTCTCACATTGGTACACGTTATTGTCAGAACCTCTCACATTGGTACACGTTATTGTCGGAAACTATCACATTGGTACACGTTATTGTCAGAAACTCTTACATTGGTACACGTTATTGTCAGAAACTCTCACATTGGTACACGTTGTTGTCGGAAACTCTTACATTGACATGTTATGTTCACCTCTTATTGTTGAAAGTCTCGTTTGTCCTGCTGTATGTTATCAGTTATAAGCTAATTAGCATTGAAAAAGTCTTATATAAATTCTGATTGGAGACCTACTGTACATACGGTGATATATAAATTCTGATTGGAGACCTACTGTACATAAGGTGATATATAAATTCTGATTGGAGAACTACTGTACATACGGTGATAGACTAAATAAAGACCTACTATGCATACGGTGATAGACTAATTAGAGACCTACTGTACATATGGTGATAGACTAATTAGAGACCTACTGTACATATGGTGATAGACTAATTAGAGACCTACTGTACATACGGTGATAGACGAATTAGAGACCTACTGTACATACGGTAATAGACTAATTACAGACCTACTGTACATACGGTGATAGACGAATTAGAGACCTACTGTACATACGGTGATATATAAATTCTGATTGGAGACCTACTGTACATAAGGTGATATATAAATTCTGATTGGAGACCTACTGTACATACGGTGATAGACTAATTAGAGACCTACTGTACATACGGTGATAGACTAATACTCACTAATTTCAGAGATGGGAGTCATATCTGAAAAAAATATCTGCATATGATGCAGATTTATATTGGAGAAATAATTTGGTGCCTGTGTTACCACCTTTCGGATGACTAGGCCACCTTATACATTTAATAATTATCTCTAATAAAAAATGCTAACATACGTTAGGATCAGTTGTTCAAAGTACAAAATGTAATAGAAGTTTAGGGTGTGCTGTTTTTTTCTCTGTGCTATCAGCTAGTTATAAGCTTGGGAAATGTTTTTACTGAATGGTATTTTTATTTATGTACTTATTGCTAGACTAGGGAAAGTAGAACTACATACATTATAGCTAGTACATACTATTTCTTGTACAAAATACCCTGGCTATGTTAACATAGACACTCAAATAGTATAGTTATATTATTTACAAAACTTAATATACAAAATATGTCATTATTGGGTCCTGGGGATACTGAGATCATATTTGAAATGAAAATAAGCTTGAATATGATGTTTGTTTTAATGTTTGCGATGTCATGCAGGTGAGAATTACATTTTACCTGTCTTAGATCAGTGCTCTAGTTTTGTGACAGAAATCACCATGTTTTTGCCAAATATCTGATTTGTTATGCTCAATTATGTGATAACACTTTTACTTAAAGCAATGAAATCAAAAACATGATAAATGCTGTTCCAGTTTTAAAACAATTTTAGATATATAAATACATATATTTAATATCCTAGGCTACGTTTTGGCAAAAACATCCCAAAGTGTTTCTGATAGTTTCATACATAGGCTGTTTTCACTACTGTTTAACTTATTGTATACCTACTGCATGACTTCTCCAATATGTCTGATGTCACATTTTAAAAATGTATACCATCTGAAACTGTACTCTCTAAGACATATAAACATTAATTTCAAGATTTCATTTTCAGTTTGATGTCATATTTCTTATTCTCTCTTAATTCAAATGTGTGATCTGTCCATACTGAACACTTTAGAGGTGAAATTTCTTGTTCGAAATAGACAGGTCATCACATTACACAGGTACAATTTTACAGATTCAGTATCGACAGGTCGCACAATCCTTCTAACACTACATATACTTCATGTGTATTTTTGTCAATTTTATTTTCAGTTCTGTTTTGTGTTATTCACTTTCATTTTACTATCTGAACACACAGTCCCACCACTCAAGTTCGGCAGTTTAGTGGATAAACAATTCGGTAGCGATGATGAGACCACCACCATGTTGACCCCGAGCGTCCCCACAGATGCCCCTAAGGTGCCCCTCAATGGTATGTCTTATGGCTATGAGTGGATTGAGAAACAGAGACACCCCAAATGTACCCTAATAATTAATGCATTATTTACTGAGAGAATTGCTTGACAAGAGAAGTATATTAACACTGATTGTATCCTGGTTTTGTTTTTGTGTTATATAATATATACTGATATGTGCTACAGTAGTTGATAATCTCCTGTAGATATGTGGTCCCCTAATTTACCCTGTTGGTAATGTTACCTGACCATCCCCCATACCTGTCACTGTATTTGGATACAGGTACACTGTATCACTCTGAAGATACAGCCTGTATCTGGGCTGACCCTGACTATATAAACAAGAGATAGCAGAACCTCGTTAATACAGCCACCTTCATGCTCAGGTCTAAATGGCAGGATAGTGACTTCATAACTGGGTCATTTATGAATAGAAGAATGAAAATTTCTCTTTCAAAACACTGGATGGATAGTGCGACAACTGATTTCATGGTGAATTAATTGAAAATACCCAGCTGTAGAGTAGAGTCTTGTAAATCCTGCCACTGCCAATCTGGTTGTCTGGCCATTGACATTTTTACATGTACACTGCTATACTAAAGAGAAATATTCTTTTTTAAAACAATGGAAATTTAGACTTGAGTCTTTTTCATGATTCCCAGGCCAGCTGTTTTACTATCCAGCCATATCTGTCTGTGAACATGAGCGGAGTGACGAGGCTCTATTTTACCTATACTGATGTATAGCCGTCATGTCATCATTTACACATTTCTGTACATCTAACGTCTCTTGTCAGTACCTCATCATGTCCTGTTAGTTTTCACTACCTGATCACAAAGTGCCTTTTAGTAACACTCACATCATGTACCACTTGTTACCAGTGAAGCTCTTGTTTTCTTCCTATCAAATCACCAAGATGATTTCATAATGGACATATTTTCAGACTATGTAGAATAACCTGCACACATTTGGAATTCATGGCTACATAACGTTATGTACATGCAATTTATATATGAGAGTTGCTTATAGTTTACATACTTTTTTAAGATATTAATGTCTTTGATTATCAGTCAATTTAAAAGCATTTTACTTGAACATACATCTTATGCACAGCTTATTGATTTTTAAATTTAAAAAAATGAAGACTTGTTATGTGAACCCTTGTCCAGAATGGATAAACCTGATCAGATGAGACAGTGTTCAATAAGGAACAAAGACAGGAACAAAGAGAGGGACAAAGAGAGGGAATTCAGACTTCTTTATTGTTTTGTTACATTGATTTGTTTGGTTTAAAAAAATCATAATTCTTATAAGCTAGATTCATGTTTTTAGTTTGAGATTAAAAAAAAAAAATGAAGTGTATAACCCGATGTCCTACATAAGCTGGCATGAACTTACTTCTGTTATATAATCACCTGTTGTTGTGATTGATTACTACTGCCATATATCTGACTCTTTTTCATTGTACATAATTTTATATAATACATAATTCACATTACAAAGAAAGATTTTGATTTGATATAAGTTGTTTGTATATAGTATTTATACTGTCTTAATGTCACTGTAAAAGATATCACATCAGTACCTTTAATATGTATATTTCACAATTTACACAGCATATATTCTATAATTCAAATTTGTGATGCTCACATTTCCTCTATTTTGAAAAATGAAGTTTCATGGACATGGAGAGACAGTAACAACAGAAATAAATATAGATATATAAATAATTGTGTTATAGAAAACTCGTAACAAAACTTATGTATATTGGTGACACTTCGCATAAGCTCCTGCTTGTTATGAATTCTTGGTGAATGTAAGGTAAGATCAAGGTATATTATATATCTATGGTATATGAAATGTGATTACTTGTGATAGGTATATTTGTTACTTATCTCATGGTACTGAAAGGTAAGATCAAGGTATGTTATATATCTATGGTGTATTCGTTACTTATCTCATGGTACTGTAAGGTAAGATCAAGGTATATTATATATCTATGGTATACGAAATGTGATTACTTGTGATAGGTATATTTGTAACTTATCTCATGGTACTGTAAGGTAAGATCAAAGTATATTATATATCTATGGTATATGAAATGTGATTACTTGACATAGGTATATTTGTTAATTATCTCATGGTACTGTAAGGTAAGAACAAGGTATGTTATATATCTATGGTGTATTTGTTACTTATCTCATGGTACTGTAAGGTAAGAACAAGGTATGTTATATATCTATGGTATATTCTTTACTTATCTCATGGTACTGTAAGGTAAGATCAAGGTATGTTATATATCTATGGTATATTTGCTACTTATCTCATGGTACTGTAAGGTTATAAGATCAAGGTATATTATATATCTATGGTATATTTGTTACTTATCTCATGGTACTGTTAGGTAAGATCAAGGTATGTTATATATCTGTGGTATATGAAATGTGATTACTTGTGATAGGTATATTCGTTACTTATCTCATGGTACTGTAAGGTAAGATCAAGGTATATTATGTATCTATGGTATATGAAATGTGATTACTTGTGATAGGTATATTTGTAACTTATCTCATGGTACTGTAAGGTAAGATCAAGGTATGTTATATATCTATGGTATATTCGTTACTTATCTCATGGTACTGTAAGGTAAGATCAAAGTATATTATATATCTATGGTATATGAAATGTGATTACTTTTGATAGGTATATTCGTTACTTATCTCATGGCTTTTGGTGATGATTCTGTGAATATTCAACTAGATAACAATCCCCACTTCATTCCATTCTACTTGCTATTTTCTTCTATGTAAAAGTAAAGAACTCTAACTTGGTTTGAATTTGAAATATATTTTTCCTATTTACTACAACAGAAACTTGTTCAAACACCATTCTTCTGTTCCATTGCCTTTATACAGGCAGAAGATGTTTTCCAAATGCAAATCGGTAGGTTGGTGGTTTTTTGTGTCGTCTGCGAAAAAGCTGGTGACACATATGTATTGCTATGTCTGCATCGTCCGAACAGAGGTTTTTGTGAGATAACTTGAGTTTCCTTGGGCCGATCAAACTCAAACTTCATGCAGTGCTTCCTTACCAAAAGTGCTTGCTTGGGATTGCTTTTTAGTTCAGAAGGTCAAAGGTCAAGGTCACTGTTTCTATAAATAGAAAATCTGTTTTCGGGCGATAACTTGAGTTTCCTTGGGCCGATCAAACTGGAACTTCATGCATTGCTAAGCACAATCTCCCAGCTTCCTGCGCAGGCGACACATCCACTTCCGTGGAATTCTTGTTCTCTGGAAAGTCTGGCGTTCCTCTACCACCAAAACCTGGCACGTCCTTAAATGACCATAGCTGTTAATAGGACGTAGAACACAAACAAATAAACCAAACCAAAAGCAACTTTTTTTTGAGATTCACTTTTATTTGGCAGTTTTTCTGGGACAACATGGCAAGCATACTGGTACTTAAATGAGGTAAAACTTATAAAGTTCTGTTGAATATCTATTGAGTTACTCCCCAGAAGCTGTTCCATGAGGAAGATATTGCATGTAAACACTCTAGTATTAATGTATTGTATACCTATACACAGAGACAGCAGCCTACCGTAACATGTTGTCGGGAACCATGTCATCACAGAACAGACAACAAGCCCATGTCGATGATGAGGATACAGATGATGATGTGGAAAAACAGTTTGCATCAGCCCTGTCTCCTCGAGACCCTCCCAGGTAGGCTCCAGTCACGTGTGCTAACTGTAGTAGCTGTACCTAGTTCTAACTTCTCATCAACTGTTCTTCTTTTCATGGTGTGACATAAAACCATTTCCATACTAACATCAGTGACTCCTCACTGTTTCATCTTTTCTCTATAGCTATTCAGGCATTTACAAGGAAAGACACTTTTTGGCTATGGGGAGGTTAGTTAGTGTTTGGTACATCAAAATTTCATATGATTCATCAATATAGATATAGTCAATAAATAGACATTTGTATGAATAATGCATTAAGTACAGTATTGACTGATAATGTAATCAGATTGTCTCACATATATCAAGACACAAAGATATAGTGCTGTTTTGGGTAAAATTCAGGACATCACATTTTTTTTTGTTTTTTTTTTATAATTTTTTGAATTGAATACATGTACCTTCATTTGACTTTCAAAATCATTCAGGCAGATTTGCTTTAGATACTTGTTTGCTCTTTTGAAAAAAACCTATTTTATTTAAGTAATACTGTAGTGTAATGATAACATGCAAGTTCATGTGACTAATTGATCATGATATTTTCAAACATCTGTTTGTAGAATGGTATTTTGTATAAATAATTATCTCATTGTCCTGGACTGTTATTGTTCTTTTTCCTTGTCTAAATGATATTTAAGATGGTAGCTATAGTATAACTGATACATGTTTTCCAATCTTCATATCAATGGTTATGGATGCAACTTCTTTTGATTAATATAATTAGGTCTTTGTTTCTAGGACTATATAACCTGTATAACATCTGTAGTCAGATGTTGGAGAGAATACTAACCTAGTATGTAGTGGCGATTGTAACAACATGCTGAGGTCTCAACTATTGTCAAACTGAAAAACTTCATTTTTTTTTTCTTTTTCATTTTTTTTTAAAGCCAACATACCATATTAACATTTTTGTTCATTCAACCTTTCCTGTTTCCACCGCCTTGACTTTTTAAAATGAAAATATCACAAAAGAAAATGTCAACTGTTCATGATATTTGGATTGACAATTGTGTACATCAGCATGTTAGGAGAAGAAAAGCCACCATTCTTCTGTTATGTAAACTGCACAGTGTGTCTTACTTTCCAGCACTATACCACCTCCTAAAAGTTTTGCTAACCCCACTGACTCCAAACCTGACAATCAGGCGGAGCCTCTTTCTGAACTCAGTACACCAACTCAGCCAAGTCCGGTTTATGTTCCAACTGCAGTGCAGAAACAGAGGTAATAAAATATAAAGTTTTTTTTTTTTTAAAGATATTGGAAAGACGGAATGTATCTACAAATGAGGGATAACATAGTGTGTGTGGGATTTAAGAATAAAAATATGTGTGAATGAGAAATCACAAGGTGTGTGTGAATGAGGAATAACAAGGTGTGTGGAAGAGGAATAGCAAGGTGTGTGTAAATGAGGAATAACAAGGTGTGTGTAAATGAGGAATAATAATGTGTGTGTGAATGAGAAATAACAAGGTGTGTGTGAATGAGGAATAACAAGGTGTGTATGAATGAGGAATAACAAGGTGTGTGCATGAATGAGGAATACCAATGTGTGGGAATGAGGAATAACAAGGTGTGGGAATGAGGAATAACAAGGTGTGTGTGAATGAGGAATAACGAGGTGTGTGTGAATGAGGAATAATAATGTGTGTGTGAATGAGGCATAACAAGGTGTGTGTAAATGAGGAATTACAAGGTGTTTGTAAATGAGGAATAATAATGTGTGTGTGAATGAGGAATAACAAGGTGTGTGCATGAATGAGGAATAACAATGTGTGGGAATGAGGAATAAGAAGGTGTGTGTGAATGAGGAATAACAAGATGTGTGTGAATGAGGAATAATAATGTGTGTGTGAATGAGGAATAACAATGTGTGTGTGAATGAGGAATAACAAGGTGTGTGTGAATGAGGAATAATAATGTGTGTGTGAATGAGAAATAACAAGGTGTGTGTGAATGTGGAATAACAAGGTGTGTATGAATGAGGAATAACAAGGAGTGTGGGAACGAGGAATGACCAGATGTGTGTAAATGAGGAATAATAATGTGTGTGTGAATGAGAAATAACAAGGTGTGTGTGAATGAGGAATAACTAGGTGTGTGAATGAGGAATAACAAGGTGTGTGGGAACGAGGAATGACCAGGTGTGTGTAAATGAGGAATAACTAGGTGTGTGAATGAGGAATCACAATGTGTGTGTGAATGAGGAATAACTCTGTATGAATGATGAATACCTAGGTGTGTGAATGAGGAATAACAAGGTGTGTGAATGAGGAATAACATAGTGTGTGAATGAGGAATAACTAGGTGTGTAAATGAGGAATAACAAGGTGTGTGAATGAGGAATAACTAGGTGTGTGAATGAGGAATAACAAGTTGTGTGGGAATGAGGAATGACAAGGTGTGTGTAAATGAGGAATAACAAGTTGTGTGGGAATGAGGAATAACAAGGTGTGTGTGAATGAGGAATAACAAGGTGTGGGAATGAGGAATGACAAGGTGTGTGTAAATGAGGAATAATAAGGTGTGTGGGAACGAGGAATGACCAGGTGTGTGTGAATGAGGAATGACCAGGTGTGTGTAAATGAGGAATAACAAGTTGTGTGGGAATGAGGAATAACAAGGTGTGTGTGAATGAGGAATAACAAGGTGCGTGTGTGTGAATGAGGAATGACCAGGTGTGTGTAAATTAATATCAGTGATTGCGAGGAATATCTGACTAAGGCAGGGCTCTCTTTGAACGTTTTTCTTGCTTATCTTTCTGTAATATGCATGGTTTATTGTAGATGTGTTCCAATTTCAGATAAATCTGTTGTGTTAACATAAAGCATGTATGAGGTTATTGTACATATGCTTCGACACCAAAGATTATAATATTGACATGTATATATTTTCTGTTAGGCTGTTCTATCTTTGAAGGTAACAGGTAAATCAGCACCACTTATACAGTTATTAGACTTTGTCTTCATTCATGAAATCATTCATCTTCAGAACCGGGCCGACCATACCATCCTGTGTATCATACCGTTTTAGTACATGTACTGTGTAGTCCTTTTTCTATAATACATGTCATGTACAGTCGAGTGTATGGTGCTGTGGTTTGCCTTTTCCTCTTGTGATATTATTTTCAATATTTTCAAATACACATAATTATATTATAAAACAGTTTCTAAAACAGGGTATGTCCAAGTTTTTTTTGAAAATCTTAGACGGATAACCTTTGACCTTCAATGACTCAATTTTAATGTGAAATTTTGTAAAAAAAACAAAACATTGTAAATTGTAGTGATAAACAGCTTTTCAATAACAAAGTGGACCTTTTCACTTTAGTTTGAAAACCTAAGAAGCTTTTCATACTGATATTAAATGTGGTGTTATAACATTCATTACTTTGAGAGAAATAGATGTTTCAACATAACTTTTAATGACCTTTAACCCAAAGCTTTGCTGTAGAGTTATCAACTTGAAACAAATTTGAATCAAAGTGAATGTGTGCACAGAGTTTGATATTCTGTCAATAATTAATAAAAATAGTAACTTGAAAAATAATCCCTATTTAAAAATGCTCATAAAATAGTTTTTATAAGCTTATAATAGGGTTTGTTGTTATATTACAGTTTACTATTATTATTATTTATCAGTATTTAAAACTCCTGTGATGTGAGCCGTCACACTTACATGTATTCTTCATGTGCTTGAACATTTGTGAAGTAAGGTTGTATATCTGTACACCTTTGTTCCCAGCTAAAGGTGACTTCTAGTAGATCAGTCGTATTATATAGGTACAAGTTTGTATAAAATATAAAGAAAACCGAAAAAAGTGATTGAACAGTAGGTGGCTGGGTTAACGGATCCCGAAGCTCAACTGTATATTCTATCGCAGATACAAGAATGTAGTTAAGTTTTTAAAAACTTGAGCAGTGTTACAGCTAGATGGATGGAACCTGCAAACTATTGATGTTCCATGGCAGTAACGAAAGTCAACAAAATATAATAAAATGTATCCGTCTTTACCTATCTGCTTCCTGTGAAGTGTCCTTTTTTCGTATGATTCTGTTATATGTATATAAATATCTATCTATAATCCAAGATCTGATTTAGATTAGATTGTAGTCATATTTGTTCAGGATATCTTTGTACAGTATTTGTATTTTTGGACTTAAAATGTTACAGAGGTACATTTTAGAATCTATTACAGAGTTCCTTTTCATGAGACTAGCTTCCTTTTGAAATTATCCATGAGATAAATTACAAGTGATATTTACTTAAATACAGGTATTTACCAATAAACTGTTGATCACAGCTCAGATACAGGATGGTTCAGTTGTTCACAATTTGGTGTCATAATGTTTATAATATTCTGTTTGTTGCAATTTCGTAACAATGAGTATTTAAAAATAAAAACAATCATTTCATACATTTATTCATGAACTTGCGCTATCATACTTTTTGTAGTGTCAAGTCAGCTTTGGGTTCTACGGCTGGGTCATCCAAATCTCACAGGAAAGTTGGTATGTATCCATTTCTCATTATTGTGTACCTCACTAAACTCCAGTGATTATCAGGTCTTTGAACTAGTCATCAGACATTACTTACATAGACTTTAATAGGACTGGCATTCTGATATCACATAAGACTGTTGGGTAAGTTATTCAGCCTTCACCTTGATATATGTTATTTTTTTCAAATTTAATATTTTTAGCCTTCAACATGAATATTGTTATTTCAAAATTAAATCCCTAAGGTTTTGGTAAAAATAATTGAAATAAAAGAGAACAGCTTTCATCTGCTTCCCATGAAATACATGTACTTGTGATATTTCCTTTATTAATTCCCCTTGATTAATTCTTTACTTCAAACTTTCTCTTGGCACAATTACCTATTTACCCATTGTGTGACCTTATATGACATTATTTTGTTGATAGCCATATGCATTAAGACTAATCAAATTAGGAAATATTTATTGTATAAAGTATACAAAATATTGTGTTGTCTATTTCTGACATTGAGGCTATACGATACCAATGCTGTGGTTTTTGTTCTGTAGGCATTCAGTTTAGTTCTGACCTGGACACCGACACAGAACCAGAGATGCCAATGGGCAGAAAAACAGAGGAGGAACAAGACGACTTCTTTGAATTCTATGGATGATCTTGTTTACTAGAAACTAGATAGACGATAGTATAAATCTGATAGATAATTGAGATATAAATAATTGTAGAGATGTATATTTGTCATTGTGTAAGGGACATGTTTACACTTCCCTGTTTTATCAGCAGTAGAGGATTAACATATCTACAGATTTTAATATACATTGGTCTGTCATTGCATTTTAATATTTCAAACATGTTACAGTAAGTTATTTCAATACTGAGTGTATAATTGTTATTGTAGATCTGCCATGTGTTTAAATGTGTACTGTTTCTGTGATATTTTAAACTGATGTATATTCAATATGTTAACAAAATAAATACCCGGGTAATTATTTGATAAACGTGTCATGTTCTTACTACATACCAATACAGTCTGTTACACCTGGAGGAGTGAATAGTACGAGGTACATGCCTGGACCCTTGAAACAAAGTGACCATCTGTACTAGCTGACAATGAGCTGTTCATCTTTATTTTGAGAAAGTATAATGCATTATAATCATGTTCAACTGAATCAGTTGGTAAGTTTGGAATTGTATAATGTATCTAAATCCCAAGTTTCAGTGAAGTCTCTTTTCCATTTCTAGTTATATGTGTTAATACCTGGGTATTACTGTATGTATACTTGCTCATCATGGGTATAGTTTTGTAAATCCAAATTGTGTTATTGGGACATAGCCAGGCTTGACAGATTGGAGGGAAAGGGGAATTAAACTGGGGGCCCAGCTGTAAGCAAATAAATATATAGCATCCCTATTTTCTTTGAATCTTTAACAGTTTCATGTGCTAAATGTTAGAATGTACTCTATTTCTCCATCATCCTAAAGTATTTGAATTACAATAATCAATCACTAAAAATGAGACAACCTCCAGGTAACTTCCTCAGAACCGCGACACTAAAAGGATCAGTAGGGATAAGTGTTATACATGGTGTAAGTGCTAAAACTTATCAAAACTGTGGATTTGAATTTTGATTGGTGACCAGACAGGCTTTCAGAAATCTGACAAAAAATGTTCTGCTGTAACAAGTGTCTGTTAAGTAATATAAACCTATAGCTAATAGTATACTGGTCATGGTACCATGGAATTTAATTCATATGTATTACAAAAAATAATAAAACAGTGTTGTTGTTAACAGTTTTATTAAAACAATCCCTTCCCCTAGTCCCTCCCTATCTCCCTGATCCCCCCTCCCCCAACCCACAGGACTCTACCCGTCCTCGGAATCATCAGAGAGTTCATGATTAGAGTTCGAGTCATGATCACTTTCACTAGGCTGCTTGTCCCAGTCCTTCATTTTTGCCCCCATCATAAAGTCCTCGCGCAATATGCTCCACTTGTCGTCTGGTTCCTCCTTGACCTGGGGATTAAATATGCCAGGAGTTAGTAATCTCAGCACTTAAGTTTGTAATTTTATAAGTGGCACATATTGTTAGAATACTAGATTTAAGACTAGAAAAAATATGCAGTCAAGGTGGTAAAATTTTAGGACCTCTATGTTAATCAATAAAAACGTTACCCATGATATTTAACTAAATCCTTCGTTTGCTCAATGCCTCAGCAATGAAGAAATTTATAGATAGCAGTTATACAAGATTGTACATTAACCATGCAGACGCTTTAAAAATCGCTAATGTTATTGTTACAACACTAACCTTCACATTGGTCTGCTCCGTGTCCGGTTGTGAGCTTACATTGCTCTCTGTTCCCTTCAGTATATCAAGAAACTTGCCCTTGGTCAAATTTCCAACAACCTTTGCTTTCTTTGCCTCAGTCAGCCCTGCACTGCTCTCTTCCAATATCTTCTGCTGTTTACGCACAGCATTAAATAACTGGACAACTCCCCTACAAGTATGAGGACTCAACAATATTATACAGCAAGACAACTCCCTACAAGTATGGATACTCGCCGATATTATACAGCAAGACAACCCCCTACAAGTATGGATACTCAATATTATACAGAGCAATATCTTGCAGCTCAACAACTCTCCTACAAGTATGGATACTCGCCGATGTTATACAGCAAGACAACTCCCATACAAGTATGAACACTCAACAATATTATATAGCTTCACAACTCCCCTACAAGTATGGATACTTAACAATATTATACACCATGACAACTCCCCTACAAGTATGAGCACTCAACAATATTATATAGCTGCACAACTCCCCTACAATTATGAGCCCTCAACAATATAATACAGCTTCACAACTCCCCTACAAGTATGAGTACTCAACAATATTATATAGCTTCACAACTCCCTTACAAGTATGAGCACTCAACAATATTATATAGCTGCACAACTCCCCTACAATTATGAGCCCCCAACAATATAATACAGCTTCACAACTCCCCTACAAGTATGAGTACTCAACAATATTATATAGCTTCACAACTCCCCTACAAGTATGAGCACTCAACAATATTATATAACTTCACAACTCCCCTACAATATTGGCACTTAATGACATTATACATGTGTATAACTCCTCTTAAGGAATGGCCACTAAATGACATTATCCAGGTGTATAACTCCAGCCCCCTCTAAAGGTATGGCCACTAAATGACATTATCCAGATATGTAACTCCTCTGAAGTTATGGCCACTAAATGACATCATACAGGTGTACAAATCCCCTAAAAATATGGCCCCTTAATGACATTATACAGGTGTACAAATCCCCTAAAAGTATGGACACTCCTTGACATATGATTGCTATACACCTGCCCAACAAGAATGAGCAGTAAATAACATTACTCAATCATACAACTACACTACCAGTACAGACACTCTGAGTAATATACGTATAAAACTCCCAATACATATTCTAAGACACATATAAAATAATTTCATTTGAATCATTTGAAGATTGCTAAATTTAAATTCTTTGAAATGCCAAATATTGATTCCATAGGTTTCCAGCACTTACTGCTACATGTTTTCATTGTTGAATGCGTGTATTTCAGTATAATCGGTCACCTAATGGTTTCTCAGATATCACCGAGTAAAGGAGGAGGATCAGGTAGCTCGGATTTCTTAAGATTTAGAAAATATATACAAAGCTTTCTTAATGTGTTAACTTAGAATAAAAAGAGTCACTGCATTCCGTTTTATACATTTGTATCCTACATTGGAATAAGACAATTCAAGAAACATATAACAAGGTATTTGCAGCAATTTTATACATGTACTAAAATTCTTATAACTGAATACAAACCTCTGAGCTATTTTTTGAAGTGCTTTTTCTTTTTCACGTTCCAAAGGGTCTGGTTTTCTTCTACCCATTGCTTCCCAAAGACGTTTCTGAAAATCAAACGTAAATACATTCACATAACACACATATGAGTATTAAAAAAAGAGTTTTGAAAATTACAAATGGAACAAACTAAACTTGGAAATATATCTATCCCTTGTAATGGTTTAAACACTGATGTTATATGCAGTTTGAAGTTATGTGATGGAGATCTTTATTTGCACTATTGGTCAATGTTACATATCCAAGTATCATGGCTCTAGACCTTATGAATTTAAGATATTTAAACCATGTGACCTTGCCAAGGTCAAGGCATACCCGGTAAATATGAAACAGCTTCTATTGGGAATGGGGCCCATTACCAGCCCAAAAAGTCCCCAGAAAACCCCCCAGGTTAACCGATGACCCCAGCCATCAGTTGAAGTTGTACACTGCTGGTAATATATGGTACCAAAAATTGAAATAAAATAAATTGATAGTTAAAACCCATAACCCTATTGGATAGTGTAAGACGAAAAAAGTTATTACACGGACTATCACTGCCTATACTGTTTATAGGCAAGGATATATAATGTTTTAGAAATCAGTGTACATGCGATCTTTCAGGTCGAATTTTTATGATAATCTATAAGCAAGGTTTAAATTTAGACCAATGATGATTAATCACAATATGGAATAAAATCACTCAAATTTAGTTAACAATTTGTTTTGCTTTTTGAGAGTGTCAGGAAATCGAAATCATAACGCTGGAGGTAAATACTAATCTCAACACCCAACAAAGTGGATGGATCATGAAATACATGTATTAACATTATGAGGATAAACATTTTGAAGGAAACAATTCTCAGTATGGTGACCCCGTCATATAACTTCTAATCGACATATTCAAAATTCATTTGATCAATTTCTCAAAACAAATGAAAGAAGAAATGAACCATGTATATATACTGTAGGGTACCAAAGTAAATGAATATAAATCTTTGTGTATGTAGCTGTATGTGACATCAAAGGCATGATCATTGGAATTGCAAATAGGAAACATTAAGAAAACAAAATATACACCATATCAATGAGCATATGAGTCGGGTCTGTTTGCTCTTTCAATTTTATATTTCACCTTTTCTAAACTGGCTAAGCTTTCATTTGTTTCATCACTCAGTTTTGGTTTCTTCTCCTCGCCACCATCTTCAGTTTGCTTCTCCTGTCTTTTGCGATTGATTTCCTTATCACTTGTTCCCTTAGCCAGAATAACCTTGGTGTGTTTAGGTAATTGTTTCCCTAAAATTTTTGCCATGGCGTCAGCCAAACCAGCTTTCTGAGAACTCTCTGGAACCACGTCTTCTGGCGCTTCATCATCTCCTGATGCTTCATCATCTCCCGACACTTCATCATCATTTCCTGACGCTTCATCATCTCCTGACGCTTCATCATCACCTCCTGACGCTTCATCATCATCATCTCCTGATGCTTCATCATCATCATCTCCTGATGCTTCATCATCGTCTGACCCTTCATCATCATCTGACA
This sequence comes from Mizuhopecten yessoensis, assembly GCF_002113885.1. Taxonomy (NCBI): domain Eukaryota; kingdom Metazoa; phylum Mollusca; class Bivalvia; order Pectinida; family Pectinidae; genus Mizuhopecten; species Mizuhopecten yessoensis. The sequence continues at coordinate 325,770 of NW_018404676.1, forward strand.
CTTCATCATCACCTCCTGACACTTCATCATCGTCTGATGGTTCACCTGAAAATGTCAACATGATTTTTACTATGATTTTTTTGTCATAATGTACCAGGTATACTGACAGAAGCACATTGAACCGCTTATATTACATGATATAATAATGTAATAAATGATCATGTCATCCTAGTCCTACAGATTCTTATAATTACCTTTAATCGATGATTAACAGCCAGATATGTAATTTGTGATGGTTTTGGCATAGAAAGAAGAATAGTTTAACACATTGAACCGCTTATACTACATGATATAATAATGTAATAAATGATCATGTAATCCTAGTCCTACAGATGCTTATAATTACCTTTAATTGATGATTAACAGCCAGATATGTAATGTGTGATGGTTTTGGCATAGAAAGAAGAATAGTTTATAGAGTGAAGAAATCTAGAGAAATGACAGGTTAGTTAGCAAAGAGAAGAGAGATTTTCAAACTAGTAAAGTTTTTACATAATCAATGTAGGCATCAAAATGTGTTGCAACCTTTCAAGACTGACTGAATTTGTCAAGCTATGACTGAGAGTCAAGCTAGACTTATAAGATTTCATACTCAACAGATCTATAGTAGAGAATGATCATTCTGAGGGATCAAATGTTGAAGACAGAAATTGAGCACATAGTTTTTGGTACTACATGTAGGTCATTTTGCATTGGTACCAAGATATTTCAGTACTTGCAAAAGATATTTTGGTCCTTCCCAAAATTTGTTTCAACATTTTCGGCACTTGGATGGACATTTCAATTAGTATTTTGTGTGCTATTTGCTGATTTTATGTTTTAACAGGTTGGGCATAACGGCGCATATGGGTATTGATCCTGTATTTGGGTAACAATTTTATTACTAAAATGGAGAATAAAGTTAAATGATAACACATAAAGTTCTTTTAAACATTATGAACAAAAAAGGGCGTCATTCTTCCAACATAATCCGATTTTATAAAAAACACAATGACTTTTATGAGGTACAAATGTGCACAAATAAATGTTAATTCAGTGGTCTAAATCTTTTTGAAATGACAAATTATATCCACTCCATTGATTAAAGTGTGTTGTAGAGTACAGCTATAAATATAACACACAGAAAAAATCATACGCGCCTGTTGTTATTTTCCAAAAAAGTTAGGCATCAGAATTGATAACTATTTGTGTATCATTGTGTTATTTATCAGGTCCAGTACACACTGCCGATTGCGCTATATAGCTATAAAGACATATATAGCTCTATTCACCTTTAAATTATAGCTGTATTGAGTTATATTTTCTCAGACTTCAATTTCCATTAATTAAAGCAAAGTCGCATAAAACAATAAGGTTTATGGTAAAGTTGACTACAAAAAGCATACATTTAAATGTTTATTTTCATTTTTCATAAATGTTAGATTTTTTACATCATTATTTTTTAAAATGGGTAACTGTAACCCAAATGCAGGATGATAACCCATAGTTATGCGCCGTTGTGCCCAACATGTTTAAGATAATTCAACATTTTTTCGTTTTTAATATAAAATACCCAAACAATTCTATTATAAGCATTTTATTGCAAATAATTTTAATATATACATTTTTATATCCTTCTTAAATGTACAACAATCGACCATGAATTGCGATTCGTCTGCTAAACTGATGAACATTAGGCCTAACAATGTGTAATTAAACATGAAACTATGAAACATGTCGTACATTTTTGGGGTTGTATATCGGTAAGCTTATATGGAGATTTATCGTGGTGACTTTTTCTGAAAATCGGGCAATCAGTTTGTTTACAAACCTGTTTCTATGCCGTCATCATCTATATCGCCCTCGTCAGAGCTTAAATCAACATTTTCAGTCATAGCGATTGATGATTCCACGTGCGTGGCCGCCATGATTGTTTTAGTTGATGTAAATTCCACATCGTTGTTCGAAGTAACGTTAAAAATATAACTAAAACAAATTCTCAAAAACAAGAAACATGTTTAAATGAATTTGCTGCTTCTTCTTTCATTTAATTTGTATTTCAATTACTATTCTGGAGGAAATGCCAAAATGATCTAGTTTGATTAGTTTCGTTCTTCTGTTATTTTGATATATTTTGAGAGCATGGATCGCCGGAAGTTGCAAATGTAAACAGAAGGATTTTTAGAAGGAGAGTGTGTCACGTCGTTTTTATCAAATGGTGCTCCCCAGATAGAAAATTTAAGGTGCATTATCAACCTATTTTTGTATTCCTTACCTTCATTTTTTTTGTAGCTATGATGATCTTATGTACGTTGTGTACATTCAATATTCTTCAGAGTAGAGGCATTGCACTATAATTCCTTTGCGCAATTGGTCCCATTTGTAATCTATTTTGTGGATAGATCAGATGACTATATATGTTATAACATACATATGCTAACGTATTTACGCATACAATATATGATTGCATGCTACAAATAATCATTGTCTCTATAATGTCCTCACCAAGTTTGATTTTGTTCGTAAAAAAATCAAGATCAGGGGCGACAACTCATGATTTACAGAAAAGGAACAATTAAAATCTGCCACTGTAGATAATACTATAATTGTAGGTGAATTACTGGGTCGATTGCTGGCAACCTGGTAGCTCAATTGGTGAGAGCATAGGGTTTTGTCTCATATTTCTGATGTTTGTTTAAGTGCGCAATTATGCATGTAGCATGTGAGCATTTCAGACATTGGTAATGAACCCCTTTGATTATATATATAACGTTAGAGCACTCGTCTAGAGGTAGAAGGTACCATGTTCAAATCCCAGTCTGGCTATGCATTTTTCATCTCTGTTACATAAATTTACATGAATAACCATTGCTTACTTTATAGTAGGCTGAGTGAATTTCACATTTCTGTGTTCATTTTGGACACCCTTTCTCTTCAAACAAACAGGATGATCAGATTGAGTCTGCAATTAAAGCTGAATAAAACATATACGTATGCCATATAAAATGAGGTACATATAATATAATCAGTAAAAAGTGCAGAATGGGCCATGCAAATATAAACAGTTGAATGTTAACTGAATTAATAAGTACTCGCAATCATTAGTTATTCAGTTTTCAGTTCATGTCCAACCGTTTCTATAAAAAAAAATGCAAATAAAAAGTATGTTATACATAAATCAAACTAATAAAACCATTATTTTACAGGTTATACATTATGAAAAGGAATAATTTAATGGCCAAATGGAGACAACATGATGCAGAGTCTAATTACACTGACCATGACAGAAGATCAAAGACCAGCTCACCTCACTCAGCTGATGGAAGAACTAAGACCTTCATACCCCAAAGAGCTGAGGGAAGGCCACATATGGAGGAGAAAGGCCAACCAAAGAAACTGAAGACAAGCAGAAAGGAGAGGAAACCTGGAAACTTAAGTCAGCAAAACAAGACAACTGGGAACAACTGTGGCCAAGCAGATACATTGGGTATCCTTTATAAAGGCAGAGACTAACATTTTAACTGGTGCATGGAAAACAGAATCCCAAGACTTCTGGTAAAATGGCACTAGATTTGGTTCCCGTTAAATGTTTATTGTTCTTTCAATAATTGAAATCTTTGATTTCTTCCTGTAATTAATAACACTTAAAGAATTAAATGCATATTTGGTAATTACCTGTTTTAAAGATTTTCTTATTGGTTATAAGTGCGCAACATCCTGATTTTTTTAATCTGGTTAGATGTATGTAGGGGAACTAGACCGGGTCGATGGTTGGCGACCTGGTAGCTCAATTGGTAGATTATCCATCTATATTAACTTCCTCAAAAAATTAAAAACATGTTGTTCATTGTTACTAAACACATCTATGTTATGTTGCTATGTTAAACAATCTAAACCAATGTTCATAAATAAAAGGTGCATCCTAGCATCACCTTGACATGTACATGTTTCCATCAATTTTCACCAGCCATTTGTATACTACATTTTTGTAGTAGTATTTTTTTTCTATATTATGCTTTGCTTTAATACCATGTAATATAACTAAATGTTTAATGGTGAATAATCAGTTGAATATATGAAACTGTTATTTTGTAACGTAACTATAAAATAAAAGATTCCTTGATTATTGTGTAGATATACCAGGGTTTTACTTTGATGCAGAGAAGAAAAAGTACTTCCGCATACAGCCCAACCACAACAGTAGCAGCAGCAGCACTGTTACAAGGGAGACAATCCAAAGGCGAGAGAAGGAACAGCTTAGATTAAAGGAATTATCTGGCCCAGAAACATGTAGAAAACTTACACAGTCAACCAATCATACTTCAGGTTCAAAAAGTTCTAGTGATCTACCTCATCTGTTAAATAGTATATGTACTGGTGCTATGTCAAAACATCGATTTGATAACTTGTTTGCTTTTAAAAGAATTTCTAACATAGATTTAACTCATTCAGGATGTCGAAGACTTATAAGCCAGATTCAACCGACTTATAGTAAACTTGAACATATGCATAAAATGGAGGTTAGTGAAAATGCAGATTGTATTCTTGGACTGTGGAGCAAACAGGAAATTAGTAGTTATAGTATTCAGCTGATAGACTTAAAGCGAGACAAGCGGACCAATGTTCGGAGTCGTTTGTGTGTCAACATGGAGTCTCCAGAATTTTCTGCTTTAGTCATCTGGAACAAGGTGACTGATGTTTGTTGGGCTGACCTGAAACGTAACTATGGCAACAATAATGGCAGACATGTTCTATTTACGACTATGTCCTTGACCTGTGCTGGTGATGACATGAGTATGGCCAGGATACGTCAGTTTCCGCAGACTTTTGACCGAGCCCATGACCTTGAGTTTAGTTTGGGTCACAAATGTACATGGACCTGTGCCTGGAATACACACGGACAGAACTTCAGTGTAGGGAGTGAGAAGTGTGGTCTACTACTTGATGTGGAAACAAGACGACTCTGGGAGCTGAACACCAATAATGGTGATCCCCTGGCTCAGATATTTGACACAAAGGTAAGATTCTCCGAGAGAAACCCCTACCACGGATAATTGACATGAAGGTAGGACTAAGGAAACAACATTCCTGAACAAATATTTCATACAAAGGTAAGACTGTCAGAGAGAAACCCCTGACACAGAAATTTGACACGAAGATAAATCAGAAAGAAAATATTAGAAAGGTGTGGGGTGGGAAGGTGATGAATTTAACGAAAGGCACATACAGTATTTGGAAAACGTTTTTGGATATTTTCAATTTGTTTGCAAGTATTTAAATTTCGATCACAACATGGTACATTGTATTACTGTTTTCACATTAACAGTTTTTGACTGGCCTTTTTGGTAACATATATGATGTTTCACCCAAACGTCGGAATGCTGTCAGGCCTTTGGTTGCCGAGGGCAATATTCTGATCTGATGGTCGAATATAACAAAAGGTATTATTATACCTTCTGTCAAAATCTTGTAATCTGATTGGTTGAGAAAGATGTGAACATTTTCAATGTTACTTGCTCGTTTTACAAAGATAAAAAAGACAGGGTGACATTCCAAAAAATATCACATGCGCCAAACGTATGCGTGCACGGTTCGTCCCAGTGCCAGGGTGTTATTCCAAAAATTGTTACATGCGCCAAACGTGTGCGTGCACGGTTCGTCCCAGTGCCAGGGTATTATCAAATCACGTTCATGGTTGGTTCATTCGACAACTGTTGAGATGAAGTCTTGGTTTATGTCAAATCAACACAAGGACCTTTAAAAATGGTGAAGTGGTGAAACAACTAAACATGACACTCTGTATAATAAAATAAATATCACATTCATGAGAGGGCGATATTGCATATTTTCACCCCTCGGAAAGCATTGTTGACCGAGGCGAAGCCGAGGTCAACATTGCTTCCTTGGGGTGAAAATATGCATTATTGCCCTCTCATGAATGTGATATTTATATAATATTGCCTAAAGACCCAGTTGATAACAGCTTTATTATGCATTTTAAATTTAAACAGAAATGAATCCTATTCTGCAAGTGCAATATCACAAGAAATATTCACCAAGGGACAACAAAATATTTTTTAATGTCATTAAATGATGGGATTAAATGTTGCCAATAGGTCAACATTATTATGAACTTTAATTATAAGCAGTCCAACCTCCTAAGTTTTGGACAGGTTAATATATCACACTAACTGTTCACATTTTATCGAAGGAAGAATGTGAAGAGTAAGAATTTCAAGGGTATAACAATACATTATATGAAAATGTACCTGGTGGGCACCCAATGTAAGCATTAATGCCATTACTGATGATTTTCATCAGTATGGTTCAAATTTTATCATAATTGTGGTACTTAAATAAACAATATTCAAACTGACACCTGTTGTGTATTTCAGACTCGCTACTGCCTGTACACAGGGACACGGAAGAACCAGATTCTAACCCATGACCTACGTAGTATTTCCAGCCGGCCTACTGCAAGTATGAGCCAGTCCTGTAGTGTCTGTAGTCTACGACTGTTCCAGGATAATACAAAGCTACTGGCCAGCGATGTCAGGGGCAAAGTACGTAACATAACTTCTGTATGTTTGTTAATTTCAAGACAGAGAAAAGTTTCTAGAGTATTAATAGTATATCATATGCAATTCTGTGGGTATTTTCATATTGATCAAGGATGTAAAATGTGTCCGGACCTTTAGTTACATTTCACTGACTCTTTTGTTCCTACACCCATAGGTTTGGGAGAAAAAATATTCTTCAAAAATTGTTGGAATTCTAAATCCTAAGCTGAGTATTTTTTTCTCTCTTTTTAATCTATGCTTCATGGACTAGCATATGACAAATTGAACATTAGGGTATATATGCAAATGGTCTTTTTGTTTTGTAGGTGTGTCTATGGGACTTGCGAATGAGAAAAGTTGTCCAGCAGTACACTGGGTTGAAAAACCAGTATCGGTGTATACCAATACACGTGGATGATCAGGAACGCATTGTGTATGGTGGTAAGTCTACAGCCTGTGTAGGGAGTACTTGTACAGTAAAATGGCCAGGAACACCTTGTGTATGGGGTTAGTGAATCTATATGCAGCCTTTGTAGAAATTAGTTCTGCAGCATTAGTGTTGAATATAAATGCTAAATTGTTCATGATGAATCTCTTCTTGAGAAAACTAGATCAGATTAATAAAATTATAAAAGCTTGCAATCCTTGACCATGTTTACTGTAGTGTTTTGTGGTTAACTTTGTTTGAATGATTTTATGAAGATGTTTTTGATGGCGTACATTGTACCTCCCGATGGGGATACAGTTTACCCCCTGGTTCAGTTATGTAGCTCCACTCCACCCTTGTCTACTTGGAATTGTTTGATGTTAACCCTCATACTGTCAATTTGTTTCATCACTGGCATTTCAGTTGGATGCTTCATTTATCGGATAGTTATACCATGCTTCTTCTCTGTATATCACCTCCATAACCTTTTTGAATAATCTCGATATATTTTGCCTGACTACCTCATTCTATCATTTTACAGCCGACTCGGAAGGATACACTCGGTTCTGGTGTCTTCAGACAGGGGCTTTACTGAGAACAATACCTCCGCCCTCGTCTCTCGCACAGGATTTTATACCTTCAGTGGCCTACTCAGATAGATGGTCAGGAGAGGAGGGCAACGCTGGCCTGCTGATGGGACTAGGTGACAAGTTCTACCTGTACCCAAGCATGAGCACAGATGACATCACTGAGTCGCCAGAATCTGTCAATGTCTCCACGCCCATCTATTTCTGAGCAAAAGGATTTCTATCTGGGATAGCATCTCTTACATAAAACAAGGAATTTACCAAACACGAGAAAGACGAGGAATGTACTTGAAAGTCATAACCTGACAAGGGAAATAACTCTTAAGCCAGAAAATAACACCTGAGTAGCTTTCCTTTATTGTGATCCAGAAGGTTGTACCGCTCGGACCAGAGATGTTCGTTTGTGATCTGATGCTGCTTTCATTAACCTTTGCAAGTCTGCCAGGATTTAAACCCGAAAATATTACATTTATAAACAGACAAACTGACTATTCCACATAATCGAACAGGCCCCTGTTGTTGCTTAATTTCCTACATATAAGGGAGCATACTCAATGTGCAAAAAGAAAGCTGTGAAAGGGCTTCTTCTTTTTTATTATAGCTGATGCAGGGGTAAGCTTTACCTATAGTGGGAAGTCATGTAAACACAAAATTCAACATAGATGATATGTGCTTGACTATTTCATGAGCATCAACTGTAAGTGTATTTGTAGCTTGTTCTAGTGACTTCAAAACTTCAAACACAAATCAAACTTTCATTATTTACAGAAACTTCTGAACTTATAATGGCATGAATGGTATGGAGAATAATAACTTATGATGCAGGGGAACCTGTATAAACATTCAACTTTAATTTAAAGCCAGTTTGACACAGTAGGTAATGAACACCAGATGACAATACAAACAAGCAAAGCATAATATGCTCTTAGGAAACTTGTTACCAAAAGAAAAAAAGATGAAGAAAAAAAGACATTTTTTTCTGTGATCAAGTCAAATTGATTTTGAATTCAAAATAAAAAGAAGTGAATATGAAAGTGGGAATAAAACCGTAATTTTTAGACATAATCGATGAATGCAGTGCAAAATATGAACAGAGGAAACATTAACAGGGATTTCTTTGAAAAAATAAGACCATGCGTTTAGGAAGAGTAAGCGTGTTCTATATGATTAGCAATAACCACCATGCAAAGCTTGGTTGAATACAAGTAAAACTAAGTTTTCAATGTGGGATTTGGGATATTGAGAAATACGTGATATGCTAATGAGCATAATCAAATTCATCTATCTTCATATCACACAAGGAAATAGAAAAAGATCATAACAGACAACGATGGCGACTATAAAAGCTATAGCTTATCATTTTCATGAACCTGTAGCTCTCGAAAAGTTTTGTTGTCAATCAGAGCCGATATCTGTCTGGGAAAACCAAGAAATTTGTAGCAAGCCATGGAATACCAAATCAGCTGCGACATGTAAACACCGTAGGTTAGAGACTATGGAAATGTTACTATCGAGAAAGGTCACGATCACGATCAGAAAATTGTCATCTTCACAGTAAGACATCCCTCTTCGTCATGTAGAGGTAGAGTAATCTCCTATCTTCCTAATGATGAAATGTTGTGTTAATGTAACCTATTTATTTTTAACTAAAAAGACCATAACACAGAAGAAGATAAAATATGAAATATCATTATGTCGTGAATGTTTTATTAATAAATAAAATTCACTACCAAGCACTAAAAGACAGCAAGACAGCTAGGAAAATACAAAAACATAACTACTAAAATACAATCGAAGGTAACTATATAACCACAACCTTATACATAGATAACTATAATAGTATAAATTGGTAACTACAAAAGTATACATCATAATTAATAGATTTTTTTTCCCCAACCTCTGCGTTAACAAGATAAATAAGTTCAACTTCAATACATTATTGTACCCATGTGCACTCAGCGATCTGTACTATCATGATGTCAAAATCAGATGTCAGCGTTATATTATGACGCCACAATTGAAAAAAAAACGACCCAAACTCAAGAACATATCTCTTGTTGCTTTTGAGGTCTTACATAGCCTTTTCTTTTTGAGGTATTATTTGTCTGCTTTCTTTTCTTCAAAATATGGTCTTTATTTTAGGTTAAAGCTATCTAGAAATGCTACGTTTGTGTTGTTTTTTGCATTGTCTATGTCTTGTTTTATCAAAATTTCGCTTTAGAGGTTGGATAAAAAGAATCATCATTATGTAGGTATGTGGGATATGAACAATTCTAAACTCGGGCGGAGAATTTTGTATCAGAACCTCGACAAAGCCTCAGTCCTGCCCCAAACAATATCCACACCCACATACCTACATGTACATATGATAGACTCTATTGGCAATTTGCATTCAATATATGATAACTGGAATCTTGTCGGATTAATAAGCAATAACACTATGTTGCCAAAGATACCGATCCAAACTGGTAACAAATTACAAATTCTGTACATGTTCTATTGATGGTATGTACAGTCATTACACCTGACTTTCATGTAAACTTAAGTAACTCAAGCCCTGAATCCCGTGATATGTAATGGTAGTTCTGACCTTCAGTGTCCATAACTGGTTTATCAGTACAATCATTTTAACAAATTCAAAAATAAATATTTTGCATCATTGAGACATTTTATTGGAGTGGTAAACTATCAATGAAAGGGCTCAATGTCCAAGGTGGCGTTTTTTGTCCCCTCACCTACTAAAAGTCATTAGGAGAATGGCATTGCATTTGATTATGAAATGCAGTCTACGGTACACCTTCTCAGGAGGGTGTTCAATACATGTATTGTAACATGTATTTTTATGTTATGTCGTTTTAATAAAAACGGCCATTTTCAATCATTAAGTCTTTCTGGTTTTTATTGACTATTGTACTATTACATAGCTTGCTGCTTGACTGATAGGTGCGAACCATTCAACATAATTAAATATTTTATCGTACTGCTGAAACGATCGTGCTTTTGAATCACAACATATTTACAGGAAGCTCTCAACCATAACGTCCAATGTCATCGTACTCAGATTATTTTACTGTCAGTGACAAAGCATGATTTATTATATATGGGCATAATTATATATAACATTCCATTTATATTACACTAGAGCTACACATATATCGAAGTACAGACTTCTATAAGTGAAACTTGTGAAATAGAAAACAAACATCATGGCGTCAAACTCTCAGGCGATATTGGAAACCAACAAAAATAGATAAAAAGTATAAATGGAAATGTTTACTAATGGAATTCATCTTTGTTAGTTTAACATATATTCAGAACTTACTTGTAACATAATATACAAACAGATAAAAATCAAATATGAAAAAGAAAAAGAAAACATTCGATAAAGATATTGAATTTCCCTCCTTTCATTGTTATAAAATTGGTATCATACCCTCCCGTTGTTAGTCAACATTTGTATTTCCGTTGTCAAAAAAAAATATGAAAAAATGAAAAAAAATAAACGAATCAATATTCCTCTCTTTTTAAAGTATATTTTTTTGGAACCATTACCTCCAGTTATATGTCATATTTTACATGTCCGTCGTTACAAGAATATTTGATTAAAAAAAATGTGAAAAATTAAAATAAAAACAAATAAAGATGTCTACTTATAGAAATCCCTTTGTTCATTGTTTATACCATTGGGATCATCAACTTCAGTTTTAAGAAAAGTTTTAAGAAAAAATCAAATCAAAATATTAACTTATAACAATTCCCCTCTGTTCATTGTGTAGATAATCAGAAAATCACATCCCGTTATTTGTCAACTTTTACCTTCCCGTTAAACAGCCTTAGATCAAACTTCTCAATAGAAATGTTGTCCTAATGAAGAATAAAAAATAAATAAATATTACAAGTGAATGTGTTTAAATTTGAAACTGTTCAGGCTTATAAACTTTTGAAGTAGTCGGGGACCAATCATGGTCTGACGTCAATTTCTAATGAAGACCAATAATCCCAAACGGCTTCCAATTGATAAGTGCAACCATAGATAAAAATAGCGCTTCTTCCGTTTGGTAAATCAGTTTGTTTAGGATGTGTTATGAACCAAGATAAACCATACAGGAAGTTGAAATGCAATTTTCTTTGTATTTTGAACATGGACATTAAGACTAAAATGTTTTTAACTTGTACGATATAACACAGTTCCGCGAATCAGGCAGTCTGTTTAACGTAATGGTTGCATAACCAATGTTTAAAAAATGCCTTTCAATTCTTACATAACAGAAAATTGTGAACGTCACGTTCCATCGCTGGATACATTGTTACACAAGATCCCATCCAATCCCATTCCGGTTATTATGAAAAACAGAACTTTAAATTCGTGACTTTAATAATTTCGTTTGGGAAAAGAACAATAATTCACTAAACTGAAAGTAGATGCATGTATACATAAATGTTAAATGTGAATTGATACATATATTGTACACAGAGTTATGTTAATAATAAAGCATCGAGATTGTGTTCTGTTCCGAAAAGACATTTCACACGAAAATGTTTACACGGGGAACTAGTTGTACATATTTACAGATGGTACAGGTTTCAGATTACACGTTCAATGATTTTTTTTTACCAAAACAACAGGTCGACACTCATGTGTTTTTGTTTTCACGCTTGCTGGAAATAGATTATTTTACTATTAACAAAGCATAATCTATTATAAATGGTCATAAACTTCTATTTATATTACACTACACATGTATCGGAGAACAAAGATTTGTTCTGTTCTACGAGTGAAATAGATAACAAATATCATGGCGTCAACATATACAAGGATAAAATTTGGAAACCCACAAAAAATAAATAAAAAAATAAAAATGAAAATGTTTACTAAAAGAAACTCATCTTTGTTAGTTTTGCATATATTCAGAACCTAATTTCCCATTGTAACAAAACAAACAAGTAGATAAAAAATCAATTATGAAAAACAAAAACAAAACAAATCAAAATATAAACTTATTTGAATTTTCTCTCCGTTCATTTGGGAGCATCACCACCCGTTGTTAGTCAACATTTGCACAAACAGCCAAATAAAATTAAAAACGAAATAATATTCCTCTCTTTTCAAATTGTAGTGATTTGGAATCATTACCTCTAGTTATATGTTATTTTTACATCTCTGTCATTACAAAGATATTAGACGAAATAAAAACCAAATGTGAAAAATGAAAATAAAACAAATCTAGATAATTACTTATAGAAATTTTCCTCTGTTCATTGTGTATAAAATTGGGATCATCGTCTCCCGTTTTGTTAGTCAACATTTGGGAAAGTAAATACTGGAGAACAAAAATACATATATATAGAGAAAAAAATCAAGATATTAACTTATAACAATTCCTCTCTGTTCATTGTGTAGGTAATTGGAACATCATCTCCAGTTATTTGACAATATTTACAATCCTGTTGTTACAAACAAAAATAACAAACAAAAATCGAATTTAAGAACAAAACAAATCATGATATTTACATTCAGAAATTCATCTCTGTTATTTATGTATCTTAGTCAACATTTACCTTCCCGTTAAACAGCATGAGATAAACCTTCTAAACAGAAATGTTTAAAAAATGCGTTTCAATTCAATTCAAGTAAAACAATTTATGACAAGAGGATGCTATCATAGACCAGCAGACGAGTCATGAATTTGACCTTTTCATCAGCTTAAAATATAGGTCAAGTTTGGCATCTTTATTATGCAGAAAGATCCTACCTGATATTTTGATGCAAGCATTATCGACAAAATTATGGACAAAAAGTTTTGCCTAACCTTTAACCCGATGTGTGAATTAGACTGTGGCATCTTGACCAAGTCCACTGAACCGTAAATGCAGGTCAAATTCAGCGTCCGATCAACATGCATAAAGTAGTGCGGCCATAGCTGCATCATTAGTGCAAATATCGTGCATCATATATACCAAAATGGACGAACAGAGTTAGTTAGACAGATGAACCGCTTCTATATCCCTTGTTTACTTCGTTGATCGAGGAAAACAAACGAAAAAAAAAGAAAAATGCTACGATTTTGTCTATGCATCGGGAATTCATGGATGCTATGATTCAAAGAGAATATTTCAAATTATATGATGATGCTTTTACAGCAAAGATTTTAAAAAACGGACTTAATGATATTTTGTCATTTAAGAGGTCTATATGACGAAAAAAACCTTAAGTATGTCTCACGTTATTGGCTTATGTACGAAAGTTTAAAGTTAAACGTTCTCTACATTTAAAGGACTCTAGTCGCTGTTTAATACAATATTAAACATGTCACCTGATTCGGTCAATAAAACGTAGAAAGAAATGAAAAGAATTACAGGCCTTTTGATGCACTTGAACAGTACTGTTATGATAACCTTACGACAAAGAATTGGTTGTATAGTGAAGAACGATGGCTTCCTTCAATTTCTCATGTAAAATATAATCTTTCTGAATTCAAGAATTTTACTTTGAAGTTAAATTCTATGTATAGCCTAACGCCTGCATTGCAGTACCTGTAATATAGTTGGCAAATCGCGCACCAACGCTGAAGATACCACTAGTAGTATTGTTGTACGCTGTCGAAACTCCATGAACGAAGGCGGCGCCAGAAGTTTGATTTCTGATGTGCCATGGATTGTCTTTTGAGCTACGTATTGTGTTCTCACCATTTCCGGCTTTGATGACGATGTGCTTCATAGGAATATTGGCGGCACCTTCATCAGGTGCCAGCTCGATAGTAAGCGTACAGTTTTTTCGGACCGTTTCCCATTCTGCCGGTATCGCTCTGCGAACATCGCTTGATACGAATTGCCGGTGAGACCGATTTTCTTTCAGGAATTTTGATTGTTCCAAAATCTTGTTTATCTCATCAGTTGTTATCATTTCACATTCGTAAGTTTCCTTTTGTGCCTTAAAAAAAAAGAAAAAGAAAATATCAGTACCAGTAATTAAGTGAGCTAACACACTAGCTTTGGAATAATTTCTCGATATGCAATGGTCAAAGTCTACACGAATATAAGTTTATTTTCGGCGTTTAGTACTACAGATAAATACTCAATTGACGGAATGGTCTATACTGCAGTAACATGTTTTCTTTGTTTACCGACTAACTTTATTTTGAAATATTTGTAGTTCGCATTTCCAGTACTGAATTATCGTATACAACGATTTCTTCTAGGACATCAGTCATACTGTAAGGCAAAATAAACGTTTATGGCATGTTAGTTTTAAAATACTCACATCATCTAGATTCAAACTCTCCTCACATTCCCAGTGTATTTCTTCTTTTGTGGATTTTGAACACTGGATTTTGTGCTCTTTTTCACCTGCTGCGATCACAATATGTTTCACACGATTGTGAAGGTGGCCATTGATGTTGTGAAGAATAACAGTAAGTTCACAGTTTTTCCTTTTCCAAAGGGGTTCTTTTGCTACACGACTTGAAACCTCCTGTAACATTCTTCGATCATCTTCGCTTTCAAGGAATTCGGATGCATTCAAGATCTGGTTGATGTACAAAACCGATATCTCAGGAACTATATACCCAAACGATGAAATCTTGAAAGACATAAAGAAGATTAAAATGCATTAAGTAATATTTCAAGCTTTGTTGTGGTTTGAAGAGACAGGTAAAACACAACCTCTTGCAATACAATTATCTAAACATAATGAGTAGATCTTACTATATTATAACATGACCAGTGGTAAGAATTGGCTTTATCTTGAAGCTTGGTTACCTATGACAACATTTTACATTGGTGAAACTATTGACGAAAATTAGTGAAAGTTTACCAGATTTCAGATTCAGATTTTATTTCCAACACTCAGACACATGAAAATGTGTAACATGAGGTACATGTACATGAATTCATATATTAAATTTTGACAGGATGGACAGGTGCATGCATGTATACAAGGCAAGATTGTATTGACACTCAGACACATAATATGTGTTACATGAGGAAATAAAGTTGCAGATATGGAAAATGAAGTACAATGGACAGTTCAATTTAGAATCGGTACGGTATAGTAACATGATATGACATACAATGGAAAATACAAAACAAACATAAAAAACAACCATACATATAATTCACAAGTTATTTAACTATTAACAGTTATACATATGCATCATTCACAAAAGAGGAGCCATTTTGGTTAGGAAAATAGATAAACCTGTCAGAACTCGTTGATTGCATAATGATAAAAGACCTTTAAACTTATAAATATTTGGGTTTGTGCAATAATAACGGGGAATATATTTGTTACGTAAGGTGGATATAGTTATATTATTACATTCAAAAAATTAGTGAAAGTTTACCAGACCCACCCTTTGCAGTTATTGATTACTATCTATTATCGATTAAGGTAGACTGTCCCACCACTTCTCTGCTGTATACATGTTTAATTACCTTACACTATACAGGATACCATACTATTTACGTCCATCATATAAGGAAATAAACAACAGCTCTTATTGTTATACATCCTTAGATACGTAAAAATGTAATAAGGAAATAAGACTATGTTAAGAATGTGATATCGAGAACCAAATGAACTTCGTAGTCATTTAGATTAACAAAAACTGTCCAATATGTCATAGCTTTCAATCTGATAATATGTCCAATAATATTTTGTTCAAAGTGAACTTTATGAGAAGAGATTCTTGGAAAACAACTTCGACTTTTACACACACATAACAACTTCTACATATATATATATATATAAAATAAAACTAACGACCGACTAAAAAAAACTAGCTGCTTTCACCTAACGTTTAAAACCTGAAGAGCCCTGTGAAGGGTGAAAGCAGCTAGTTTTTTAGTCGGTCGTTAATATTTTTTCTATATTTACTTCCTTCACATGGACATTTAGTCACTTTTTATTATATATATATATATATTTCTGAGATGTCTTGAAAAAACAGATTATGAGTTATCGTTTGTTGCATCTTGTAGAGCATCTCATCTTTGTCCGAGAGATTAGAGGTTTTAAATATCTTGATAAAAGGATATTCCGCTATTTCAATAGTGTCATTTTTCAATAATAAATGATAAAATCCTGCTTAACTCAAATTTGCTGATTAAGAAACATTTGTGTGGGATTTAAAAAAGATATTCAATTTAAAATGGAAAAACGGGGAACAAGTGATAGCAACAACTACTTAATTTGACATCTCTCTAAGCACTCTATCAAATGTTAATTTCCCTGAATGATGCTATTCTCATCAATTTTCCTGATTTGATAAATGGATGATATTTATATTACATTGTAAACTATAACGAGTATTTCACCTGAAATAGCTTGCAAAGTGACGATAATATCGGCTTAATAGGTAAGGCAACGGGAACTTACCTTACTAAAGATGTATAAAAGTCTAACTAATCTAATTGAATTTATTTATAATTATAAGCGAGAAAAATTCCTTAACAATCGTGTTTTTACGGATATATAAAAAGTGATTTCAGTAAAATTGACTTGTCTTACAAAATTAAACGCAATGAAGATTTTAAATATCACCATCCTAATCTATTAACTAGAAAATATCATCCGGCATTTAATGTGTTATTACTTACTTCTGGGAGTTTACCCTCTCTGTTCACATACTATAAGAAATAAAAAGTCTCATTATACATTCAGTATATCAGCATACCTCTTGATTGATAAGCATATTACCAAATAAGAATATCAATAATTTGAGTTGGTTTGAAATGTTTTGTAATTTGTATCTCTTACTTTTGTAGTTACAAGTTTGTTCAAATCAAACATGCATACATTTAATTGTTTTCATAAAGAAAACATAAATATTTTAATACCCACTAAGCTGTTTCACTTCATTATCGCTAGTTTGCTTATGGAATTGGCCAGCATAGTACCAAACATTACGGTATTGCTTAGAAATCTATAAAAATTATAGAATGGTGAAAGATCAAACACAGCAACAATCAAGGTAGCATCGCTTTTGTTGAATTATGATAAAATGAGAGATTTTCCACTTTCTTTCTTTATTTCTTTGATTTTTTTTTTTGTTGTAATTCATTTTTCGACGATTTTTTCATAATATATATAATTTTTCTTACAAACAGCTATGATATGCGCAGCAACGCAATTTTACCTTCACAGTCACATCCTCCTTTCGATAACATTCCATAACATTTTCACCTGTTCCAGATACTAAATCGAGGTACTTTACACGACGTGATGTTAGGCCTTCTCCGTCATATAACTTGATACGCAGTTGAAGGTTTCTCTTGAACGACTGACTTTGATGACGTATTAGCGATGCAATCTCTTGTAGAAGTTTGATATTGGTCTCATTAAGTTTGCGTAAAGGATCGTCAGAGCCTTTATAGTTATGTTGAAAGTATTTTGAGTCGTTCAAAATCTCATCAATCGTATCAGAGTTGATTTCTTCTAAATGATGTACCTCCCGTGGGACATCTTTTCCCTACAATAAGTATATATTGCTATCTTGAGACATGTTTTCTTTTTATTGGAATAACAACTAAAGAAAGAAGATTTATCTTTATATTCAAAAGTTAAAAATATTTAGCACAAAACATTCTCATTTATAATATTCATCATTTGTCATTCCTTTATAACTTAATTGTGATAACAAAATACCTACAAACCTTTATTGATATTAAATCATTGGTCAATGCACCGTTATAGTCAATATCACAGGTGAAACGTTTTACCTGGAGTCTGTTTTCTTCATTCCCAAGGATGGTAAGTAAATACATATTCCCAAGCCTATTTTGCTACACTTAGTTAGATGGTGATCAATATGTGTATCCTTTGCGAATAATAAAAAATATATTTCAAACTAAAACGAATGTAAAAATTAATTGGAATCAATACAATTTTCAATTGACTTTCATTGAACTTTTCTTAAAGTATATCTAGATATCTACAAAATATTGTTTGAAGTGAAAGTTATTTCCTTCTACGAATATCATTATGTCTGAAATTATATTTGTTTCTTTTAGTTTACAATGAAATTATTATTCATCACATAAATAAGGGGAAAAAAGCATTATTTGCTGCTGAATACTTTATAATTTCTAACTTCGAATGACATACTCAACAAAATTCTACTGTTTACTGCTATTGTCTGGTAAGATTTGCTTTCATAAATGGTATTAATTGTGTAGGTAAATTAACACCTCGGTAAAAGTAACAAAGAAACCACTCATTTTACCGCCACTTCATCTGTATCTGAACAGAAAATCTGCCGCTTTTCATGAAGTTATTAGAAAATTCTGTTCTGATTGGTCAATTCGAAAAGTGATATTGCCACACTATGAAAATATCACTTTTGATATCAGTAACAGTGTAATTGATATCAGCTTTATTAAGTTGATAGACCAAGATATCTCACTGGCAAAAACGTAATGAATAGTACTTTTGTTCAAACCCAAGCAGTAAGACAAAGTTAAACAAAATTGAATTGTGATTATTATAATGAAATTCGTAAAACACCTCCTCTTGATAAATATTACAACCGGTATCGTGAATTATTGATATGTCACACATATCAAGTTATTGCCAACATACTTACAATAATATGATGTCTCTCTCTGTTTGCACCCTGTCAGAGAAATAAAACCAACTTCATTATACGATCAGTGTATATGCATGTTTTTCAATATATAAGCACACTACCATAATAGTTACGTGAAACGAAATAAAGATATTTTGTATAACTGATTTTTATTGAATTCGGTTAAACTGCATTCATGTAAAGATCAGAACTTTATTAAGACAACAACATAAACGTCAGTTGATTTGGTATATAAAAGGTATAAGACGTTTTTACATCGAACTTGTTATAACTTGACCGTTTGAGATGGAATTGAGGAGATATTATGATTTATGTAGACTTAAGACCTCATTAGAGAATTTACTTGGGAATTATTATGAACTTTTAGGGATTCGGCGTATTCATCATTTCGTATTTATTTATTCATTGGGAATGTTGTATTGGCTAAGCTGGGCAAATTTGTGAATCTTCGCCAGTGTGCATTGTTGACGGAAAAAAGAGAACATTTATGTATAGTTTATATGAAGGGTAAATGGACAAATTATATCGATATGGTTTTGGCTTAATATTGTCCGACAGCGAGGCTTTTGTCTCGCGTCGGACAAGAACTTTTCCAATTTAGTCAGATCACGTCACCTTTTTATCAGATAATCTCAGCTAACGAAAGCAGACCGTTAATCCAGATACAGAACTCTTACGGAATAGCTGGAGGTTATATAGTTATTTTTTAGATGTATAAAAGCAATACAATTATGGAGTATACTGAGACATGAATTCCAACGAGATACCTTTATAAAAAAGTCAAATAACTTAGTTTTAATATTGATTACCTCCCCTTTTACATGATTTTTGTATCAAGTAAAGCTTGTAATATTTCAATATTTACAGTCTTTGTAAATTTTTGTTACCTCGTCTGACAGAAAAAGATGTGACTATTCCTGTTTTATCCTCAATATTTTGTATTACAGTAAATGGGAGTTATAAGGGTGGCAAATTGTTTGAGAAATTCTATCGTTTATTGTAGAGATGAGTTAGCCAGGATAACTTTTTACAACAATAAATATTTAGTATAATTTTAAAACATTCATGTTTCCCCTAAAATGTTAACCGTTTCACTGTTGACAGCCAGATGAGGGAGGTTGGGCTTACTTTACATATGGCATTATTTAATGCTGTGCAGGGAAAAAATAAATTTGTATGGCCGTTTGTATCAACAATAAGTTTTTTCCTGGTGCTACTAAATCCACCACCCATATTTCAATTCTTCTAAGGTTTCATTTCATGCTTCGTTTTATATGATTTAATTGAACTAGATATCAATTTATCGCCAATTACTGATCGATATACTATCAAGAGATGTAATAAGACATAGAATAGAAAGAAATGAGATAGTCTCTGATCGTGGAGACCAGATCAGACAAAAAAATGGGACCAGACCAATGAGACCAGACCAGACCAAACCATCTCTGTCATGGCTTTATCTTCAGACCGATTCCGATGACATACAATAAAAACTGTAAAAAATTTACAAAACACATTTTAAGCAGGCCTTGGCGAATCAAACATACAAACAAAGCACGTTTATTATTTTTATTTATCCCTTCACATAGATCTTATTATTTAATTAACTTAACTAGAACAATGACATTTTAACATAATATTAAACAGAAATATCATATATCTGTATGAGTTAAATGAACTTGCAATTTGAAGTAGATAATACCGGAGCATTAATTGGAGGCATCCCGCACGAAACTCCATTTGGTCAGAGAAGATACAAATTGTCGCAATTGAGTGCGTTATACAATGTACACATTATATTGACGCCAATTAGTGTAATCTCTTCAGTACTTTCTCAATGACTCCACCAGTTATATTCTAAAATGTTTATCTTATATACCTTTTAGCAATTACTCAAAGACTCTTTTGATATATATCATATAAGTATTCCCGCTAGTTATAATCCCACAGCTATAATTGTTGTAATCATCCTTTATGGACCATGCGTATCTCATTCTTTAAAACTGAACAAGACACCTTTAGAATGTTATAATATTATATGCATTCATCTAACCTATAGCTCCAGTATCAGAACATTTTTATAGGTATAAAGCAGGTTTGCACGCAGGCGCAATGATATTTTGGTTAGCCAAGGGGACATACATGAAATTTTGGTTTGGTTTGGTTTGTTTGTGTTTTACGTCCTTTTAACAGCTGTGGTCATTTAAGGCGTGCCAGGTTTTGTTGGTGGAGGAAAGCTGGAGTTCAGGAGAAAAAAACACGCACCTACAACCAGCACCTGGCGACTGCCCCACGTAGGCATTGAACCCGCGACCCAGTAGTCGAGGGCTAAGTAATCAAGACGGTCAGATGCCTTAACCACTCGGCCACTGCGGTCTCTCATACATGCAAGAGAGGTAAAGCCACAAGTCTGTATAACCTGAGATCATGAGCATATGTGTGTAAAGAATTTGTTTGTTTGTTTGATTTTGTTTAACGACCTATTAACAGCTAAGGTCATTTAAGGACGGCCTCCCCTGTGTGCAAGATGCATGCGTGTAGTGTATGTGTGTGTATTTGGAGGCTGCGATATGTTCGTGTTTGTCTCCTTGTGATAGGGCGGAACTGATGCCGACTTTATAGTGCTACCTCACTGAAACATACTGCCGAAGACACCCAGCAGGACGCCCCACCCGGTCACATTATACTGACAACGGGTGAACCAGTCGTCCCACTCCTAATTTGCTGAACGTTAAGCAGGAGTAGAAACTACCATTTTTAAAGACTTTGGTATGTCTCGGCCAGGGGACAGAACCCAAAGCCTTCCTCACAGGGGCGAACGCTCAACAAATGGCCAAAAGTGAGGCATTGTCAATGGAGACATAAGGAAGAAGAAAGTTATTTAGAAAGGAGAGAAGAGATAAGGTCCCAAATTTAGTCGCCTCTTACGATCATGCAATTGGGGCAGCAGGTACAATTCTTACGCCGCCCTACCTGCAGGGAACGTGTGTAAAGAAACCATTGTTTAAAATATGTGAAAAAAGAAAGGGTTCTGTCTGAAAATTTGTCAAATTAAAAGTGGGCATTTTACACATTTTGTAAAAAGTGTAAACTGTCATTACACTTTGTCAATTCATGCATGGCCGTTTACTTATTTTACTGTCACAAAATAAACAATGGGGGAGAACGGACAGATGGAAGTAGGGTCACATTCCAAGTGCTGAGTAGAACAGAGCATGCTATTCCAATGAACTTAGTTTACCTTTAACATAAATCACACAGATAAGACGGTATGTTTAATTGTTCTTAGCGTACACTGGGAGCAAGATGGAGTTCCTTCTATGAAATAAGTAAAATGAAACAATTACACATACTTTGTTAATTAATTAGTATCAGTTACCTTTCCCATCTAGTTATATATATAATCCTTTTAGTACTTTCGCTATAACTACACAAGATTTTTGAAGCATATGAAATATATATACACCCTATCATTTATCTCAGCCTAGATACTTTTTGAAAATATTCTTACTTCTCCTAATTAAATTCTTCATACCTCCCATGCATAAGGAGGCTAATGATGTCACTGTTTTACTTTAAATTGATTACACTTTCCCAACACTAAAAGGAGTATTCGATAGACATTCATTATATTCAAAGTTTTAAAAAGTCACATGATAATTAGCACTAAATAAAATCGATATCATGCAAACTTGATATATGTTATTTAGTAATTGACAAAATACTTACGTGTTGGTAATGAATCTCTCCACCCTGTCAGAAATTGAAAAAAAAATACTTTAATAATCCTCAATCTGTTTATAATGTTCATTACAAAAACATACAACTAATACACTAAATAATGAATACCTAGTTAACCAAGATTTTACATGCCGATCAATCGTTATATTTGTAATACAGTTATTGTTATACAGGTAACGTCAGCGCATGCCAAGGGGGTATTCATCTTTAGAACCATAGGGAGAAACTTCAAAGGGAGGGTAATTATAGTTTGTATCATAGATGTTCTATATTTACCTGAGCTTTTTTACCTGTAGATTTACTTGTGATTTTACAGGTAAAAAGGTATGATATTTATTTAACTTGCATAAGTTTCAAAAGAATAATATCAGCACCAAAACTAAGACATAAACATCAAATTCAATATTTTTATCGATAAATCAATACTTAACATCAATATATTGTTTACAATTAAATTCAAATAGAACAGTGATGTACATAAATTTCAGTTTTCATTTATATCATGTATTGGGGAAATATTACTTCTAAATACTCTGATGTATCAAATATATTTTAAAAGATATTAATTAATTAAACTTAATCAGTACATTACAAAAGATGTATAAAGGAGCTCGCATATTGATAGGGAAAAACTAGACTCCAATTTACTAATAAAGAGCACTATGACTTATGAGTTATTTACATGGGGGTCAATACCGTCATCTGCCTTATGCTGGTGCAAATTAAATAAAAGTAAAAATAATGTATTTTTGGTCAATCATAAAAATGTAACATCTTCAAAACACTGAAAAGTGTCTCCTTATATTTTGAAGAAAAAAAATAAGAATGAAGAAAATGTTTGAAATAACAGTGAAATATACCTATCTGTGATAAATATATAGTCCCTAACCAATTCCTTTATTATCTTATTTTGCTTTTAAAGTAAGGATTAAAAGATATTTAACTCTGTATATTCATTTAAAAACATAAGAAAAAAATAAGTCATGAGGGAAATACATATATGACGAAGGCTGAAATGTTTAAGCTTTTGTTAAGCACAAGTGAACGATTGTTTTTTGAAAGTTAAAAGCCTGAAAAGTAATTTATAAAATGCCGAAAATAAAACAAGAAAGGAAACTGAAGATACAATTTTTGCTTTCAGGCTCAAAGTCTGTCACTAGTGTTCGATTTTGAGTAGCTCGGATGATACATTTTACATGCTTTTTTGCATAACGACTGGACTGCCAGATGTATTTAATATACCTACATATTTCACCAAAATCTGCATACTGCGACGTTTTCACTTTTTTTTCTCTAGATCTGACGTGATGTAATTTATCGATATATTGCAAAGGGTGGTGCAGATACAGCTCCCCTATAGGGTACCATTCTCATAGCCACAAGTTTTATGAACATTCCTTAATAAGGGAAATTCCTTAACTTAATTATCTTATATTATAGTAAAGCATTTCAAAATTTAAGGAAAATTTCTTTAACTAGATTTCCAATAATGCTATCATGCGGAAAGAAACATAAGACATTTCCTTACGATAAGGAAACATTTATGAAACTGATGCATGAATACTTGTTAAGGGCATTGCCAATTCTCACCTCAAAAGCATGGTTTCTTTAAATGATTCTAATCCATACATACATATTTCCGTTTATTCACACAGTTTTCAAACTCCTTAGAATAGCTTTACTCCGTTTGAAAATTCGTTTTTGATTTCATTTTCAAGTTATTCAAATAAACAATAGTCCTATTATTTTTCTAAAGGGACATCACGTGAAAAGGCGTTTTTTTTAATGAATATATGTATTGTATGCACTTCCACTTATGTTACCACGCTATCCCCATATTCATAGTCCGTTCCATATGTCCAGTTTGACCACTTGAATTGTTCGGGAAAGCCCTGCTAAAAATAGCGCCGATAACGTCATCTGACTAGGCAGGAAACGGTTTCCAAAGAGGCCCCCAGAGAGGGGCCGTCAGGCAACTGCAACTTCTTACCGCACTATGAAACCAAGTTATATGATTTCTTAGTCCGTATTCAAACTTATTGAACAGTAATTATTCATCATTAGAAGTTAATTGCACACTTGCCAAAATTCAGAATTTAAATTTATTTAGATTTAAACATAAATGTGTTGCCAATAAAATTAAAGAAGGCATGGGGCACAAGTTTTTACAGCCTTCTCCCGTCATACATTTACAATTAAATGTCAACAATGATAATAGGCATAAACATAAAGTAGATGCATTTAAATATATATTGAATTTAGTACCGGAATGTGGCCGGTACAGGTGGTACGTGTCTAAACACCTTCCCTGCACCAAGTGACAAACCTTTCTGATTTTTTTATATGTTGCCGGGGCAGAGGAGGCCGGGTATTCATATTAGCACTAATTTAAATCTTGCATGTAATAACAAAAATAATCGTTTAATTCAGCAATATAATTAAATCATACCATTTTATTGAACCCGGTAATATTATAAATTATGTAAATCCACGGACTTCGATAACACGTATCTCGGTGACCCAGAAAATACGCCGTGGGCCATCACAACAGTTATCCCTTGGAGGGCCTCATGGAAAAATCAAACTAACCAGTCACTTATCCCTTCCTTTCGCATAAACCACTGTATAATTATAGAAACACAAAGTAAACTCTCTCCAATACATGCCCATTAACATATTAAACTAAGTTCATCTGTGTTCAAACTCAGACAAAGATACTAGCGAGCTTAATAGTTTTAGATATTTATTCATAATATAAACAGCGCTAGCATTTCTGTCGATTCCATTTCAGCTTAACCGGCTATCCGGAAGAATACATGCACCGTACTAACTGCTACGGCAGTTATTTTCTCCTTTGAATACTGCCCACCTGCAATAATGATTCCGTAACGTACTCCTTGCGCTATCTTTTGACCATTTGGCAACTTTTCGTTTCGTAGCTGACACGCAACCCTTTTCTTTTTTCGCTTACTTCACACGGCCAGTCATTTTGTTTACAAAGAAATGGTGTGCTATGCGCATGCGCCAGTAGAGGGAAATCCCTGAACAAAACGTTGGCCAGACAGGTAGAAATACCGATGATTTTCTTAGATTTAATCATTTTTATGAATCTATTTCAGCCAAATCCAATCGTTATTTTCCATAAGGAGTCTCACTTGATATGTTTATGTAGTATTTGAAAAAAGGACAAAAAATAAAGTTACTTCACCGTCATGCCCCTTTAAATTAGTTATATTTCTATCATCTGGAAATACGAAAGAATTGTGTAATCAAGGAAAAATTGTCCATCAAGCAAACATATTACGAGCAAATTATTTAGTAGATAATCAAATGTTGTAATAATGGAATGGCCCTGGAATTATTTGTTGTAATTAGATTTAATGCAAATATTGTATCTATAAACTGTATCAGTTTACGATCAACAAGCAAATCCGTGGAATTTATATCACCCGCTTGCAGGACATAATGTAGGTAAATATTATTGAGGTAAGGTTTAAACACGTGAGTATCGCGCTGTTGAGACATAATGTAAAACTTGAAGAGAAAAAAGCCCTATACCTCATTGATTATCCGTAAATATGCACAAATCACATCGGTTGGCAAACTTAGCATGAGTCGGATGTGCATACGGAATTTGGTTGAAACATCTGAACAATATCTACAGCAATTATCACACGAAAACCAAAGAGTGCCCTAGATAAGTGGAAAGACAGAGGAACACAAACATTGTTATCTAGTTTGAAGGAATTTGGTAAATATTTGCTATTACCGGTAAGCAGAAACTGCAGATAATGACGTTTTCCGTTTATCAAGGGGCCGTAAGGCATTTTACCCCGTGACTAAGTTTGACGAAAATCGGTTAACATTTGTTGTAGTAATTGCATAGAAACGAAGCGCGGCAGTTAATGACGTTTTTTGTTATTCAAGGGGCCATAACTACGCCAAATGGGCTCCGATTTAAGTGGTCATCGAACTTAGCCGAGCCCTTCAGACATTTAACCCTTTGACCTAGTCTGAAGAAAATCGGTTAACTTTTGTGGTAGTTATTGCTCGGAAACTAAGCGTGACAGACAGACAGACGGACAAACCCAAATTAATATCCCCCTTTTCGGTGAAAGCGAGATAATAAAGAACTTAGAATCACATATAAGCTATAGAACGTGACGAATTTTAACGATACCCATTGAGTGAGTAAATGTCGCCCGATCTTACCTTACTTTATTTACCTTCACTGTGCCGTCTCGCCTTATAATTTAAACTTCTTAAATATCAGAAAAAATACAGGGTTTTAAGTTATCGTTTCCAAGATTATAATCCCGACGAATTGTCCCCATACAATAACAACGAATTTCATTTCAGTAATAATTACCGTAACTTAAGTATGCAAATTTAACCCCATCGAAAATAATCGCATGCGCTCAAATGCCTGTTTTTCGCTGAAATAAAATTGCAAAACTCAGTCACGCTTGAGTGGACCGCACATGTTCTGTGGTTTCTTATTAGCCTAATACACGAATGTTTAAACACCAACCACAGTCAGCTTTCTGTGTAACGGCCTTGTATGATCACGTGCTATCGCCACTATCAGCACGGGTAGTTGCCACCATATTGGTATTCTCCCCTCCAGGTTGCAAGCATTTTACACCGTGACCTTAATTAAATATGAGTGGTGGTTATTCACTTAAAGGGGCATCACGGTGAAGTAACTTTATTTTTTGCCTTTTTTTCAAATACTACATAATCATATCAAGTGAAACTCCTTATGGAAAATAACGACCGGATTTGGCTGAAATAGATTCATAAAAATGATTAAATCTAAGAAAATCATCGGTATTTCTACTTGTCTGACCAACGTTTTGTTCAGGGATTTCCCTCTATTAGCGCATGCGCATAGCACACCATTTCTTTGTAAACAAAATGACTGGTCGTGTGAAGTAAGCGAAAGAAAAGTGTTGTACCGTGTCAGCTACGAAACGAAAAGTTGACAAATGGTCGAAAGATAGCGCAAGGAGTACGTAACGGAATCATTATTGCAGGTGGGCAGTATTCAAAGGAGAAAATAACTGCCGTAGCAGTTAGTACGGTGCATGTATTCTTCCGGATAGCCGATTAAGCTGAAAAGGAATCGACAGAAATGCTAGCGCTGTTTATGTTATGAATAAATATCTAAAACTATTAAGCTCCCTAGTATCTTTGTCTGAGTTTGAACACAGATGAACTTAGTTTAATATGTTAATGGGCATGTATTGGATAGAGTTTCCTTTGTGTTTCTATAATTATACAGTGGTTTATGCGAAAGGAAGGAATAAGTGACTGGTTAGTTTGATTTTTCCATGAGGTCCTCCAAGGGATAACTGTTGTGATGGCCCACGGCGTATTTTCTGGGTCACCGAGATACGTGTTATCGAAGTTCGTGGATTAAGATAATTTATAATATTACCGGGTTCAATAAAATGGTATGATTTAATTATATTGCTGAATTAAACGATTATTTTTGTTTTTACATGCAAGATTTAAATTAGTACTAATATGAATACCCGGCCTCCTCTGCCCCGGCAACATATAAAAAAAATCAGAAAGGTTTGTCCCTTGGTGTAGGGAAGGTGTTTAGCCCCGCACCATCTGTACCGGCCACATTCCGGTACTAAATTCAATACATATTTAAATATATCTACTTTATGTTTATGCCTATTATCATTGTTGACATTTAATTGTAAATGTATGACGGGAGAAGGCTGTGATAAATTGTAAAAACTTGTGCCCCATCCCTTGTTTAATTTTATTGGCAACACATTTATGTTTAAAGCTAAATAAATTTAAATTCTGAATATTGGCAAGTGTGCAATTAACTTCTAATGATGAATAATTACTGTTCAATAAGTTTGAATACGGACTTAGAAATCATATAACTTGGTTTCATAGTGCGGTAAGAAGTTGCAGTTGCCTGACGGCCCCTCTCTGGGGGCCCCTTTGGAAACCGTTTCATCTCGCTCGCACTACTTGTGTTTACTGCCTAGTCAGGTGACGGTAATCGGCGCTATTTTTAGCAGGGCTTTCCCGAACAATTCAAGTGGTCAAACTGGACATTTGGAACGGACTATGAATATGGGGATAGCGAGGTAACATAAGTGGAAGTGCATACAATACATATATTCATTAAAAAAAACCCGCCTTTTCACGTGATGTCCCTTTAAACAAACTGCATAGGACTTTAATCGAGCCTGGTACTGGCCAAATACCACAACATTTAAATGTTTTTAATGCATTTGTTCTATCTGACCTTGATTATCAGTGAAGGTCATTCATTTGAATCAACTTGACAGATATTTATATCAGCAACCTACAAATCGAATTTCATCGCCCTCTTTGGTTGTTCAACACAAGTCGTTTGAAGTGTTTTTCACACATTTATCCCAAATGACCTTGAACATAGGTGAAATGCACAAAAATATTAAAGTAAAATTAACAGTATTTCATCCCTGCATACTACTGGGAAAATATCATCACCAACTTAGGGTTTTGGTTGTTTGGAAAAGTTGGCTTTAGGATTTTTTAACATATTTGACTCCTGCGACGTTAAAAATGGATGAAGGTCAATCATTTAATTAAACAAAGGGACTTCTTTATCAAAAACGTGCTACTACACAAATACCATCACCTTAGGCCTCTTTAGATACTCAAAGAAGTATCTCAATATTTTCCCAACACAATTGATCGCTTTGCCCTTGAATATGGACGAAGGTCACCCAATTCAGCAAATTTGATCTCTTTCATCTCAGCATGTTACCTGACAGATATCTTTACCATTCTAGGCCATTTGGTTATTTACCACCTTCGTCCCCCGTGATCTGACATGGGTGAAAATCATTTATTTGAAAAACAATTCAAAAATCTTAATCAAAACATGCTACAAATACATACTACTGGCCGAATATCATCGTCCTCGGCATTTTGGTTATTCAAAAGAAGTCATTTTAAGGCTTTTCAAAAACACATTTGACCCCTGTGACCTTAAATATGGATGAAGGTAATTAACTTGAACAAATTTGATACCGCATCCTCTAGGTATGCTACTTGCCAAATATCAACAGCCTAGGCATTTGTGTTATTCTGAAGAAGTTATTTCACATTTGATGCATTTTGCCCCCGTGATGTTGAATATTGGTGACAATAGTTGCTTTGAACAAGCTTGCTAGGCTTTCATCCCAGCATGCAACTGTCAAAACTAATATCGGGTGAACCATCTATTGTCTTAATAAAAAATCAAATACTTCATTTCGAGTGATACAGAAAGTAGAAGACAGTGTAATTACCTCAACTTCCGG
Source organism: Mizuhopecten yessoensis (assembly GCF_002113885.1). Taxonomy (NCBI): domain Eukaryota; kingdom Metazoa; phylum Mollusca; class Bivalvia; order Pectinida; family Pectinidae; genus Mizuhopecten; species Mizuhopecten yessoensis. Next base: position 355,974 of record NW_018404676.1, read on the forward strand.
TCGGGAAAATACACAGTTGCCCATTTCTACAACTTTAATGCTGAGGTTACGGGATTTCGGTAGTCTGATGGTGAGCTATTCGTATGCTGTCAATCAAGTTCCTGCAAAAAAACAACAAGTTAAAATACATCGTGTGATTAAACTGACAAGAGGACGTAAAATGAATGGAAAAGAAAGTATTCATGCAAAGCACTAAAACTATGAAAAATGCAAATTCATATGAAATTTACAAAAATCATGTCTTAGATTTTTAAAATAACTGTGCTTCTATAAATATTATTAGTTTATTTATTTATTTTTTCAAATACAGTGTATGAGTATTTTGTTCATTATTAAATATTCAAAACGAATTAAGAACCCTTATCTGTGGAAAATATACAGAAAATTGATGGTAATTGCCTTACCATGTCTGAGGTTTCGAGGACTATTATTATTGACTGAAGATGCAGTTGGTCAATCTTGGTATCGAGATCATTTTGGCACAATGAGAAACTTGTATTTCATGCCAAACTACACTACAATCTGTGCATTGTACAATTTCATCTTATTGTTTTCCTTAATGTTTGATACTGCTAAGCATTTCAGATACTTGATTTAACATTTGAATTTCACCACGTGAATGACTAAAGCTATAAAGGGCCTTTTCAGTAAGTTTGTTAGACTATAAGACAGTAGCATGCTCCACACATCAACAAACGGACGTTTACAAGTAAGTTATGGGAACTTATTTGAGAACGCTCCCTCCATTATATTCTCATTTCTTTCCACCCAAAAAATCAAAATGTGCTATAGGTTTACCTTTTTGAAAAAGTTGATTTTAATTATGTATCAAATGACTGTTCTTAAACGATTATAAGTGCTACTAGGACCTCTTTGAATGTTATCAGTTACATATATTTCATAAATACAAAATAATGTTAAATTGTACTCACAGACACGGCAGAACCTCGTCTATATTGGTAGCGATTGTTTTGACGGAAGGATATCAAAATCACGTTAAATATCACAAATCACGAGACATGTTTTGACAAGTCAAGTGACTTGGACCTTATTCAATTGGAACGCTTCAATTTTTTTCTTGGAACCTGCGTAATAGGAAATGCCTATGACATGTTCTTATTTTTAGGGTAATGTATGGAGGCCAAATAAGGACCAAAATAGGAAAAAGGTTGCAGGGGATGCTACTAGTAACCTGTAATTACTTGAAGGAAGCTGCAAAAGTTTGAGAACTTTATCCATATTGATGCCAATACAATTGTTTATAACGATATTTTAGCTAAAGTTAAAAGATTTGCGTTATTATCTCAGATAAATGTTTTCTGTGATCCTATTCGGCTTCTGTAAATATCTTTTATAGTTGGTCGTGGACTTAAATCTACAGTTTCGGTTTGTAAAGCGAATTAAAGGAGTGAACTGTGCAGGAAAGCTGAGGGATTTTCACAGGTATGTTAACATATAGATTCCCATCGCTTCTTTACTGTATGTATGCCTGTGGAGGCACAGTAGTCTAGTGGGAGGACGCCGAGCTCGTGACCAAAGGGTTTGCGGATTCGAGATACGGCACGGCAATGTGTTGTATCTTCGACCAAGATACTTTTCTCCCCTTGTTACAGTCTACACAGCTGTAAATGAGTACATTGTTGGGCAGTGCTAGAATTGTTAATGCTAGCTGTGAGCGCCGAAATGGCAGCACCGGTTTTATGCTCCCAGGGAATTAAGAAAGATATTGCTGTCAAGTTCAAAACGACTATTTTACATAAACGCTGCCGTTTTCCAGAGTGAAAGAAAGTCTAGGATGGGGCTGTTCTGATGTGTGGTCATAACATCAATTGGCAATGACATGTCCTATGATAACTTCACCCAATGATAATATCCCAAAATCACGATAACAAACCACGACTTGTTTCGTTTTTCGTATCGGCTTTTGTTACTATTTAGATAGTAAGCCATCAGTGGCTTATTTTTCAGCCCTTCTTGTTTCGCATGGGATTTTAATGATTTTTTTCTTTCGTCAAATTACTGCAATAATATATCTTGTGATATGTGAATTCCTGTAAATCGTGTAACGGCCCAGTAAGCTCCTACCTGGGGTTTAATACTCACTTTTACACGTGTTACATATTAGTTTTATATGGGTAGCTTCACCAGTGAAAGACACGCGTTAAGAGTAATAATATATATGTTGCTGCAGAAATTTTAGGATACGTTAGGAATTGATTTAAAGTAATATTTCATTTTTCATGGGTAAAATATATGTATGTAAGATAATCTAGGCCTACTTCCCCCCCTCCACATTTTTTTTTAAGTTGTGTTTTTCCCTCAGATATTCTTAATTGAAATTCACTTAGCTGTGTATGACATGACTGTAATTCTTCTTCTAGCATTCCGAAGTCATGACATTAATAAATTACATCTTCACAACGATTTTTTCAGGTCATGGCGGTTTGTAAAAATTTGGACCAGTATAAGATTGAGGTAAGCAGGCTTATTTTGTATATTCTATTGATTGGTTTAAAAAGTGTGCGTATGCGTGTGCTGCATCATGCCATCATATTAATTATAAAAAAATAGAATTGATTGTTTAGATTTTATTCGTGATTACTTCCTGATGCCAGTTTTAGAATAAAATTTTAACTAGTTTCACTTCTGTATTGTTCTACAAGGAATGTCTATTTCTAGTAAATATTTGTACAAACTATTGGTTAAAGTGAAAAAAACCCAGTTCAAATGGAAATGAAAAACATGTTTGCATATTACCTACTAATCTTCTAGCCCAAAATTAAAACACAAATATACATGAAAATAAATGACTTTATATCTGTAAATCAAAATCAAGTATCATGCAGTATAATCCAGCAAAATGTAAATCCAGTATTTCTGTTGTAGGGTTATAATGACCAGTACACAGTACCAGAGATTAACAAACGACACATGGCTAAATTGGAGGTCAAGGTGTGTGGAAATGAAGGAACAGTTGGGGATGAAAAACAAGAGGACTTACGAAAATTCTTTCATGCAGCGATTGACCAAATACAAAAGGAAAAACCCGAGGTTTGGAAGAATGCTAAGATTGTTATTCAGGACATGTACGGACAGTCAATAGCTATTACTGCTGGGAAAGGAGAGTACAAATTTACCCTCCAACACGACAATAAAGGGGAAATACAGGTGTACCGAGAGGGGAAAAGCGGATGGCCAAGTTTGCAAGATATTCTGTCAACTTTGCCTATTATCGGACGTTTTTTTGATGATCAAACACAGCAAAATTGACTATCGGCATTGAAACATTTTTGATAAATGCACCTGTTCATAATTGTATTTATCATACACATTCATATGTACCCTTATTTAAATTTAAGGGGAACATTGTCCTATATTGGTGGATAAAGAGTGAAACAAGTATCCGACTTTAACCTGTCAGTTTGTTTATCGATCGAAAAATCACTGTGAACAATAGAAATATAGAAATGAATATTTGAACTTGTTGCTTGAAGAATTGTTGTTTTTGAATGCCTGAAAAACAGTACCGTTAAAATAAAAAAGATTAAGTATATGGCATAAGGATATAACAAGTTTCTAGAAGCTTGCTATATATCACTAACCTCTCTTTTTCGCCTCACTTGCCCAAAGGACTAGGACATTGGCACGGCTTCTGTCATCAGTACTTCATCCTGAATAACCAAGTGGCTCAGAGTCTGATATAAAATACCATATGGCATCGTTTTTTGTATCGCGTTTTATTGGCTTACAATTGACGGGGCTCGACTTATGGACCAGTTTATGGATTTATCAGTCATTGTCACATTGAAACCATACAAGGGGTGCAGTTTGTTATACAAGATCCATCTCATATATTGACAAACTAATTTACTTAAGACGTACCGTAAGATTTATATTAAAGGATTTGCAACCACTTGTAAACCCAGGACAATGATGATAATATCGGTACAATAACATGTATCATTGACTACATCAAAATGACACAACCAACATATGAAAAAAATCGACTGTACTTGGAAAAACTTCATATAATGAAAATAGGCACATAATGTAGTTCTAAGTCTCCTTATTTGCATGTGTATACATTGACTGAACTTACTGAACCAGACACCTGCTATCTTTATACAGTTTGTTTTCGACTATGTTCTCCAGCCTATCTGAACATATCATTGTCCAATACAAAATTTAAAACCCTGTCGGCTAAGTCGGTATCAATAAACACATACACACAAAAACATACCCAGTATGCACTTGTACTGTTCAATGAGTGTCTGCCAAACTGTCTGCCAATCTCCTTTATTGCTTACATATTATCTATTTTTGTGCTATGGTTTAAATTACGACGATGTACCTTTAATAGGATTTAAAGGATACATGATACATGTACGCATAGAACCGCTTCTGAGAAGAGTTATATCCCCTTCTCCGAGATAACCTAGTTGCGAGAAATAATTATAAACATTGCAAAACTCATAAATGGTGAACCATTGTACTATTATTATTATTTTCTTAATTTGAAATTAAAAAAATATATTTATAACAGTCATATCAAATACTGACTTCCGACTAGCAATCGGTTCCTCTTGGTCACGAACTTCCTAACACCAAACGTCCGGCTGGGTAATCCCCGTGACATAAACTTGCACATTAAACCAAGATAACTTTGTAATGACACAGGGCACTTCATCTATTAATTTATTATCATTTACATCTGCAGGGTTTTTGGCAAACAGTACAAATGAGCTCTATGCCTAGTGCCGACGGGTGTCCTGGATAGTTACTATGGTGACCGATGATTTGAAATAGTGCGGACATAAAATATATAATATGCGGTGTCAAATGCCAAAAAGAAAATATCAAATAAGATCAACTTTTAAAAATGAAAGGAATATCAAGTGTTGGTTATTAGATTCTAGATATATATTTTTCGTTTCAACAAAATCAGCTGATCGGTGGAAGTTGAACACTTGAAGTTTAGGTGTAGGCTGGAGTTCTGGCTGTTTCTTTTTTATGGTTTTCTGTCCGATACTAATATCAAAAATAATAAATTTACAAAACGTAAGTATATGAATTTAATGGATTTTTTTTCATGTACATTGCGGCAATGAATAGCAGTAGCTGATCTACATATCTTCTGAGGACCGCTGATGACTCTGTCTGGTTTTTCGGTCTTCACAAAATGACACACGTCTTAGCGCAACAAAGGCTAATTAATATATAATGACATTGTGAATATTACTTACCTGGTCAGTCTAATTTATATTATAACTTACCCGTGAATAGCTAAACGAAATATGAATAACATATGATACATAAATACCCAATACTATCCTGATATGCTTCCTGACCAAATTCACCTATTCCAAGAAAGTGTTTACATTTTTAACATACACGATGCATATTTCAGGAAAATTGCAGAATCCTCACTATGTACACATCTAAGTCTGACTGAGGTAATCGGTACCTATGTTGTCCTTTCCTTTGATCGTAACGATCCGGAACGATACGGCTGCAGAAGGAGTGCCCATATCATCAACCTTTCACTGGTCGATAAAAGATAAATGAGTGGTTGATGGTCTGTTTTGAGGAAAAATTCTTTGCTGTACAAATACTGCTCAAACTTTTGAATACCCCATACTATAGCAAGACATTCATTTTCTACCAATGGGTAAGCTCGTTCTCAAGGCAGAAACTTGCAGTAACACCGCTCCGATCCCGGTACTGGACGCATCAGTCCTGAGTATGAAGTCTTGACTCAAGTCTGGTAACTTCAGAATCGGCTTGGCCGTCAACGCTTTTTTTCAGAGTGACGTCCCATTTTAACTTATTAGGAAGTCCTTTCTTTGTAAACTCTGTAAGTGGCACCGCAATGACAGGGAGGTTTGCGATAAACTTCCTGTAGAAGCCTACTTATCCTTACTCTCAGCTGAGGCTTTCTTAAAATTTTCTAGTGTTATCAGAATGTCATCCACGAAACTGTCGGTGTTCTGTAATCCGTTCAAAACCTACCTAATGAGCCTGAAGAACGAAGCTGGGGCGTTGACCCAGCAAAATGGCATGACTCGAAATTGGAAAAGTCTTACAGGAGTGATAAAGGCCGTCTTTTCCTTCGCTGATTCTGCCATTGGAACCTGCCAGTATCTTTTCGTCAACTCCGACTTCGAAAAATAATGTTATCCTGCCAATCTCGAAAACATGTCCTCGGTGTTCGGCATCGGCTCAGAATCAAACACTGTAACGTGGTTAAGCTGCCGATAGTCTATACAAAACAGGTTGGTTCTGTCCTTTTTCTTCACGATTACCACTGGAGCAGCATAAGGGGGTGAAGACGGTTCGATGACTCCTATCTCAAGCATCTTGTCGATTTCTTCCTTTAATGTTTCCTTAGTGCTTAATGGAATCGGATATGGTCGGACTTTGACTGGATCTTTGGTAATGGTAAGTATGTCATGCTCAACAACATCCGTCTGTCCAGGAACATTGGTAAGTATATCCTTAAAATCTTCCAATACCCGCTTCACATCCACCTTCTGGTCAGAAGGTAAATAATTGATTACGACATCTTCGACTGTTTCCTTTCCTGCCTGTTTCGGAAACTCATCAACCATGTTGTATCACATCTCCGCAGATGTGTTGCTGTCTTCTTCAACCACTACTGCTCCTATACAAGCTACATATACCTCATTTTCGGCGTCAGCAGTCTCTACTCTATCATTCTTCTTCCCTCGTTTCTTCCGAGATTCATCCAATACATACCTGTCTAGATATCACTTTAGGAGATTAATGTGAAGTGTCTTGATTTTCCCGTCGTCCATTTTCACTAGGTAATTCATAGTTCCTTGTTTCCCCTCAATCATGAATGGAACTCACCATTGCGTTTAGAGTTTATTGGCCTTCGTTGGAAGTAGAACCAAAACCTTGTCTCCCTTTTTCATGTGACGCAACTTGGCCTTCCTATCGTACCACTTCCGTTGTTGTACTTTTGATGTATTCAAGCTATCACTTGCGATCCGACAAGTCTCGTCGAGTCTGTTCATAATAGCAACTACTTTTGATAAGTTGTCTTAACCTCTTCATCATCAATGTCCTTGGTCCATAATTCCCAAAGGATCATCATGGGTCCTCGGATTGTCCTTCCATATAGTATCTCAAATGTTGAACACCCCAAGCTTTCCTGTAGCACTTCGCGATATGCAAAGAGTTGTGTATTTATTTACTTATCCCAATATTGAGGTTTCTCTGAGCACATCCGTCTCAGCATCTGCTTGAGCGTTCCGTTAAACCTTTCCAATAGACCATTATACATGGGATGGTGCGGAGTTGAAGTAAGGCGTCGAAATGATAGCAACCGACTGACATCCTTCATCACTGTCGACGTAAATGAGGCGCCCTGGTCGGTTAACATTTCTAAAGGAATCCCCACTCTGCTGAATATGTCCACCAATGCTACTGCTACCCTTTCTGTCCCTATCCCCGATAATGGAACAGCTTCCAGATACCTCGTCGCATAGTCCATGACTGTCAAGATGTACCTGTTCTTTCTTTCTGTAGGTGGATCAAGTGGCCCTACTAAGTCGACAGCGATACGCTTAAATGGTGTGTCGATCAGCGGCATGGTGCCTAAAGGTGCTTTCTGGACTCGTCCCTTAGGAAACGTCGTTTGGCAAATGTCACAAGACCTGCAATACCTCGTGAAATCCCCCTCCACTCCTTGCCAGAAAAATTCCATCAGAACTCGCTGTTTAGTTCGACGAATACCAAGATGTCCCACCAAGATAGACTCGTGTGCCATCTTAATCACCCTCGTTCTCAGCGTCTCAATAACATGTCCAAATTCTTGATCTCCTGCAATCTTCTCATTCTTCAATTTTCTTTATAATATTCTTTTCCGTTCGTAGTATGATGATACAATTCCAGTTTCCTTTTCAAACACATCCCCCTTTTCCACGAATGTTCTTATCTTTTTGAGTGAATGGTCCTCGTGCTGCTGCCTCGTCAGCTCATCTAAACTGATTGCGCCACACACGAAGCGGAGCTGGAATCTTCAAAGGTCTGTTAGGTTTCTCATTGGCTCGTCTCTGTGACCTCGTCTCTACTGCTTGAATAACTGGTCTCTCCACTTTCCCGTCTCGATCTGGATAATTTGGCTCTCTTGCACCTTTTACATTACCAATGATTAGGTGGTATAGTGGAGTTTCTAACGACCATACCTCACAGAATCCAGTGTAGAATGGTGTATCTAACAAATACCTCAGCCATAGGTGCGTAAATCGTAGTCCTATCCACCAAGTAGCAAACTTGTGTCTTTCCAGTCATCTGCGTTGTTTCCACCAAACTTCTCTTTACCACAATGCCGTCACTTTCGCTGTGTCTAAGTACAGTAACAAACTGGTCGCCCTAATAGCTAATAGGAGCCTCGTCATGAATACTAACAGATGTAATCTGTTTGTTACCACTATTCTTGTTCTTACATTCGTACGGCACACTGCCCTGCTTCCCACAAATGTAGCATGTCCTGTTTCTGTTTCCAGTTTTCTCATAGTTTGACGCGTTGGCTTGGTGATTGGGTCTTGGCAGGTTTCCCTCCGACACCAGTCATCAAACCATATGTAGCGTTCCGTGCCTCTGCAAACTGGTCTGCCAACTTCGACATTTCTCCAAGGTTACCTGTATCTCTCTCCTTAAGGAATAAAAACAATTCCTTTCCACAGCAATGCAGGAATTGGTCTCTGATAATGAGGTCCTTTAATGAATCAAAGTCCTTATTAGTTTCAAGTCATCTTAATCCAACGTTGGAAATAGATATAGCCAGTCTAACGCTAAACTGTGTAAATGTCTCTCCTAATTCCGGTCTAACTGATCTGAACTTCTCCCTGAACCCTCCTTCAGTCAATTCAAATATCTTTAAACGTGCTGCTTTCAGAATATCGAAGTATAATGCACGGTCTACTGGAAGTCCAAAAAAAACATGTCCAATGCTCGCTCCGAGATTTGCTTCTCAATTTTGCGTCACATCATACCGTTCAAATCTGCTAATGTAGGTGTCCATGTTATCTTTCCCCTCCTCAAAAGGTGGTAGCTTACGACCCTTTACCGTCGCTGTAGTAGTATGCAAAAGCACCTGGGTTGGTTTCCTCTCTTCAGCTATTGCTAGATATAGCTCCATCTTCCTTAAATGTTTCTTCTCAGCTACCTGCTGTTCCAGTTCCAGTCTCTCATTGAGCAGTTCCTCCTGCCTAGTGACAGTCACAGTCTTTCGTTTTTCCTTTCCTATGGAAATAAAGCCTGTAGTCTAAGTTCTTCCATCTTCAACTCATGTTCTCTCTGTGCATGCGACTGTTACTCTGTTTTCAATTCTGCTCTATCAGCTCGCTGCAATGCCTTCTGCTCACTCACATACTTCTGTAGAGTTGCTCCCTCTAAATTCATCTCTTTACCAAGGGCCAACAGTTCCTACGGGTTACGCTATTCTATCCCCTATGTTGTGTTTTAGCAGTTACACAATACACACAGGTAATACTAAACTTCAAATAAGGGTGATACAAAAACTGGTTCTTATCTCACAATAATAAGGATTAAACCGTAGGTATAATACAAGGTGTTGGAACTCCTAAGTAGCCAAAACTCGTTCTTGGCAGACACTAATTGGTTGTTATCCAATTTATAAAATTGACAAAATGAAACAGGAATGTGTTATGAACATTTTAGTGCCATCTTATGTACCTTTATTGCATCCTTGATGTTGTTTTGTCTACCTTGTTGGCCATTTCAAGATTTTGGGAAGTATTTAACATCAGTATGGGGTAATGATGACAATGTGTTGCAGAAAAGAAATTTAGTTATATAATAAAAGCGATACCAAAATCGTGTGTTCACCTGACATCTCAGACTGCTGCTGTTTTCAGTGCAAATGGGTATACTTTACTCAGGTTGAAGTCCTTGTGAAATATAACAATATGCACAATATGTCGTACTTTCTAAGACATCAGATCAATATGTGTATTTTCCATTACATAACTACTGTGTTATGCAGCGAATATTTCAATGTCACAAGACAAACCTTTTCTCTGCCACCAGCAATATATATAGCGTGATCAATTATCCAACTGATTATGGTGGGCAACCTCACATTTCTACCTGTCTATGGTGGCCACCTCACTATACAATACACAATTGTACCCCATAACCTGTACTAAGCCAACAGTTGTACCTGCTTTGATAAACACCTTACATTTCTATCTATCTATGGTAGCCACATCAAATATTGCCAAATTCTGTTCAAGAAAGTGTATAGATGAGATGGCTGAGAAATTTAACAACCATATCAAAACAATCACAAAGATTGATTATAATTTGTATTTTTTTTTTTATTATAAACAATATCATAAAAATAAATATATCGTGGAATGTGGTTTATACATAGAATATTCATTAAAACTAATATTGCACATTTTGACAAAGAAATGTTCAGGGTTGTGTATATTAAAGATTACTGTGTACATTAAAACCAATCACAGGTCATTTGTGATTCAATCTTCTGTACAAAGACAAGTATATACTGTTGAAGAAAATATCAAATATTTCAAATCTTCATAACATATCAGAATTTTCTTAACTTCTCATGTTTTATTATCTCCCTTTGTAGTCATTAGCCATGCACATAAAATCTACATAAACAAAAACAAGTTTATTTAGATATAAAAATCTACTATTATAATAATCATTATAAATACAACTTTCGATGATATATGTGAAATCACAGTAAATGTTATAGATATTTTGCCTCAACAATTAAAATTGATTGTATTGTCATTTCTGATTGCCAGGAGTAAAACTTACTGTGACCAGTATACATATATGTACATAAATGATGTGTTAAAACGTTGGTGTGATAAAATATAAAAGGCCTGTAACCCTCATCTGTTTCTTTTGTTCAACTAAATAAGTGAAGTTGAAATTTACTTAGCCATTTCAGATTTGTTATTGACCCAAAGAATTAAAAAAAAAACCACCATAATAAAAGTAATGACAGGTACATGGTATGATGTTTGGTTCAAATTGATCTCATGGAATTGATGATTTATAGCAAATGTATCAGCAAATCATAGAATAGTTCTGATTCCAAATTAATGAAAAATTTAATGGAACCTGGTCAGGACCATCAGCACATTATTCACACCAAGTTTGGTTACCATTAGCTTGATGGGAAGTTGAGAATGAGCATCTTTGATTGTGATATGGCCAAAATACGATAGTACTTTGTCACACCCTTCATTCATATTGATTTCATTTCATTCACTTCTATGAAGTAGTTTAATCTACTGCTTTGCTACTCCACGCCAAGAGGGGCAGTATCCTTCATTTATACAGTGCTGAAATTCTTTGACCTAAGGATACTCCATGCCAATTAATCTTTCACATAAGCTTTAGAAATAATCTGACCAATGAGTCCTTATTTCACCTTTGGGACAACTGCAATGAAAGTGTTCCCCTTTATTAAACATTGAACTCCCTTGGTCATGAATTACACCCTGATAAGGTAAAAATCCTGATACCCATACTTCAGGAATAGTGTTTAAAGATTAACCCACATTTCCCCTTTTGTGCCCAGAATGCTCCACACCTTTAGTCAAAATCCCTTCAGCTGTTCTTGAGTAATTGTCTTTTGAAGGAAAGGTTGACAACGGGTGCCATGCCATGGGATAGGCTCAATTAGCCCGTTGGGCCTGGTGAGCTAAAAACAACTAGTGCACTACCACCTGGTTCATACAACAAATTGAACAACATTGAATTATTCTGGTGTGGTTGCAATTCATTCAGTATTATCAATACAATCTTTCAGCAATATCAGAATAACATTCTTCAATAAAATCAAAAAAGTTTGCTACCATCAAATTAAACTGTTGAACTTCCAAAAGATTTTCACTTCTTTGACCCATGTAAAGGTGAGTGGACAATAACTGGATAATATACAAAACAACTGAGACACAGGCTGTTCAAAAAGGACCAGTATTGATTGATACAAAATACTTGAGGTTCTAGGTGTTCAAACGACCAGAGAAGTTGGTAAGTTGACTGGGCATATTATTAGATATGATAAGGTGGTGTACGTATACCCCTGTCAGTGATTACTTTGTATCTCCACACATACAGGTTTAATATGATGTCATTCAATCATTTTCATTGTGAAGTCACTGTCACATTAACAATCAATTCAATAGATAAAAGATAATCTACATCACATCATGGTTGTTGTTATACATTAGATAGCTTAACACAGATATGAGATAAATTATCCAAATTAATACAGTATAAGAAATTACCATTGCATCAAATACAATTTAGAGACTTTTACAGGTAATTGGAAAACTGACATTTACAGGTATGCTGGGTAACCTTAACAGGTATGTTTCTCACCTTTATAGGTATCTTGAGTCACTTTAATGGGTAATTTTGGACTCTGACCTTTACAGGTAAGTTTGGTCACCTTTATAGGTATGTTGTGTCACATTTACAGGTATGTTGTGTCACATTTACAGGTATGTTGTGTCACATTTACAGGTATGTTGTGTCACATTTACAGGTATGTTGTGTCACATTTACAGGTACGTTGGGTCACATTTACAGGTAAGTTTGGTCACCTTTATAGGTATGTTGTGTCACATTTACAGGTGTGTTGTGTCACATTTACAGGTATGTTGTGTCACATTTACAAGTATGTTGTGTCACATTTACAGGTATGTTGTGTCACATTTACAGGTATGTTGGGTCACATTTACAGGTAAGTTGTGACACTTTTATGGGTAATGTTGATTCTGACCTTTTTCAGAAATGTTGGGTCACCTTTATAGGTATGTCGGGTCACCTTTATAGATATGTCGGGTCACGATAACAGGTATGTAGGTATGTTAGGTCACCTTTACAGGTATGTAGTTATGTTGGGTTACCTTTATAGGTATGTTAGGTCACGTTTACAGGTATGTAGGTATGTTGGGTCACCTTAACAGCTATGTAGGTGTGTTGGGTTACCATTACAGGTATGTAGGTGTGTTGGGTTACCATTACAGGTATGTAGGTATGTTGGGTCACCTTAACAGCTATGTAGGTATGTTGGGTTACCATTACAGGTATGTAGGTGTGTTGGGTTACTGTTACATGTATGTAGGTATATTGGGTCACCTTTACAGGTATGTAGGTATATTGGGTCACTTTTACAGGTACGTAGGTATGTTGGGTCACCTTTACAGGTATGTAGGTGTGTTGGGTTACCGTTACAGGTATGTAGGTATATTGGGTCACCTTTATAGGTATGTCGGGTCACGATAACAGGTATGTAGGTATGTTAGGTCACCTTTACAGGTATGTAGTTATGTTGGGTCACCTTACAGCTATGTAGGTGTGTTGGGTTACCATTACAGCTATGTAGGTGTGTTGGGTTGCTGTTACAGGTATGTAGGTATATTGGGTCACCTTAACAGGTATGTAGGTATATTGGGTCACTTTTACAGGTATGTTGGTATATTGGGTCACCTTTACAGGTATGTAGGTATGTTGGATCACCTTTACAGGTATGTAGGTATGCTGGATCACCTTTACAGCTATGTAGGTATGTTGGGTCACCTTTACAGGTATGTAGGTGTGTTGGGTTACCATTACAGGTATGTAGGTATATTGGGTCACCTTTACAGGTATGTAGGTATATTGGGTCACCTTTACAGGTATGTAAGTATGTTGGGTCACCATTAGTACAGATCAGCTTGGCAAGTTTGATAGCTACGGTGGGTCATCTTGAAAGGTATGATACATTTGTTCACTTAAATGTATGAAGTCTCCATTACAATTGGCAAAATTGCTTTGATCAAATAAGACATGTGGGCTTCACTGTCTAGAGTGTTTAAATAAATACAATTTAAATTTGCACAAGTTCAAACTGTGTAGTGTCTATTGCACATCATAAATGGAATCTACATATGTATGAAGTTAAGGCACAACTTCATTTCTAGTAGAAAGCAAAATTGTATCCATATGAATGATTTAAAATAGACAGAATTTAATAGAGTGATATTCCTCCTTGCATGTACATGACTGCAAAGATTACAGACTCCTAAAGTTGAAGTGGTAGCCTGCCGCCCATGGCACCCGCTTTCTAGTACCACGTCTGAACAGGATCATTACTACAGTAGTCTGGGAATAGTTACACATTGTATCAAGGAATCAGGCTTTCTGCCTGGGAAAATGGCAGGGCACATACAGTATCTGTTAGCTGGCCATCTACAAATCACAATGACAAGGCAGGTTGGTGACAGTCCGGGGATGACGTCGGGGATATGGCACTGGACACACAGTATCAAAGTAAATGTGCCCCGTATAAATCTCTATGACAAGGATGAGGTTATAGGTGGGTATCTGTAAACACTGTCTGTTCCTTTGTAATACTATAGGCTGGTAGTTCCCCACTGTCATCATCTTCCTCACCAAACTGAAATAATATAGAACATAGAGCAAATAGAACGCCACTACTGGTAGTCGTCAACCAACAGTTGTTTGATGACTTACTTGTGTGCAGTGTAATCCCGATTCTGTACTATTTCAATGCAGGAGAAAGGATTAAGTTAAAGTAGTCAAAATATTTTGTAAACATTTTCATATCAAATTATCAATTGTTAGAGCTTTAGATGAAAAAAATCTGCTAAGCATCCTTTCTACATCCCACATATACACTACAGTATTGAAATATTACCAGATATGCTACAGTAATGGGATATCTTACCAGAGTGCTTTCTCTTCCCTTCTTCCAGAGATAATCTATGTCATCATCATCCAACACATCATCAAAATCATCCTCATACTTTGACCGGGATGAAGAAGATTCTGGACTCGAGTCAAGATGCATCATTCGTCTGTTACTGAATGCAGGATTGGTTACTCCCTCCCCTCGGGAGCTAAACATGTGACCTGGCTTACTAGTATGATAAGGTCTACCAGACATTTCCTGAAAACAAGATTTTTTTCATACTTTAGTTTATATACTTGATCCACAATGCTCTGTAACAGAAAGTGATCTAACATATCTGAACTTTTGACCTTAATGTCAGAAAAAGAAATGCATAGCTTTCCACCCCCAGAAAGCTATAAAACAAGTAAAATAATTTGCAAGGCCTCATACACACAGCAATTATTTAATTAATTGTTTTTTTTATAAAGCTATATAACAAAATCATTCTCTCAGGCTCATCAATCTGTAGAAATCATTTGACACCTGTAACCTTGATATTGGGTCAAGGTCATTCATTTGGATGAGGTTAATAGTTTGCCATCTCAGCAAATGAATGAGCATGCAACTATCATAAGTCTAGGCCTAATGGTTATGCAAAAGTTTCTGACATTTCAAACTTGACATTAAAAGTGGATCAAATCAATTTATATTCACTATTTTGATAACCCTTACCCCAGCAAACTATATATCAATATACTGATTCTAGACATCATGGTTCTGAAGGAGAAATTGTTTGAGTTTTAAACACTTAACTTTGATTTAAAAAAAAGAATTTCAGCATACAACATATCTTATTTTGAAAACAAGAAATAATGTGGTTGATTTTTTTCTGGATTTACGCAGTTGGTAAATTAAGGATGACAATGTTAATGTCATATCAAACTTCCTGCTACTGTTTAGACTCTTACTGTTTCAAATATACTGTCATCGCTACTGCTGAACGTGAATGGTTGTGACCCCTTCCTGTGCCGTGGACGAAGTGGTGTGCGCTCACGGATGTAGGGACGGCGTCCATGGATGTGACGGAGACAGAGGGCAATGATGATAAAGATGAGGAGGACAGTGATGAGTACAAGGAGGACGATGAACCAGACCTCTTGGTAGAACATTTTCTGGACGAGGAGTACAGGGCCTGAGGTAGGTTTAGGGGTGGTGCCAATGTTATCAATAGCATTTGGATCAAAGATGATTGCTGGTGATTCCACCTGTCCAGTCTCTGTAATGGCTGCAATCGCAAACTCCATTGCTGTAATGAGAAAAAAATATGGATGTCAGGCTTTTTTTATCACGGTTATGTATTAATTTTAACTTGTACAATCAAACCTGTATTTAGAAGACATCCTCAGAAAGTCCCAAAAGTAATCTCTTTAACAAGGTTGTCTCTTAATACAGGCTCAAATCACAATGAATCCCTGCAATAGGAAACATTAAAAGTGGTCACTTAACACAGGTGTTCCCATAATGGAGGTGGTATAATGAGCAGGTTTGAAGGCAATATATTTAACCATTTAAGTTTAAAGTGTCAGTGTCTATTGTATGTTGATTTAGTGTCTTACTTTTGTCCTGCTCAATGTTTGGGAGTTGGTGCAGGAAGCTGACCCCACGGAACACAACGCGGCCGTCCACAAGCAGGATGAACTCACGTAGCTCCCCCTGGAGGTTAAAACTAAGCAGCCAATCAAACACTGCTGTTGTACCGTTCATGTAGAGTAGCGGAAACTTCACATACTGTGGGGCTGAGGAAAGAAAATAGTCATAGCAACTTGTTAATACAGTGTGTTGGTTAGATATGATTATGAATGATTTTGATCAACTGTACGTTTTTTATGATCTTTCCTTCACCTTGAAAAAGTGGGCAAATTAAAATGTTACAAATTGTTGCGAATTTGTAAGATTTTATATTTGTCTCCAACAAGAGATGATGTAAAGAATTGCTGGACTTGTTTTGAAATCCACACAAGAGAAAATAAAACAGCGCAAGAATACTGGAGTTTATACAGTACAGATTTTATCCTTGAACGAGCACAAAAAATCATTCCAACTATAACTTATATCCTACATTTTCAAAACCATACCACAATACCAGATAATGCTTCCATGTCTACCGTATACCTGCAGGCCTTGTTTCTGCCCAAACCCAGGTAGGGAAGTCCACGTAGCCAGCCTCGTTCTCTGCTTGTATCTGGAACTCGTAAGCTGTGTAAGGCAGTAGGCTCACTATGGCCCTCTCTATGGCTAGACCATCGAAGGCAATCGAGGGGTCGCCAACCACACACGTCTGAGGAAAGGGCTGATTTGTTGGAGGACATGCCCTCCGCTGGTAGATCAGGAACCTGTTATTACAACAGGAAACATACAGGTAAAATATAGAGGTGTACAGGTAGTTAATGAGAATGTCTTATTTTATATAGCTCAAAAATAAATATTTACAAAGGTTATTTCATGTAAATAAAACTATCATAGAATGAAACTTCATGTTCAAGCATAATACTGGACTCAAGCAAGCATAAGATAGCCCCATTGATAACAATGATGGAAATGTTGGAACTGGTTGAGTAGAAAATTAAATAGACAAAATGGAAACACCATTGGGCTGGTTGGGTGGGAAATATACCTGACAATTGCCCCCATTAGGACTGGTTGGGTGGGAAATATACCTGACAATGGCCCCATTAGGACTAATTGGGTGGGAAATATACCTGACAATGGCCCCATTAGGACTGGTTGGGTAAGACCAGCCAAGTCTGATGGTTGAACTGTTGGTATCCACCACTCTGATGGGCTCCAGTCCTGTGGGTTTAGCGGCTCCTGTCTTGGCTATGGCTGTCCCACTGGTGGCACAGCCTCCTCCAGTACAGGCCTGGGATTGTAAGGCATAAACAGTGAAGGGCATCAAGGCCATGTTTTCTCCTACAGTCTGAGTCAGCCGCTGACCACTGCTCCCCTACATTCACAAAGTATCATATAAATTTCATGGATAAATGTAATTTTTATTTCTTTCAATCAAAACAAAAGTCCTTATTTGGCAGATTACTTCAAATTTTAATTGGAATATTATTTTATTGTCTTTATAATATTCCACTAATACAAACATGATATACATATAAGATTCAAAAATATTTTTCATAATGATATCAGACACTGAAATATTGAAATATAGTGTAACTTATACATTTTCAAGTGCAGGTTCAGCATGTAATAAAAGAAACGACCCGCTGTATCTCACTGCATGATTGAAAGATGCAACTGATGTGAGGCCCCTTACAGAATCAGGGTCGTTCTTCTTTTCTATAGGGCACAGAAGAAACCATTATTAATCTGCTACTCCCACATGGGATCTAAATATTTTCTTTCCCTTTTTCTTTTCACATGTGTCCCTTTAGGTACCTCTAGTTCAACACTATTTGTTACTGACAATAACATGACATTATAGTAAAGTGGTACATTTAGATTGTCCTTGAGTGATACAAGGATGGAAAGGTATATTTTTTTCAAAATATCATGCTGATATATAGTGTCAGGGCTAATACACAAATTTAATGATGCACATAGCCAGGTATTATGCAGTAAAAACTTACCAAAGTACCATTGACTAGCACTGTGTAGTGGCGGATAACTCCATTAGGTTGTGTAGGGGGGATGATCGTCATTGTTATACTGGTAGCCGTGGTGGACTGTACCAACAAATAACATAAATGCTTTGTGTTATGGTGTTCTCAGTCTTTTGATACATCTTTCATTATTACAATTTGGGTGTTTGTCTTCCCATGCTATTCCTTCTAAATAACAGTAAAATGCTTCAGTGTAAACTATTCCTGGTGCTTACATTCACACTCCCCTTTTACTATGTAATACATGTACTTGACTACAACTGTTTTGTGTTGCTGAGATAAGTCTCCTTAGCTAGCATGGGACTCTTTTGGACTAAAGATGCAGTAATGTAACCTATATACCTTAACTCTTTCAACCCTATGTAACTTAAGTAAGCTTTACCATACATTGATCTGGATGAGTCGATTACGGTCTACAGTGGTGAAAGGGTTAAGATAACTGACCATGAACTTGATAAATTTTACGTGAAATCATAGTATGAACTTACATTTATAATTGGTGGGCCGAGACCTTGTGGTGGCCCTTCCTTGGTGGTAGCCACTGCCCACACACTGCTAACCTTGCCTGCACGGTTGACCGCAGTGACCATGTACTGGTAGTCTGTGAAGGCTGACAGGGTGTCAGCGAGGTCAGAGTACCGTAGCAGGCTGGAGTTGTACACCAAAGCTATCTTACCGTATGAGGTACCTGTAACACCAAACTTCATTTTATATCTCTGTCATTAAAATAAAGTCATGTGAAAGAACTCTTTTGATTTGAAGTTATTTTCTGTACAATAAATGTTTTACATCAAAAATTTGGGTAATTTTCAAATTCGGATGAAAAACATATAAATCTAATCGGAATAAGGTTAAATTTCAGCCCCGAATACAGAGGCACGATGACCCTGATACCCGCTACTAAGTATTCTTAATATAATAAAAGACATGAACTGATTCATACAGGCAGTGTTTTCTACAATATATTGTTGATTGATTTATCCTTACTTACCTGTTAACTCACTGATGACCTGTCGCCTGTATACTTCATACGATACAACAATACCGTTAGGCTTCAGTGGGGGCTCCCAGGTAATGAGTACCCCTGCATGGGCCCCGTCTTGGTCTGCCAGAGCCAGCAGCTTCGGGGGCTTCTGTTCCTCAGGTGGAGCCTCAAGAGTGCTGACGGTCGTCATGCCACTCAGCTCACAGCCCCGTTCAGTACAAGCCTTCACTCGGAATGAGTACTCCGTCCAAAATTCTAAGCCTGGCACAATGTAGCTGAGGATTTCTGGCCCAGCGGAGAAAACTACATTGTTGTTTTCAAACACTGTATAGTTTCTGATTGGTCCGTTTGGTTGTACAGGTGGTTGCCATGTAACCTGGACAGAAGTTGATGAGAGAGCCCTCAAGACTGGTGGATCAAGGCCACTTGGTGAGGCAGAATATGTGGTTGCTATAGAGGCCAAGCTATCTACGCTGCCCTTTCTGTTGCGGGCGATGATGATGTAGGAGTACTCCGTACCAGGCTCCAGGTTGTAGTCTACATAGCTGGTCCTCAGTGATCCTGTCACACTGATGCTCTCCGTATAGATCAGCTCCCCATCCCTCCTCAGGTCGTAGGAGCTGATAATACCATTGGGGTATTGTGGAGGTCCCCATGTGACCTCTATGGATTTGGAACTTATGACATTAAGTATTGGGGCATTCAATCCTAAAGGTATGTCATCATCAGGTCGACCTTTGACCTCTCCACTGTCAGTGCATCCTCCAGTTGTACATGCTGTTAGTACAAAAGAATACTCTGTGTAAGGTGTTAGTCCTGTCTGAATGTAAACAGTGGCTATTCCGGAATATATCACAGCATTGTCCATTTTAAGGTTAAACAGACTAATCTTGCCATTAGTAGTGAGGGGACTCTGCCACTCCAGCCTTAGTGTAGTGGAGTTCCATGTGTTGATGGAGGGTGGTGAGACCAGTAGGGGTGCCGTTTCTTTGGTGCGGAAGTGAGTGGGGTCACTAGTAGTGCAGCCCCCTGCCGTACACGCTGTGACTTTGTAGCTGTACCAGGTGTAGGCCAGCAGGCCGGTGTCATTGAACTCCATTGGGTCATGGATGGTGAAGCTGAGAGGCACACTGTTATTCCTTTGTAGTTGATAACTCTGCAGGATCCCGTTCGGCTGGGACGACGGTACCCACTTGATGTTTAAACTGTCCTGGTGACCACTAATAAATGAGACTGTGGGTGGGGCTAACCACTCAGGCGCAGCCTGTGAAGTGAACACTGAAGTCCAGGGACTCTGGATAAATCCCTTGGAGTTACTGGAGCGGATGCTGTATTGGAACTCTGAAAAGGCATCCAGGTCCATGTCAACATACTGATAGCTGTCCTGATCCACGTTTGTCGTTGTATACACCACTTCAGGGGCCGACAGACTTCTCCGTACCACTCGAGTCTGTGACCGTCGCAAAACCTCATACATGGATATCATACCATTAGGCCTGACTGGTTTTGTCCATGTTATAACCACCCGAGAGGAGGTGACGTTTCCTATGGTAGGTGAGGACTGGTCAGCAGGGGGGGTCTCCGCGGTAACGAAGGTGTAGACTGGCCCCCTGGTACACCCTGCCACTGTGCATGCCTCCATTTGAACATGGTAGTCAGTATAGGGCTGAAGTCGACGGAATTCAAACTCTCTGTTAAGACCTTTGTATAAGGCAATTGCAGAGCCTACCTCATAAATGTTGTAGATGGATATGACTCCATTGGGTTTCCCTGGGACATCCCATTTCAGTATGACAGATGTTCCTGTACTGATCTTCTCCACCACAAATGCTGCCAGTCCTGACGGTGAGGACTGGGCGGTCTGTACCAGTACCTTGTCTGAGGAGGTGTTCCCTACGTTGTTGTATGCTGTTATGTGGACATGATAGTTAGAGAATGGCTCGAGTCCACTGACTGACGTTGTCAGGGTGTTTTCCGACACCTGGACCATCTGAAGTGGTGCCTCCTGTGTAGGGTCATTGGTGAGGATGCGGTAGTGTATGGTGTACATGGTGATGACCCCATTAGGATAAGCAGGGGGCTGCCAGGATATATGGAAGCTAAAGGCTCCAGTAGAGTTGATGAACGGCTTTGTCAGTCCAGCGGGGGTACTCTCTAACGTTCGCACCATTGTCCAGGTGCTGGACACATCTCCCTGAGAGTTTCCGGCCACCACCTTGTACTCGTAGGTGGTGTAGGGCTCGAGGTCCTGACCTGCGTGTCTAATAGACATCACATCACCCATGACCCTGTTGATGAGGAGGTCCACTGTTGACCCAGCCTCTCTGTAGTATATAAGGTACTGTGTGATAACACCATTTGGTTGTTGAGGCGAGGTCCAGGACACATCCACTACATTTGGGGCAGTGGCCTTGACACGCGGAGGAGCCAGGTTCTCAGGGGGCGCCTCCAGAGTGTGCGCTATCACTCCTGGCCCTGTGGCACAACCATTGGATACACCCTCTAGACAAGCAGTCACACGCACCGAGTATTCAAAATTTGGCTTCAGTCCAGTCACTGTAGTAGACAAGTCAAGACCAACTCCCTTATCTACCTCTGAGTCCTGACCAGCATTTAGAAGGACCCTGTACTGATCAATTGGAATCTGTCCCGACACAATGGCATCCCAGGCTATATAAACACTTGTGGCACTAAGCACAGTTACCTCCCTTGCAGCTGGAACGTTGACTAAGGCTGTTGGTGGCATAGTTAATGTTCTTGGGTGGCTGCTAGTGTTACCAGCATTATTTCCGGTGATGAGGAAGTAGTCGTAGGTCTCTCCTGGCATCAGGAAGTTGTCAGTCGTAAACAGTCCTGGACCAAAGTAGATGTACATGGCCCCTGTGGCCCATCTTCTCAGTATGGAGTAGAATTTTATTATGCCATAGGCGTTTCTTGGAGGGTTCCAGAAGACAAGCGTTGACTTGGAACTTAGTACAACTACTCGAGGAGGTATGACGCCTGCAAAGGTTACATAACATAAAAAGCATATCTTATATATAGTGGACGAAAATGAATTATTTCTCTATTAAGAAATATTGGTTATAGATTTGGATGTTCATGAAAAATTCTTGCCAGAGGGACTTCATTATATCTTATATCTGTAAATGTGTTTATGTATAACATTGTACATATGTTTCCTTTCCTTCAAGAAATAAACATCAAGCTCAATTCATTTATTGTAACAAGAAAATAACAATTGCAACACATGTATTTTATTCCAAAATAAGGAAGACAACAGCAACAATTTAATGAGTACAGATATAATGGCAGTAAGATACCGGAGAACTGTACCTACCCTTTGGTAGATCCTCGAGAGTGCGTGAAAGGACGGTAGGGCTGACAGTACAGCCTCCCTTGGTGCACACCTCTAGGGTCACGCTGTACTGAGTGTATGGTGTTAAACCTGAAACAGAACTACAGAGCTTAGTCTACAGCAAAAAACATCTATATAAATATACACTGTATGGGCGTCAGCAGTCAAACCCAAAACAAAATACAAGACTACAAGTACAGCAAAATTCATCTATATAAATATGTACTGTACTGGGTGTATGCCCGAAGCCCTTTCAGGTACAGAACTGTGTATTGTACTTAAATGGTAGATAAAATCATACATGTTATTCTGTACTAGGCCTACATCATCAGGCCTGTATCAATATGGTGTACACATATATATATATCTGATTTAAATGATAGAAAGAGGAGAATGTTTCTATCATGCAGTGCAAACACAGCTTCTATATGGTCAATTAATATCAGGTTTCCCCTACCCTACCAATTCTGTATGCAACAGGGTTTACCTGTGATGGTCAGGGAAACTCCCATGGTGGTATTAGACCAGGTGAAGCCATTCTCCATCTCAAACGTGACTGTGTAGTGTGATATAATACCGTTTGGTTTGACTGGAGGCGACCAGGAGACCTCAAGTGAGGCAGAACTTAGCACATTGACACTAGGAGGCAGAACATCCTCTGGCTTCCCTTCCGCTGTTGCTACAGTAACCTGTCATCAGTGAAGATATAAAAAATTATGAGTATTTATGATTATTATGGTCAACTGAAATCAATGAACTAACTTTGAGGCTATAGAGTAGGTTATTTCAACCTGGTGTGTTACTGACTTAATTACCTTGTCACTGGCTACATTGTCACTTTCTTACCTTGTCACGTGCTGTAAACTTACAATGTCACTTTCTTACCTTGTCAGGTGCTGTAAACTGACAATGTAACTGTCTTACCTTGTCACTGAGTGTAAACCTACAATGTAACTTTCTTACCTTGTCACGTGCCGTAAACCTACATTGTAATTTTCTTACCTTGTCATTTGCTGTAAACCTACAATGCAATTGTCTTACCTTTTCACTGGCTGTAAACCTAGCGAAAATGTCTTATCTTATCACTGGCTGTAAAACTACGATGCAACTGTCTTACCTTATCACTTGCTGTAAACCTACATTGTAACACTCTTACTTTGTCACTTTCTTTAAACCTACAGCGTAACACTCTTACCACAATGTAACTGTCTTACCGTATCACTGGCTGTAAACCTACGATGCAACTGTCTTACCTTATCACTGGCTGTAAAACTACGATGCAACTGTCTTACCTTATCACTTGCTGTAAACCTACATTGTAATTTTCTTACCTTGTCATTTGCTGTAAACCTACAATGCAACTGTCTTACCTTGTCACTGAGTGTAAACCTACAATGTAACTGTCTTCCCTTGTAACTGGCTGTAAACCTACATGGTAACACTCTTACTTTGTCACTGGCTGTAAACCTAGTGGAAATGTCTTACCTTGTCACATGCTGTAAACCTACAATGCAACTGTCTTACCTTGTCACTGTCTACATTGCAACTTTCTTATCTTGTCACTGGCTGTAACCCTACAATCTTACTGTCTTACCTTGTCACTTGCTGTAAACATACACTGTAACTGTCTTACCTTGTAACTGGCTGTAAACCTACATTGTAACACTCTTACTTTGTCACTGGCTGTAAACCTAGTGTAAATGTCTTACCTTATCACTTGCTGTAAACCTACAATGCAATTGTCTTACCTTGTCACTGGCTGTAAACCTAGTGAAAATGTCTTATCTTATCACTGGCTGTAAACCTACAATGTAACTGTCTTACCTTGTCACTGGTTGTAATCCTACATTGTCACTTACCTACCTTGTCACTGACTGTAAACCTACAATGTAACTTTCTTACCTTGTCACGTGCTGTAAACCTACATTGTAATTTTCTTACCTTGTCATTTGCTGTAAACCTACAATGTAACTGTCTTACCTTGTCACTGGCTACATTGTAACCTTCTTACCTTGTCACTGGCTGTAAACCTACAATGCAACTGTCTTACCTTGTCACTGGCTACATTGTAACTTTCTTACCTTGTCACATGCTGTAAACCTACAATGTAACTGTCTTACCTTATCACTGGCTGTAAACCTACGATGCAACTGTCTTACCTTATCACTTGCTGTAAACCTACATTGTAACTTTCTTACCTTGTCACTCTCTGTAAACCTACATTGTAACTGTCTTACCTTGTCACTTGCTGTAAACCTACATTGTAACTGTCTTACCTTGTCACTTGCTGAAAACCTACAGTATGACTGTCTTACTTTTACACTTGCTGTAAACCTAGTGTAAATGTCTTACCTTGTCACATGCTGTAAACCTACAATGCAACTGTCTTACCTTGTCACTGGCTGTACAACCTGCAGTGTAAATGTCTTACCTTGTAACTGGCTGTAAACCTACATTGTAACACTCTTACTTTGTCACTGGCTGTAAACCTACAGTGTAACTGTCTTACCTTGTCACTGACTGTAAACCTACAATGTCACTGTCTTACTTTGTCACTGATTGTAAACCTAGTGTAAATGTCTAACCTGTTCACTGGCTGTATCCCTAGTGTAAATGTCTTACCTTATCACTTGCTGTAAACCTAGATTGCAATTGTCTTACCTTGTCACTGGCTGTAAACCTAGTGTAAATGTCTAACCTGTTCACTGGCTGTATACCTAGTGTAAATGTCTTACCTTATCACTTGCTGTAAACCTACATTGCAATTGTCTTACCTTGTCACTGGCTGTAAACCTAGTGAAAATGTCTTACCTTGTCACTGGCTACATTGTAACTGTCTTACCTTGTCACTGGCTGTAAACCTACAATGCAACTGTCTTACATTGTCACTTGCTGTAAACCTACATTGTAACTTTCTTACCTTGTCACTCTCTGTAAACCTTCATTGTAACTGTCTTACCTTGTCACTTGCTGTAAACCTACATTGTAACTGTCTTACCTTGTCACTTGCTGAAAACCTTCAGTATGACTGTCTTACTTTTACACTTGCTGTAAACCTAGTGTAAATGTCTTACCTTGTCACTGACTGTAAACCTACAATGTAACTGTCTTACCTTGTCACTGGCTGTACAACCTGCAGTACACTCTTACTTTGTCACTTGCTGTAAACCTACAGCGTAACACTCTTACCTTGTCATTTGTTGTAAATTTACAATGTAACTGTCTTACCTTGTCACTGGCTGTAAACCTATGGCCTAACTGTCTTACCTTGTCACTGGCTGTAAACCTACATCTTACCTTGTAACTGGCTGTAAACCTACAGTGTAACACTCTTACCTTGTCACTTGCTGTAAACCTACAGTGTAACTGTCTTACCTTGTCACTGGCTGTAAACCTTCGGCCTAACTGTCTTACCTTGTCACTGGCTGTAAACCTTCGGCCCAACTGTCTTACCTTGTCACTGGCTGTAAACCAACATCTTACCTTGTCACTGGCTGTACAACCTGCAGTGTTACAGGCTGTAAGGATGTAGGTGTAGGACCTGTAGGGTAGTACAGTTGTGTCGTCTGTATACTGTTGGGCCAGACCACGGTACAGCTCTATCCCGTCACGTGTTAGGATGTACCTCGTAATCACACCTGTAATGCACCATGAAAATGTAGTGTGAAACCAGTGTTAGGAAGCTCACCATTAGGATCCGGTTTGTGACATTTAGTAAATTTGTACTGGTACTACCACATATTATTCATTTGACAAATTATATTTATACTTGTATTTCAAACATATCACTTGAAAGGACATAGAAGGAAAACTGCACAAAAATATCATATTTTCTTACATTCTAAACATGTAAAACATTCTTCCTTTTATCTATACTAAATATTTCAATCTTAAACTTTGACATCTGATATCAAGAATGAACAGTAGAAAATTGCAAAATCACTGTTTTACACTGTATGTGTGTAAATGGGCAGTTTAAAAACATATATACACTCTTTATTACATTAAGGTGATCTGGACAAGGTTTTGGTTCTGCTGTCCAGTTTGAATTTAAAATTTTCTTCTTATTAAACAAGGAACAATATGAAGATTATTTTAAACCAATTACACTTGTACTGAAAAATATAAAAATATTTAATATGCAAGAATGTTCCTTTAATATCAATAGGCTAACTTTGGTTCTTTACTTTTGTAACAGGGTGTACTCATTGCACTTATAGTCACACATTGTCCATGTGTTGTCTGTCCCGTACTCGTGTCATAACCTGTGCGTGGAGTGTTGTGAGAGAGTGATCTGCATGAGTATTTACATACTCATGCCACCCTGTGCGTCGTATTCGTACACGCACGTCACCACCCTCATTCAATTCACACTATATCATGCTGCCGAGCAGGACGGACCTTGTCTATCCTTCCCAGGTCCGTGGTAAGTCTCATCATTATTTCATTCATAGTGTTTATTAATGTAATTATATAATAAAACCTGTGATATCATATATGTAGTCATGTCCATCGTATTCGTAAAGTGAAAGTAAACTGTATATATGTATATTGTAACTGTGAGTGAACTATACAGCGGTTTATTACACAATAAGTTATAGTTTACAAAATGTGAAATGGTGGCATGTTTGTAATACAGTAGTCATATGAGATAATCAGAAGGTTCATTAGTAGTGTTTCTAAACACTGTCTTAAATCAGCTACAGGGATATCCAATTGTGTTACCCATGTCTTCATGTTAACTGACCATTTGGTTTTTGTGGCAATTTCCAGATGAGGTCAATCACATAAAGCTGTGAGGGGTCAATGTTGACCTTAGGAGGGTTGACCTTGTCTGGAGGGGCCTGTAAGGTCATGACCTTAGTATAGCTACTGGTGGAGCCTCCAGCACTATTGACCGCCGCAAATGCATAGCCATAAGTGGAGTATGGGGTCAGCACATCATCTGAAAAAATGTCCTTTTTAATATTTTGTCAATGTTACATATCTGGAAGTATTAGTTATCAAATTTATATGTGTATCACACATGATCAAAATGTACCAGGCCTCTTCATTTTCAATTTCTTTTCCATGGAATTTAAGTCTGATCATATGCAACCATGCTTGAAAACGAGGAACCTTATACCACAAACCAAATTGACTATAGAAATAGACAAATAGCTTAGAATGAAGTTGATTCATTTTCAAAATATGAACAATTTACTGAGAAAGAATTTCATTCATCTTAATCAAAATCATATGCTAATTACTTTATGTATAATTGTTAGTTTCTCTAAATAAGATTTATATAAGCTGATGAACCTTTACAAAACTTATGAGTTTGGTAGAAACATTGTCAATAACTAGAGAACTAATATTCACAGTCTAAATGTGTGCAACCCAAATAGGATAATTGCTACCGACAATGCTTCAATTCGTTTCAAAATTTACAGTTAATTGTTACAGAAGATATTCAGCACATATTAATGAAAAGAACTGCTTGATGAAAATTTTGACTGCAAGATATCAAATGTCTCTTCAATTCACATGAAAGTGAAATTGCATTTAGGGTATTTAAAAAATAATCACATTAAGGGCCATACATTTTTTTAATATGGGTTTAAACAACAAGGCAGTTTTCTCATACACATGTTCAAGTAATAGTTACGATATTTGCACAGTTCTGAAGAAATCCATTCAACAAGGTAGGGATGGTAGACTGGACAATAAAGGGCAATAACTCTTAATATCAATGACAACAACACTGGTGGTCACACATTCATACCTATATATAATGTCAGTTTCTGATGTTTTGTTGGTATATTATCATACCTGTGTAAGTCATTTCCATGCCTGAATATATTCTCTCCTCTGTTGCTATACAGTCAGCTGTGGGGTCAGGGGTCGGGTTTGGAGACGGGTTGTTTCCATGATGGCCTCGGACTGACCCACAAATCTCAGAGCCTTTGTCAAAATTACAGATGTCACAGAAGGCAAAGTCCTGGACAGACAGTGGACAAATTGTTCCTTGTCCGCAACCTTCATAGAATAAGCAACAGCAATTCATAGAAAATTAAATTACTACGATTATCGTAAGGATATTGGTCATACATTTCATTAAGTTTATACACTAAATCAGACCATCAGAGCATATGACAACAGTCAGTATTAATAGACAGTTTCATTGTACCCGGGTAGATGTTCTAGATATGACGGAAGTCACAGTGATTGAAAACATATGGTATCTAGAATTTTTTTTTGTAGATATTTCATATCAAATATAAGGCTATGTACTCCAGGTGTTATACAAGGGTTAACCCACAGTATTAAGAAACATTTATTGAAACATTCAGCGGTAAAGATTTACGAAGAGAACCACATGCTGATTGGGCATTTAAAAGTGATAGATTGCTACCTGGCTCCTGATTGGATGAGTCAGCGCAGACATATGTCAGTGGGTTGTAGCCCACAAAGTTACAACAGTCTAAGTTGTTTGAAATTGTCTCCATTCCACAACACTTCTCATTGGCTGATAGCTTGGCATCTTCATCTTTGTACATGTGAACCTGACAGTGAAATATCAAAATGTAGTTAAGGCAGTATGGTGCACTTGAACACATTTCTGAATCCTACCATCATACACAGTTAAATGTTAACACTTTCAGTAATGGGACGATGAGGAGCCGAATTAAATTATTACATAAGCACAATTTGTGGCATTTGATTACTTTTCTCATACTCTCAAATATTTATTTGTTATTATTGAAATAGGATTCATTGTGTACGGTATATTTTTTTTTAAATATTTGACACCATGTAACTTTCTGACATCACAGAAGTGAACTGACAAATCTTAATGCGATGTCAACTTCGAATCATTTTTATGTGAAGGTAGCTGGATATATCTCATCTAATGTGTGTTAAAATGAAAATTCTTACAATACATGTGAGATGTTTATGTATAATGTATAAGAAACAGAAATTGAATGTTTCAAGTATTAAGTACAGCATACATGTCATCAAACAGAAGAGAGCTTTTAATCTACCTGGAATGTTAAAACTATACATTTGTTACTACCTGGTATTGTTCTGTATTCCTTACCTTAGAATGGCCAGTATCACTGGTACAGCACAGGGTCCGGTTCATTATGACGTAGCTCATCCCACAACACTCCATGCCAGGGCGAGCGGTGAAGGCGCTCCCCTCCTGTGCGTCGCCACAACAGGCCATGTGATTGGATATTACCTCTCCTCCACAACACTGCTGGTTGTAACCATCGTACAGCTTGTCTGTTGGGACATGAAAACATTCACTAGAAGTCGTCCATCAGTCTGTATATTTTAGAGTTCTTCCATCTTCTAGTTTCTAGAACTTTTATTTTAAGATTGAGGTGTGTCGGTTATATTCAAGATGAAATTATAAGTAAATTTGGATACGAAACACTACCTTTATGTATAGATGATATAATACCTACCCCCACAACAAACTTGGGCCCCCATGTAGGAGTAGGGTACAGACCCACAGCACTTATCCCCAATCCCGACTGTGATACGGTCCTCATACTTGTCCTCACAGCAAACCTCCCCTGTCTGGACCCTCACATACCTGCAAAATCAAAACTTTTAGTAATATTAGTTGTGTCTGTGCGTGGACTACACAAATAGTATCTTTTGCTTTTAAACAAAAGCCAAATGTCCAAACAAATGTGAGATTTCAAAATAAATTATTGGATATATACATTGTTTGGTGAAGGAACATGGGCATTTTAGTGTATCTAACATGAAGGTGATTATTTTAAACCTCACCATATGAATATTTTCTTAACAACTTTCATTTCATTGAAAATATGACATTCAAACTTGACAACCCAAATAATCTAACAAAGCAGATATGACTATTAGTCCTGATCCTTGTGTGTCTGTGCAATACCTCAGTATGTGTCAGTCCTATTCATCCTTGTTTGTCTGTCTAATTTACTTGTCCTGGCATGTCTGTCTATACTACTTGTCCTTGTGTCTTTCCTACTGTCAGTCCTATTGTCCTTATGTCTGTTTTACCTGTCCTTGTGTCTGTCCTATTGTCCTTCTGTCTGTTTAACCTGAACTTTATGTCTGACCTACCTGATCATTATGTCTGTCCTGCCTGTCCTTATGTCTGTTTTACCTGTCCTTGTGTCTGTCCTACCTGTCCTTATGTCTGTTTTACCTGATCTTTATGTAGGTCCTACCTGATCATTATGTCTGTCCTACCTGTCCTTATGTCTGTTTTACCTGTCCTTGTGTCTGTCCTACCTGTCCTTATGTCTGTTTTACCTGATCTTTATGTCTGTCCTACCTGGTCATTATGTCTGTCCTACCTGTCCTTATGTCTGTTTTACCTGTCCTTGTGTCTGTCCTACTGTCCATAATTTGTTTTACTTATCTTTATGTCTGTCCTACCTGTCTTTGCAGCACTTGTAATCATTGATCTTCCTGTGAAACTGTCCACCACAGCAGATGTCGTCGGGGCTCTGTTTGGCTGTGTAATCCCTTCCACAGCAGTCGAAGCCCAGCTGACTGTCATGTAGAACCCCGTCACAGCACACCTTGGGGCCAGAGTAACACACTCCCCCACACAGGTTCTCCAAGATGTCACACATTATGTAGGTACATTTGGTGATCTCAGGACTCACAGTAGCTGGGGGTCTACAACAGCAAACCAAATACCAAAATATCGATTTTGAATCTTGCCTGTAGTTCTGATACCTTCTTACGATTAATATTTGGTATGCTTCTCCATAAACTAAGAATCTTCCACGTGCAAAATTGTACTGATTTTCTTTTCCTGCTGTTATTTTATACTGTACATACTATGTCAAAATAGATAAAATTGAAACAATAACCAGTAGTCACTCTCACTATAGGAGTAAAAGAAAGTTTTCATAGAGATCCAAACATTTTTTTATCGTACAAATTTTTCATAAAGTAAACAGATGATTAAATATATGAAGCATGAATGAGATTTGGACACTTACATTTCTGAGCACTGCTTGATGGTGCTGCGGAAGAGGTCATATCGTAGAATGATTCCATTGGATCGTTCAGGAGATGTCCAGTCTACCTGGACAGATATGGAGCTGAGGGCCGTCACAGAAGGGGGGGTGAACTGTTGAGGAAGGGCCTCGGCAGTTGTGACCAGTAGAGACTCACTGGTAGTACAGTCAAACACAGTACACACCTCCACCTAAACGCCACCACATAGATATCACTGAATGTTAGTATTAAACCATTTCCCCTATTACTTGTAATAACAGATTTAAGCAACACTAAAACAGTAAAGTAAAACACTATAGTACAAACATGGACATAGCGAGTTCATGTTTAGGTTGTAGTCATATCGTAAGGAATTGTCTCTCTGTTATTCATTATAACATGTTTGCAATACAGCTAGTGCTTCGTAAATTATGTAAAAAAAGTGATTTTTCAAACAAGGTTAGCAAACACAACTAGTTTAGAGTAAAATTTGAATAATTCTAAAAGCAATCTACTGGAGCATGAATGTTGAAACAGTAAGACATTAAAAAACCTTTCATTACATGTCTGAACATAGTGACCTCCTCCCCTGTTAATTTTGACATCCACTTCTGTAAAAATTGGCACCCCACATCCTCCCCCCATTTCCCCTACATTGGGACTCCATCTCCCTGTACATCTTTGTTCCTTCCATTCATACTTTTTTATTACATTTGTATCCTTTTCCTCCTTCCTTTTTTCACATTTGTATCTTTTCTCTCCTATACTTTTTCTGTACATTTGTACCCTACTCCCCCCTTTCCTGTACTACTTCCCTTGTATTGTGGGTGGTCAAGTGGCACAGTGGATAACGAACTCGGGGTTCAATTCCCTAATTGTGAAAAGGTGAGGGGTCACCTGCCTGACCATGTGGATTTTCTCCAGCTTTGCTGGTTTCCTCCCACAGTAAGACTCCCCATGAGCTAAAATCCGGGCCAACAAGAGTGATTATTATAGGTAAGTTAAAAAAACTAGTTCATAAAATCAATAAATTTTATATATTTTTATTTTTAGTTTCGCTACACCCTTCTCCCTAATTTACCTTTATTTCTATACCATTCTCCCTATTTTTCGTATATTTCTTCACCCTTCTCCCTATTTTCCCTATATTTCTACCCCCTTCTCCCTATTTTTCCTATATTTCTACATCCTTCACCCTATTTTTCCTTTATTTCTACACCCTTCTCCCTATTTTTCCTATATTTCTACATCCTTCACCCTATTTTTCCTTTATTTCTACACCCTTCTCCCTATTTTTCCTCTATTTCTACACCCTTCTCCCTATTTTTCCTATATTTCTACCCCCTTCTCCCTATTTTTCCTATATTTCTACATCCTTCACCCTATTTTTCCTTTATTTCTACACCCTTCTCCCTATTTTTCCTATATTTCTACCCCCTTCTCCCTATTTTTCCTATATTTCTACATCCTTCTCCCTATTTTTCCTATATTTCTACACCCTTCTCCCTATTTTCCCTATATTTCTACACCCTGCTCCCTATTTTTCCTATATTTCTACATCCTTCTCCCTATTTTTCCTTTATTTCTACACCCTTCTCCCTATTTTTCCTATATTTTTACACCCTTCTCACTATTTTCCCTACACATCTACATACCTTGACAGTGTAGATAGTATAGGGTAGAAGTTGAGTGATGACCTTTGACCCCGCAGTCACCATGCCTGTTGGTATTTTGTTGTTGTTGATGATGATGTTGAAGCCGGTGATCTCCCCATTGGCCTTGACAGGGTTGGTCCAGGCCACTCTCAGAGCTGTGTCATTGACAACAGTCAGGCTGGGTTTGGCTAAACCCTCAGGAGCTAAAAGTACATTATACACAATATTAAAAACTGCTCCACTGATTATGCTGGGCACATACAAATGAAATTACATGTCAGTGAAGTATTCCAAATTTTTGAAGGAAAATTATAAGAATCATGCAGGCTGAGACTTAAGTTTCTCAAATCATGGAGGGGCATATCTATAGTTTTCCTGGTGTGGGATTACCATGTTTCACCCTAGGGTGAGAAACCTGTAACCATACACACATTGCTATAACTTACCTCCGTCCAAGGTCTGTGCCACCACAGGTAGACTGGTGATCTGAGCATCACCATGGATAGTAATGGTGAGAGTGATGGAGTACTCAGTGTTGGGTGTAAGGTTCTGGAGCAGAATCCCGTGAGTGTCAGGGGTGTAGTCTTGTTTGATGGTCCTCATCTTGCCCACAGCCACCAATGTAAACACTGTAACAGATCCCTGTAGGTCTACCACACCTGTGGAAGGTACGGTGAAACATTAAAGCTGATCTTGTCACTATTCACAAACTCCTCCCTAAACCTTTTTATAACTATCTGGCATTTATTGTGATATAGATAAAGTTATAGGGTTATATAATGATAATGACTGTTTAGGTAGATGAAGACAGCCCATGCCTTTACAATGCTTTAAGAGACTTGTCCTTGTTTAGGTTGCCGTACGACAAGCATTAAGTAAAAAACATTAACTCTCTCTCTTCCACATATCAGTTTAGGGTTCCCCATCACAAATCGTCTCTCTATACCACATCTCAGTTTAGGATTCCCCATCATATATCGTCTCTCTCTACGATATATCAGTTTAGGGTTCCCCATCATATATTGTCTCTCTCTACCACATATCAGTTTAGGGTTCCCCATCACATATCGTCTCTCTCTACCACATCTCAGTTTAGGGTTCCCCATCATATATCGTCTCTCTATACCACATATCAGTTTAGGGTTCCCCGTCATATATCGTCTCTCTCTACGATATATCAGTTTAGGGTTCCCCATCATGTATCCTCTCTCTCTACCACATATTAGTTTAGGGTTCCCCATCATATATCGTCTCTCTCTACCACATATCAGTTTAGGGTTCCCCATCATATATCGTCTCTCTCTACCACATATCAGTTTAGGGTTCCCCATCATATATCGTCTCTCTCTACCACATATCAGTTTAGGGTTCCCCATCATATATCGTCTCTCTCTACCACATATCAGTTTAGGGTTCCCCATCATATATCGTCTCTCTCTACCACATATCAGTTTAGGGTTCCCCATCATATATCGTCTCTCTCTACCACATATCAGTTTAGGGTTCCCCATCATATATCGTCTCTCTCTACCACATATCAGTTTAGGGTTCCCCATCATATATCGTCTCTCTCTACCACATATCAGTTTAGGGTTCCCCATCATATATCGTCTCTCTCTACCACATATCAGTTTAGGGTTCCCCATCATATATCGTCTCTCTCTACCACATATCAGTTTAGGGTTCCCCATCATATATCGTCTCTCTCTACCACATATCAGTTTAGGGTTCCCCATCATA
Source organism: Mizuhopecten yessoensis (assembly GCF_002113885.1). Taxonomy (NCBI): domain Eukaryota; kingdom Metazoa; phylum Mollusca; class Bivalvia; order Pectinida; family Pectinidae; genus Mizuhopecten; species Mizuhopecten yessoensis. The sequence continues at coordinate 391,087 of NW_018404676.1, forward strand.
TATCGTCTCTCTCTACCACATATCAGTTTAGGGTTCCCCATCATATATCGTCTCTCTCTACCACATATCAGTTTAGGGTTCCCCATCATATATCGTCTCTCTCTACCACATATCAGTTTAGGGTTCCCCATCATATATCGTCTCTCTCTACCACATATCAGTTTAGGGTTCCCCATCATATATCGTCTCTCTCTACCACATATCAGTTTAGGGTTCCCCATCATATATCGTCTCTCTCTACCACATATCAGTTTAGGGTTCCCCATCATATATCGTCTCTCTCTACCACATATCAGTTTAGGGTTCCCCATCATATATCGTCTCTCTCTACCACATATCAGTTTAGGGTTCCCCATCATATATCGTCTCTCTCTACCACATATCAGTTTAGGGTTCCCCATCATATATCGTCTCTCTCTACCACATATCAGTTTAGGGTTCCCCATCATATATCGTCTCTCTCTACCACATATCAGTTTAGGGTTCCCCATCATATATCGTCTCTCTCTACCACATATCAGTTTAGGGTTCCCCATCATATATCGTCTCTCTCTACCACATATCAGTTTAGGGTTCCCCATCATATATCGTCTCTCTCTACCACATATCAGTTTAGGGTTCCCCATCATATATCGTCTCTCTCTACCACATATCAGTTTAGGGTTCCCCATCATATATCGTCTCTCTCTACCACATATCAGTTTAGGGTTCCCCATCATATATCGTCTCTCTCTACCACATATCAGTTTAGGGTTCCCCATCATATATCGTCTCTCTCTACCACATATCAGTTTAGGGTTCCCCATCATATATCGTCTCTCTCTACCACATATCAGTTTAGGGTTCCCCATCATATATCGTCTCTCTCTACCACATATCAGTTTAGGGTTCCCCATCATATATCGTCTCTCTCTACCACATATCAGTTTAGGGTTCCCCATCATATATCGTCTCTCTCTACCACATATCAGTTTAGGGTTCCCCATCATATATCGTCTCTCTCTACCACATATCAGTTTAGGGTTCCCCATCATATATCGTCTCTCTCTACCACATATCAGTTTAGGGTTCCCCATCATATATCGTCTCTCTCTACCACATATCAGTTTAGGGTTCCCCATCATATATCGTCTCTCTCTACCACATATCAGTTTAGGGTTCCCCATCATATATCGTCTCTCTCTACCACATATCAGTTTAGGGTTCCCCATCATATATCGTCTCTCTCTACCACATATCAGTTTAGGGTTCCCCATCATATATCGTCTCTCTCTACCACATATCAGTTTAGGGTTCCCCATCATATATCGTCTCTCTCTACCACATATCAGTTTAGGGTTCCCCATCATATATCGTCTCTCTCTACCACATATCAGTTTAGGGTTCCCCATCATATATCGTCTCTCTCTACCACATATCAGTTTAGGGTTCCCCATCATATATCGTCTCTCTCTACCACATATCAGTTTAGGGTTCCCCATCATATATCGTCTCTCTCTACCACATATCAGTTTAGGGTTCCCCATCATATATCGTCTCTCTCTACCACATATCAGTTTAGGGTTCCCCATCATATATCGTCTCTCTCTACCACATATCAGTTTAGGGTTCCCCATCATATATCGTCTCTCTCTACCACATATCAGTTTAGGGTTCCCCATCATATATCGTCTCTCTCTACCACATATCAGTTTAGGGTTCCCCATCATATATCGTCTCTCTCTACCACATATCAGTTTAGGGTTCCCCATCATATATCGTCTCTCTCTACCACATATCAGTTTAGGGTTCCCCATCATATATCGTCTCTCTCTACCACATATCAGTTTAGGGTTCCCCATCATATATCGTCTCTCTCTACCACATATCAGTTTAGGGTTCCCCATCATATATCGTCTCTCTCTACCACATATCAGTTTAGGGTTCCCCATCATATATCGTCTCTCTCTACCACATATCAGTTTAGGGTTCCCCATCATATATCGTCTCTCTCTACCACATATCAGTTTAGGGTTCCCCATCATATATCGTCTCTCTCTACCACATATCAGTTTAGGGTTCCCCGTCATATATCGTCTCTCTCTACCACATCTCAGTTTAGGGTTCCCCATCATATATCGTCTCTCTATACCACATATCAGTTTAGGGTTCCCCATCATATATCATTTTGAGGGGGAGGTAACTCCTCAGAGATAATTGTATCGACCATTTTTGTGGAAGATTTATAGTTTTAATTTATTTCCTACCATTTTTATTTTCATATTCTCTCCTGGATTAATTATAATTATTTCAGTATAATTAAATGTTCAAAATTCCAATTAAGTACAGAGATGACTGTCCAATCGCACTTTATCGAGTATACCAGTGTACAACTGGTAGTGAAAGGAGTAAATCCAAAATCTGATCCAGTAAACAATAAGACAGTACTCTTTAGTCTTTGTTGGTGATAGGATATTCAATAAGGCTACCAAGATGGAAGTTGGAATTCTCTCTGTTAAACTGATCTTTTAACACAAAATTAAGACCTCCTAAACTCATAAAATATAAATCACAAGACAAAAGATTCAGTCCTATGGAACAGGATTTCAAACTGTTTGAATCAACGGTTGTAGTTTGTTCTGGGCCTTTCTCGCTCCTGTTACCCTACAATACATAATTATATACAATTTCCTTTCCACTTCTATAACAAGAATCACCAGTTTGATTCTGGTTAATGGTAGATGTGGACTTAAGATTATTCACCAGTAATTTATACATACTTGGGGTCACCCAGTCCACCTGGAGAGTCACATGATCCAGTGGAACCACAGTCACGTTTGCCTCTTTCCTTGGGAATCCACCATAAGTAGTTACCTCCCTTGAAGCATCGCTGGTCAGCTGACCAACATCGTTGTAGACAGTTACTCTATATTTGAACGTGGTAAACAATGGAAGACCCCGGTCCTCATAGTACGTCACTGTCCCGATAAATACACTGCTCCACACGTTCAAACCCACAGGATTAGCTGAAACAATGATCTCATGGATGAAATCGGTAACTATAAATTATTTAATTGGCAATTTTTATCGCTGCTCATGTAATGGTTATTTCATAATTATCCTACATATAAATAATGCATCTTTTCATGAACACTGAGGTCTTTATAAAACATCAAATACCTTAGGCACTATAATGAAAATCAAAACACCCTGCAGATATTTTATTAACACTTACTTAGGAGGGGCTGCAGAATCTTCATGCGTGACAGTTCAAATCTGATGTTAGGACCATTTGCTAGTCCAGGGCCCTGCCATGCTATGGCTATCATATTCTGTGACACAGGGTGGGGAATGGGTGGGGCCTGACCCTCAGGGATGGTGGGATCAGTCCTCACGCTGACTGCAGGGCTCTCAGTACAACCACCATCTGTAAAACATGTATTGAGTGTCTATTGATCATCAGGGGTATGTCAAAGGAGTGGAAAAGGGACAGGTAAGCCTCGGCAGGATTATTCAAACTCTTGAATATGTTTAGACGTCACAAACCATCAGGATTACTGAGATACATCAAAATGAGGTAGGAAAATTCCTGCATTGAAGGTTGAAATTATACGATAGTCATTTCCCATAACAATTACTTTAATACCAAAATGCCAAAATACAGTTCAAGTTCATTAGTCTGTTTAAAGTTACCGTAAATTATGTATATAAACCATAAAAGGTTATTAATTTGCTGTAGACAACATTTGTACTAAAGTTTATGGTTCATGAGATGTCCATTGCAAGGGACCACAGGTAATTATGACTTCCTCATAAGCAAGACTTTGCAATGAGTGTGTTCTTAACACTCATACTGTTATCAAAATTCAAAAAGAGTTTTAAACTCTTTCACCCCTAGGTAACTTTAGTAGACTCTACCCATACATTTATCTGGATGAGTCCATTATGGTCTACAGTGGTGAAAGGGTTAAGGTTCATCATAAAAGTTTCATTGTCTGGAAAGATTCTAATAATCATGCAACATCTTACCAGTGCATGCAGTAACAGTTACAGAGAATGTACTGAAGGGAAGAAGGTCAGTCATGTTGAGTGACATCACACTGGTGTTTCTGATCTCCTGTCGCGGCTCTGGCAAGCGCACCACATACATCTCCAGGAGGCCATTCGGCTTCAGCGGGGCTTGCCATGTGATACGCATAGCACGAGGCCCCAGAATCTGGACATTGGGGGGTAACATGCCAGTTGGTCCTTAAGTCAGAAATGTAAGGAAAAAATCAATGAATCAGATATGAATGTTTCAGTAAATGATGCATCAATAATCATAGATCATCTTTTTCAAAAAAAGTTAATCAATTTAAAATTGCTACGTAAAGAAAGACACCAATAAATATTTTTATTTCGAAACTTTCTAAATAAATAGTATCAATATTTTAAAGAAAAGATTGCTGGACGTAAGAAGTAAATTATAGACTTATATAATGACATGAATGGTACATGTGGATCTTTGGTGACAAGGTCACTCAGGTGAAGGTCGTACATACTTGAGGACATGGTCACGATAGTTGCCCAGTCACTGGCGGTGGACCCAGCTCCGTTAACAGCCTTGACACGGTAGAAATATGTGGTGAATGGGGACAGCTCTGCCGCATCATCGATATACACCATGGTAGATGTGGGCAAAACTGTCCGGATGGAGTAGATATTCTCCGACCCATTGGCCAGCCGCTCCAATTCATAGGCACTCACAAGGCCATTGGGATACAGAGGGGCGGTCCATTTAATCTCAACAGAAGTTGGTGTCAAAGATATTGCTGTGGGTGGTTCAAAACCAGCCGGTACTGAAAGGATGTAAAGTGTCAGAAGTTAATATATAATCTTCTTGTCATGAAATTCACAAGGATCACAAATGTAAGAGAAAAAAGCCATATTGTCTGGAAAACATTGTCGACACAAGTATTATGAGGCACACTGTCTAGTCATAATATATACATGTGAAGTTCAAAATTTATGACTAGGACAAGAATAAATTGATTTGACCTTTAACCCCTTACAGTGTTTCATATCTTTATGGTTTATAGCTATGAATGGTACATAACATCTTACCATCCTCCAATGTCCGTACAGTACTGGAGTCATTTGTACGGGAACAGCCACCCTCAGTACACGCCTCCAGCGCAAAGTTGTACAAGATAAAGGGGTCAAGGTCAATGGCACGGTAACTAGTGTCATTGCCTAGCACCTGTGTAGAAAAGAAATCTTTAAATTTCCTAGTAGTATGTGAATGACAATGTGCACAGAAAGTTTTGTGATCATGTACAAATGCTACATATCTAACCATATATCAGTTTCATGTTTGGTACACATGTACTTAACTATTGAGATCCTGAATGCACTGTTTTGGTACACATGTACTTAATTACTGAGATCCTGACCACGCTGTTTTGGTACACATGTACTTACCAAGGTCCTAAACACATTGTTTTGGTACACATGTATTTAATTACTGAGATCCTGAACACACTGTTTTGGTACACATGTACTTTCCAAGATCCTGAACACACTGTTTCTGTACACATGTTCTTATCGAGATCCTGAACACACTGTTTTGGTACACATGTACTTACCAAGATCCTGAACACACTGTTTTTGTACACATGTACTTACCAAGATCCTGAACACTCTGTTTTGGTACACATGTACTTACCAAGATCCTGAACACATTGTTTTGGTAAACCTTGTACTCTTTGATGACTCCATTAGCCTCCAGTGGATGCTGCCAGGTGAGGTCAATGTAGCGAGCTCCTACAGCCGCGATCAATGGGGGGTCAAAGCTACCAGGCTCTGTTATAAACAAAAAGCCATTTAATCATTTAATTTATAATCAGCATAAGCTACGAGTCAAACATCAACAGTTTGTTAAAGTCTTCAACATTCTTGACCTCTGTAACTTTCAGTAATGTTGAATGTATGAACCGAATTGTAAGATACTTACTGTCTTGTAGTGTGCGGTAAGAGATCCAGTTGGACAGCGGGTCAGTAATGTTGAATGTAAGGTACTTACTGTCTTGTAGTGAGCGGTAAGAGATACAGTTGGACAGCGTGTCAGGAATGTTGAAGGTAAGATACTTACTGTCTTGTATTGTGCGGTAAGAGATCCCGTTGGACAGCGTGTCAGTGATGTTGAATGTAAGATACTTACTGTGTTGTAGTGTGCGGTAAGAGATCCAGTTGGACAGCGCGTCAGTAATGTTGAATGTAAGGTACTTACTGTCTTGTAGTGTGCGGTAAGAGATCCAGTTGGACAGCGTGTAGCCGTAACTGTTGAACGCCTTCATGCGAAACTCATACACAGTGTAAGGTACAAGGTCCCTCGTGGTGTGGATGAAGGAAGTGGTAGGACCAAATATACTGAAACATCATACCAATTCTATCACCAAGTGTTTTACATTTTCTTCCTTATTGTTGAAAATTCACTTTCTAATGTTACTAATTTCATACTTATATCCATTTTATTTTGGTTTGATGGAATATATTTTCAGTTTCTAGATAAATACCGACTTGTGCAATGATGGTTGAATTTAAAGTATAATATTTTTTTCAATTTGTTTCTTGAGGTTTGTAAACAGCCCAAAGGCTATGTGTGTCTCTCCTCACAAGATCTACTATTTTAGAAATAGTCCTCATACATTTATTACAAGGGTGAGAACAAGTTAAAACAATCATTAACAAAGGCCACTTTGACCAGTATTAATTATTATTCCTTACATTTTTGAATCAAATGTTATATTATAATTTCACCATAATCAAATACACCTTGATTATCAGGTTTATTTGTTATCCTACCTGAAAGTTTAACTGAGTGTACTTTTGTGTCTAGTTCCCTGCCTATAAGATAACGTGACCCATTGATCCAATTACTTCAAATAGACTGCTCTTTTGAGCATACGAAAAATTGTCCCATAATGCATTGATTTCATTTTACCAACAAGCCACACACAGATGATGTCATAATTTCTGGATATTGCAGCCATTACTTTTCCTGCTGGCAGTTAAACATGGGAATATGTCAGAATACCAATGATATGCACATACATGCATGTTTACTCATTCCACAAAGTAATTCATCCAAGACAAGTCTTGCTTACCATTTGTGATTATTGTGAAGGCTTTCAGAAGAGTATTACATATGCATGGTTTGTTGGAAAACAATACATACATGTGCATTGTTATCGTCCTATAACATTTGGCTAATAACTAATAAGATTCCTCAGTTTGGAAATCGGTCATCTCAAAGTTTTACTTTATGTACTTTAACAATGTACATATTAAAGGTGCTGCAACGTTTCAAGACTGACTGGTCAAGCTATGACTGAGTGAGCGGTTTTGTATTGTTTAACTGTACGATGTACGATGTGACAACATGATGTGTATACACTCTATATCAACAGGCGAAACATCCCGTAAATGAGTGACGCATAAAGTTTACAAGTCACCATCACTTATATCACAATAATTGGGGACCTCTTGTGTCTTTGGTATCCAACACACTGACCAAAAACACATTTGGCATTATCATTGCTGTACACCATGCGTACAAGCATGGGACTTCAGTGTTCATTGAAACAATTACTGTTCTTGTTACTACAAATAAAGGTTTGTCTGATCTTGCTCTCAAGTGTAGCACATTATAGCTCTTCACTTCTCTGTGACAATTATCTTTAATCATATCAGAAAATGTAGTTTCCATCAAGGAGAATAAAAAAACCCCATTTGAATACTTACTCTTCCACCATGGTATCGTTGTTCAGATTGCGGAACTGTAAGACAAACTGAGGTGATTCCTGGGCATTTTCACGTCCGACTGGCTCCCACATAGCTGTGATACTGGAGGGGGACTCAGACAACAGGTTGGGTGGCTTTACTCCATCAGGGGCTGTAGTATAAAACACACAGGTAATATGCTGGGGTAGATCAGTGTAATACCTATACAATATGTACCCATTGGGTAGTGTTTATATGTAATACTTACAGCCCTGGGGTAGGTTTGTGTCATACTTACAGCCCTGGGGTAGGTATATGTGTCATACTTACAGCCCTGAGGTAGGTCTGTGTCATACTTACAGCCCTTGGGTAGGTCTGTGTTGTACTTATAAATTACAGCCCTGGGGTAGTCTGTGTCATACTTACAGTCCTAGGGTAGGTCTGTGTCATACTTAAAGTCCTGAGGTAGGTCTGTGTCATACTTACAGCCCTGGTGTAGACTGTGTCATACTTACAGCCCTGAGGTAGGTCTATGTCAGACATACTTGTAGCCCTGGGGTAGGTCTGTGTCAGACATACTTGCAGCCCTGGGGTAGGTCTGTGTCATACTTACAGCCCTGAGGTAGTCTAAGTAATGCTTACAGCCCTGGGTTAGGTCTTTGTCATACTTATAGCCCTGAGGTAGGTCTGTGTCATACTTACAACCCTGAGGTAGGTTTGTGTCATACTTACAACCCTGAGGTAGGTTTGTGTCATACTTACAGCCCTGGGGTAGGTTTGTGTCATACTTGCAGCCCTGGGGTAGGTCTGTGTCAGACATACTTGCAGCCCTGGGGTAGGGCTGTGTCATACTTACAGCCCTGAGGTAGGTCTGTGTCATACTTACAGCCCTGAGGTAGTCTAAGTAATGCTTACAGCCCTGGGTTAGGTTTTTGTCATACTTATAGCCATGAGGTAGGTCTGTGTCATACTTACAGCCCTGAGGTAGGTTTGTGTCATACTTACAGCCCTGGGGTAGGTCTGTGTCATACTTACAGCCCTGAGGTAGGTCTGTGTCATACTTTCAGTCCTGGGGTAGGTTTGTGTCATACTTTCAGTCCTGGGGTAGGTCTGTGTCATATTTACAGCCCTGAGGTAGGTCTGTGTCATACTTACAGCCCTGGGGTAGGTCTGTGTCATACTAACAGTCCTGGGGTAGGTCTGTGTCATACTTACAGCCCTGAGGTAGGTCTGTGTCATACATACTTACAGCCCTGGCGTAGGTCTGTGTCATACTTACAGCCCTTGGGTAGTCTAAGTAATACTTACAGCCTTGAGGTAAGTCAGCACGACGTATGTTGGAGAGGATATATCCCCCAGTGTTGGAGGCGTTGACTTGGATGTCGTAAGATGACATGGGAATGAGGCCGGTGATGGAGATTGACTGGGAATGATTGGTTCCGTAAAATAGACTCCTGGCATCCTGTATTACAGCATAGTCCCAGTTTTCTGTAATCAGCACACAGTACAAATGTAATCAGCACACAGCACAAAGTTTTTATTTACAGTCAGATGTAAATACCGGGTACCTTATTAATGTAATGAATTTCCAGTGCCTGGCTTCAGTTCTTGTGCCTAGAAAAAGAGTTATGTTGCAGTGATCTCATTTCATGTTTTGCTTCTCAATAGCTTTTATTTGATTATGGTTTCATATGTAGAATGTAGTTCACAATTTGAGGAATGCATTTAAGAGTGAAGATATAGCTCAAATACAGCCCCCCCCAAAATATAGCAACTATGCAGGTTAAATATTACAGCTACATTTTATGAATATAACTGCTATACAAAAATATACCCACATTACCGTACAGAAACAAATATATGTACAACATACGTAATGATATACAGATCAACAACCTCAACAAATGTATCCTCTGCTTAAATGGTAAATAAGCACACTATAAACAGGGGAAGGTTACCTGGATCAGCATAGAATGACCCGTCAAAGTTGACACTGTAATAGACGATTCCATTCTGCTCACTTGGAGGGTTCCAGCTGACCTTCACAGTACGTGGACCTTCCACCTCCATTGTCATGACGATGAAGCCCTGTGGAGCTGCCTCGAGTGTGCGTCCGTCCACCATGAGGCTGGAGCCACATCCTTGGATAGTACAGGCCCGGACCCTGAATGTGTGGAGACTATACGGCAGGAGACCTGTGACCTGGTAGGTCATTGTCATCCCTTGGTACACTAGGACCTCATTGTGGTACAGCTCATACCGCACTATGTGACCTAGAAAACAACCAATCACAATGGCCTAATGTTTCAACTGTTTTATAATGCTCAAGGCCTTTTCAACAGTATTTTGGGAATTGCCACCTTATTTAATCTTGGAAAAATACATGACATATTCAAGCATCTCAAATCATTTTTCTCCATTTTTTCCATTTTTTCTCTATCTTTGAGATGTAGGGTTTTATTGAGAACGTCTTCTTATAAAGCATCTATAAAAAATCTGTTTACCCACGCAAGCTGAGTCCCAATTATTGTCACTCTAGGCTTTACAGTAATTTAGATGAAGTTGTTTGAAAAAATCGTTGCTGACAAACAACAGATACCATGCTAAAGTATAAGCTAATGCATGACAGCTATAGACAGTCCACCTAACAGCTGACAGTCTGAAAATAGTACTTTCTGATTCAGGGTAATTGTGAAATAAAAGTTTGTTTATTAAAACTCAACAGATAGACCTTATCTGTATTTTCCTTACTGCTTACTTAATGAAGGGTTACAAGTTATAAAATGTATTGTTATTCAACATACTGTTGTACAATAGCTACATTAATTATCAGTAATTTCATGTTTATTAACACAACATAGGCATTGCTTTGACATAAATATAAATAATTGAATGTATCTATCCAATACTACATTCCTACCATTCGGAAGTGAAGGAACATCCCATGTGACTATGATTTCTGTTGGGGAGGGCGAGGTTATGACTGGGTCAGGCACTCCCTCAGGGGCACTCTCCTCTGTCAGCACTTCACTCACTGTACTCAGGGTGCACCCTCCCATAGTACAAGCCTGTCAGTATAAAATGTAAAAGGAAATATATAAAGTATATCATTTAAGACAGGTTTTCTGCAAAATACAGTAACCAAAAGATTAAAAAGTAAAACAAAAGTTAGACCAAAAATGTTATTTTTACTTCACATTTACAATATGATTCTCTTGTGAGAGTACTTACAGAGAGGGTAATGAAGTAGGTGGTACCAGCAGTCAGATCGGGGACAATATAGTTGGTGAAGAAGTCTGAGGTGTTGTAGACAACTTCACCGATAAAGTTGGCCTCTGTGGACAGGTACAATAGGTAACGCTGTAACACACCATTCATCTGTTCCGGCTTCTCCCAGCGTACGTCCACACGAGTTGTACCTGTATAAATGATACGAGGGAAGTCTGCACTGGGTTCACCATTACATACGGCTTACTAACACACTTCTATACAAAAGTGAAAAATGAAAAGTGTCATAGTGAAGAGGAATGGGGTAGCTGGTAATATAAGGGAGGGAGGGAGGGAGGGAGGGAGGTAACTAAGGTGATAATAAGGAAGGAGAGGGTGGCTGGAGGGTACAGAGGAGGGAGGGGAGAGATTGGTGATATAAAAGTGACTTACCTAAAGCCACATGGACAGGAGTCTTTACAAACTGAGAGGGGATCAAGTATCTGGGTGATATTAGGAAGGAAGGGGAAGCTGGTTGATAATTAAGAGGGAGGGGGTAGCTTAGTGATACTGTGGATGGAGGGAGGGAGGGGTTATGGATGATACTGAAATAATTTAACTCACCTAAAGCCACTAGGACAGGAGGCTTTACAAACTGAGGGGGGAGCTGGGCTGTACTGAGGAGAGTGGCAGGTCCATCTGTACACCCTACCTGTGTACAGGCTCGGACATAGAACTGGTAGGAAGTGTACACCTGTAATACAACACAATCATAATTGATGGCCATTCTACAGTGTCACATACAAATATCTTCACAGACCATACCTGATTTTGTTTTTCCTACACACACATGTGTTTAAAACCCATGAATATATTTGCCAACATTGTATTTATTTCAATAAGATATGCCGAAATTTCAGAGCTATACATAAACAATGGCACGGTGGGTGGATCATTAGTAAATGCCCACAACAAATGTTGTAAAACTGATGCAGGGTCCTGTTTTATGGTATACCTATCTTCATATGATTACTGTGACACATACAAAATTTTATAACACTCGGTTGAAAAATGTGGGACTACATTGTTGCGCTCACATTCAGATGGATGGACAGCATGATAGCATAACACAATTTGTTTTGCTGCGTATTAGAATATTTACAACATCACTAATATCGCTAATGTACAGAATGTCACTTGTAAATTATGTTCTGTACATAATTTAAATGCGACTGTACTAGTGCACGTGACTGTACCTTCTTTATTTACTTGTTCTCACCTGTAGACCAGTGATGTTGAACAATCGTTGACCACCACTGTAGATCTGGCGGCCATCTTGGTAGAGGAAGTAGCCAGTGATGACGCCATTGGGCCGGCCCGGAATGTCCCAGTATACGGTAAGGAAGGTTGTCGCGGCAACAGCAGTAGGAGTTGGAACTTCCTCTGGGGCTGTATCATATCATATAGATCTGTTTATTTTCTTACCAGTTAAGCTTACACCCTAAGCCTGGCACATACATCTCATATACAAAAAGTAGCCAAACCTGGTAACATTTTGATGCCTCTAACAAAATATTTGCAGCAACATCTTACAGAAAGTTCCATCTTAAATAAAACACATGTTTACCAATTAACAACATTATACGCTCAACCAACACATTTATCCTTGATAGAGTAACCATCCAAGTTTTACACAGAGCTAGCTGATACATATTTGAGACTTTAGTCCTTCAGCTGTCTGCTGGACCTACCTTCCTCCTTGGTGGTGACGTTGACACCGGTGGAACTTTCACTACACCCCCCTCCAGTACAGGCAACCACCCTCACAGAGTAGTTGGTGCTTGGGATGGCTGTCGTTATCTCCCCTTAAATTAACATGACAGTTAAAATAATTATTACATTGGTACAATATATCATCACTAAGAAGCACAGGTGTAACTTTACTTAACTACTGGGCCTTCATAACTTACCTAGAACATTTTTTTTCTTCTATTTTTATTTTCTACTCATGCAACACTATTTTTACATCCTTGCACTTATCGGAAATGTTTTCAGCACAATTTTCTCCAACACAGAATCCTTAATACCATCATAGTTAATGTTACATCTTACATGGTCATCAGTGTACTTCTTTACATACCATACATCTTGTCAATGGTGAACTCTTCCTGTACTGGGGGTACTTTAGGACTCTTTCGGTCATACGCCAGCAGGATGTATTTGGTGAGGAGACCTGCGGTAATGAGAGGACTCTGCCAGCGGGCAGTAATCACATATCCGGACAATACTTTTACTTCAAAAGGGGGCTTCACTCCAATAGGGGCTACAACAAAGGTATGTTAGATGTTGGTATATCATATACAATTCACTACTTCATTAAATTACTAAGTTACACTAAATACAGGATAAAATATAAAGCATAACTTGTTTATGACGTCTATATTTTTTTATAGATATACTGTACATTACTCTAAATACCACTGAACATCTGTTTAATAGAAAAGGATGCGTACTTGCTGCCATGTAATTCTAGTTTCATAGAAATCAAACCACAACAAAGGTACTACAGCAATGACATTTGTTTTCTAAAAATAGAAACAGTAACCTTGACTATGGGTACAAAATGCTGAAACTTATCAAATTCACCTTACTCAGACATTTTTTCTTTTTCCTAGCTACAATGACATAGATCCAGGGTACATTGTAAATCCTAGGTTGTAAACATCCTCAAGCAATCTGATTACAAATGAAGTCAATATGAGTCAAACAGATGCACGGAGTAAATGATATGGGAAATATGCTCCCCTACCATTTTATAGTAAACTGAGTGACCCTTAGACGATATGTAATAGACAGTTTCTGAATTGCAAAGATTCTCTTAAACAAGTTTCTGGATTGTACAAGGTACTGACTGGTTATATTTTAATTGTTTAGCTGTATCTATACCATGAAATTATTTTCAAAAGTTAAAGCCTTCAACAGAAGATATTTTTGTTACTCTTAATACTCACCCCCTTCTTTGGTCTGGCCGTAACCCCAGGAACTGGACACCCAGCCTGCATCATTGCTTGCCACCACTCTGTACAGATAATCTGAAACACAACATAATTAATTCCCATTAAAGAAAAGACCAGATATAAGAAATGTAATTCCTTAGTCTGCAATTTTAGAATGACCAAAAACCAGATATGTAAGATCTAATTAGTTTTATTCCTCAACATTGTTGAACACATCACATTTACAAATTTTAAATTTTGACTTTTAATATTTTATACATTGTGACTTTGACAGACCTGAGTAAGGGTGAAGGTCGGCATCAAGATGAGTGGTCTCTGTGCCGTTGTAGATGTACTCCACGACGTCATCACGACAGGTTACAGCAGGGAGATGGTAGGGCGTACAGCCGTCTAGGTTCACATTTTCTACAATCTTCACAAGGGAGATTGCGTTCATGTAAACCAGGTAGTAAGGACTGAACTCTCCAATCCTCAGATCGGCCAGACATCCACCAAACTCTGAAAAAAACACAAGGTACTACACTTAAAGTTGATAAGTTGATCTTAATATTCATATGTTTTTCTGTGTGTTATTACCATCCTGAAACACAAGGATGTCAGAGGTAAACCTATACCCATATTTGACCTTTATATAAAGTTTGACCAAAATCTGTGAAAGAATGAAGTTGCTAAGTGTTGAAATTGAATCAGTTGATGATTTTCTATATATAGCAACAGTGACCTTGGCCTTGACCTTGAAAACGTGAAAAACAACAATGTCCGAAGTATACTAATACTTGACCTTTGCATAAAGTTTGACCAAAATCCGTGAAAGAATGAAGTTGCTAAGTGTTAACATTGAATCGGGACACGACACGACGGGTGGGACGGACATGGGCAACACTATATGCCCCCCCCCCCATTTCATGGCGGGGGCATAAATATATATCCTTACTCCAAATTAAAAGGCACACACATACATGTATAGTTCGAACAAGTAATGTGTAATTATGTTTTCAAGATCTAAGCTGGTACACAGGTATATTGTGTGTTCTATTTATATGAGAGGATTTACCCCAAATTCAACATAGATTCAGTGAAAATTCTGAATGACCCTGTGTAAATGTATGCAGCTTACCCTCCAATGGTGCTGAGAGTTTGTGTCTTATAATGAAATTGTATGCATCAGAATCAACAGGTATTCCACCCACAAACAGGTCTGATATGGGTTGGACCTTCAGCTTGAAGTTAGGATCCCCTTGAGTTGCTGTTCCTCCACCATTCGATAAAGATATCGTTGCTTCCTGGTTGTTCTTGTATATCAAGGTATCATACCACCTCCCGTCACAAAAATCATTGTCAGTGGGTTTTAATGTAACACCTCCTGTAGCAACATTATTGGAGAATTCAAAATACACAGAACCATCTATAAGTGCAACAAATGCATACACTCCAGGCCCTCCATGTGTGAAGAATAGAAGTCCTGTGTGCATGTCTGATCGGAAGGAGAAACGAAGTTCCTGTCTGTCCCCAAGAGTCCAGTAATCATTGGGGAGGGTCATAAAACCCTGACCCTGGAAATGGTACCCTCGGTCCAGGTTAATGGGACAACCCTGCCAGTTGAAGTAGGCAAGGTCATTTGTCTCGGCAGTGTTCCAGTCGAGCGGTTTCCACACCTCCACAGGATACACCTGGTGTAAGATCATGATGTCTCGTATACACCCCTGGAACCCCTGACGGATAATCTTGTAACAAAAAAATGGGTAGCTGGTTCATTATTACAGATTTGGAAAACTTTAATCCTCCAATACACGGTTCAAAACATGCATATCTAAATGTTTTGCAATCAGTTATTATGAGATTCCATCTTTATTTTATTGATCATGTAGTACCTGTACACGAGTGTCATCATCCTGTCTCCGTATAACGTAGTCCGTGGGTAGACCGCCAACGTATAATCCGGAGCTTGGTCCGATGATGGTTCCACTGGCACACCGGTTTTCTCTGCGCCCTGCGTAACAATTGATGACTTAGTCGACAAGACAGAGTTGGAATGGGTTACATGTGCAACTGTACAGTATCATGATAGCAAAATGCTGGGTAGATTCCTTTAAAACAACATTTTACATACTATTATACAACTGTATCAGTCATTGAATTAATCTTTACCTCCGTGAATTTGATGAACATTCTCTTATTTGAAAACTCTTGTCAATTTTACAATTGCCTATATTGTTTACATTAATTTTAAGCTAACGATGAATTACAAAGAATTTCTCTTTCTTATCAAATACATAAATCAAATATATAGTTAGTAAAGTTGTTCTTGTTATAAATCTGTGATTAATAATTTATTACAAAAATGAGACATGCATGTGTAAGGACAAAACTATGCAACTTGTTGGTAAGAAAAAATACTTTAAATTGAAATATTAAATACCCGGTACATAAATATGAAGTTAAAAATTAATTATGAACAGAAACCATATTCATTCCTCTTGATTTTATTTTGTATATCAAATGATACAGTGTAATTATCACTATCACAAATGTTCACAAAAGTAACATGCGAATACAACTCATTTAGATGCCATGGCAAACATGGTGTCTTATGATAACTACATAATGAAAGGCAAATATTGTGGGATTTTTCTGGTTATTCTCGACCCATCCCCCACCTCTTCCCCACTTATCTATAATTTGTGACAATTTTTTTTATTTTACATGATATACTTAGTAAGGTACAGCAAATCATATCACAGATGAAAATGGGTTTAAGAGCAAAAAGCCTGAACTTAAATTGTTTAACCTGTCTATGGGAAAAATTAGAAGTTTTGAATTACACTAATTTCAGAGAAAGGCTGAAAATGTTCATATCTGTGAGAATAAGTATGATAATAATATACTGAGCTTGTTCCTTTTCCATGTATATTTGGCATTCCTTGAGATATGCGATATAATCCAGAGACGAAAATATTAAGATCTGTTAAAGGTTTCCATCAAAATAATGGTGCTGTTTTTCAAAGGAACTAAACATATTACTTACCACATTTTTATGTTATGGTGCATATGACAAGCAAACTTTTTCTTTTATATAATGTATTGTCTGATATGTCTTGAAAATATTTTGGATACTGTAAAAGATTAATGTACATGCAACCTAATCCTCCACCAAAAAAATATAAAGAGAAAAAATCATGAAAAATATTAGTCATATAAATGTATAATCTACACATACCTGTAGTAAACCTTCCAAGTAATGTCTATTGCAGGGAAATCTATATTTTATACATATATCAAACATATCATAGGTATGTTTATCTTTTTAAACCAAAGGGAAATCTCCAATATGACAGTCTAAAACTATCATACCTACTATTGGAGATACAGTGTACATGTATTGGCATTTTATTTGATTGTCTACTGTCATATTAACCCTTATAATATTGCTGAACTAACTTTTATATAGACTTAAGTCTACACCTATTATCCTGATTGATGGAATAGTGATCATGCAATGTGCTTTCAGAATAGCCAGTCTCTCTTGAACAAGAGGCCCAATGGGCCTGCATCGCTCACCTGGTATTAATCTCACACTTGTAGCCTTAAAAGTACACTAAATAAATAAATCTAGAGACCAAATATCAGTATCTATGACTCTAAGTCAAACACATTTGACCCCTGTGACCTTGAAGGCAAACAGGTCATTCAATTGAGCAAATCTTATTCCGTCTTTGCATATTGCAGAGTTATCTTCTCTTGGGAGCAGGTATTGATTGTTACGTCATTGGTTTGTGTCAGAAAATTCCGTCGTTTTCTAAAAAATTGATGACGTTACTCTCACAAACAAGTGACGTAACAATCAATACCTGCTGCCAAGAGAAGATAACTCTGCAAAACGCAAAGACGGAATAACCCCTTCGGGCCAGGTGACCTAAAAATTGATACAGCTGTTCAGTAATCACATGAATAATAATACTGTCAAAAGATGCTATTGAAAGCATGTCTGTATAGTTGCTCCATGCTATGGATGCTATTGAAAGCATGTCTGTATAGTTACTCCATGGTATGAATGCTATTGAAAGCATGTCTGCATAGTTACTCCATGCTATGGATGCCATCATAAAGGCTTTGTTGTAGCTATGATATTTAGTGTGTAATGAAGTAGTAGAATACATATTGAAAACATATAACAAATACCATACATAATAACTGCGTGGTTAAAATGTCAGGAAACTGTCTGCGGGAGGTTGAAGTCTGGAAACTCTTTAAACTACACTAAATCTGAATCAATGCAGTCTTTACCACATTACAGTGGCTGAAGATACTATAAAATAATTTTAGCACAAGTATCAAGCATTAAAACATTAAATACCCAGAAAATATTGGCAACTATACAGTCACTAAATTTTCAGATGAAATCTTCAGATGGTATAACAACTGTATAGCAGTTTCAGATGACAAAAGCCAAGTACAGATCATATATGATAGAAAGAGTTTCCTTACTAGATTATCAGAGTGTTAAGTGCTCTGTGCAGAGTGTGAACAGTACAACAGATAAGTAAACAAGGTGATCACTGCAAACCTGACCAATACACGTCTATGGATATGTTGGCCATCCTGTCTATACGCTTTGCAATAATGTGTCGCCATGTAAAGTCGTTGTAGGGCAGCCCTTCGTCATTTGTGGGCGTTACAAACGACGCACACCCTGGTGATCGGGACAGATTACAAGGAGAAATCAGTAATATACCAGTATACCGTTGGTAATTATAAATTACAGACTTAACTGGCAGACAGTCTAAATTGAAACCTGCGTATAGAAAAACTTGCATTGAATGACCAGTATCTTACAGCACCATCCACTTCCATACGACTCCACCTTCTGATTTGTATGCATACTTAGTTCGGAAAAGGAATAGATTAGTATATAACATTTAATGTATATGTAATAAACTTAGCCATAACACCTCAACAGTCCCATGTCCCTAATAAATTTTAACAATAAAGTATTTAACCTTGTAAAATTTAGAAATATAATAGATCTAATTATTTAAATTTAGGTTATTAATATATTTACAAAGTCAAATTTTGCATTTATGATACATCTAATGCTTTAAACTTTAAGCCAATAATTCATTTAGAAGACTGAAATTTTAGGAACATCTAAGAAAATCCAATCTTCCAATTAGTATCTATACAACTTAAACACTTTTTAATTTTCTAGATACATTTTTAGGCGAAATCAGTTCTCTTTTATCATGACTGACAGGCAGAAAATTAATAAAACATCTAGCACAGAAGTAATCTCTTTCTATCAAAAAACCCAAACTGTACCAGGAACTAATCAGATTATTTTATAGAGCCATTTTGTATGGATCATACTGATTCACCAAAGCAAGTTTTGTTCTTTTCTATTTCGGATTTTAAGAAAAATCATTACTAAAAGATAAGTCATGCCAGTTGCATCCATCTAAAGCTTATCAGTCATACTAGCTTAGTAAGAAAGCTCGGGATCTAGCACCAACTACTCGGCAAGGTTATCTGGAATCGGAAACAAATGGAGAAGAAATTTGAATACACATCTGTATTTCCTACAACTAGATTTTGTTGTTATTATTTCATATAAAAACCAAACTGGAGCCTACATTCTGAACCAAAAATTTATCAAATAATTACTATCATGTAGAATTTGGAAAAATCTATAAATACTGTATTTTATAAATTATAATTTATAAAAAAATATTTCCATACATTTATAACACACATCTGATCCCCGAGTCCAAAAAAAACTTGATCCCAGCTGTGCTTACGAAGCTAGTCATCTTTGGCCATGCAGGACGAAGAGGAACAGAGCAGGCTTCAGTTTGGTGCGTACATTACTCTCATGCATCTAGTGTTGCTGTTTAAACCTTTCGACTGATTTGTTTCTTACACTGATTTTTATTATATTTATTATATGGAATAGATGTCATCAATTGTTATGCAGAAACTTCTTCAAAATATTTGTTTTGTTGTTTCAAATATACAAAATGTACATATCGGGCCAGTTGAGTTTAGACAGCAAGACAATAGCATAGATGACAACAATCAATTATGCACAAAAACAACACACTACTAGTGCCAGGCAGGCAAGCAGAAGCAGTTAATTAGCAACAGCTAATTACAGTATCTCAAGTTGAAGTACATATCACAGCAAACCATCACGCAAAGTGATGACATCATCAGCCAAACCACCCTAAATGATGATGTCATCAAGCTAACCTTTAAATTCATTATCAATGGTGATAACAGCATATTCATCATCTCGCACAGCTTCCAGGAAATGCCAGGTGTTGTCGTCATAGGTACGGTCACTATCAGATTGGGGATCTATTTCTACGTATGATACACAACCTGGCCAGAAACACCCCAATTGTTATCTGTAAGTTCTTCATACATCATACAGAAACTACATTTCCATAAACTACACAAATCCAGACATACACCAATATGTAAGTGCTTCAAGTATCAAAAAGAAACTACATGTACATGTCCAACAGCAAATCAACTATGTAAAGTACTGTAAATATCACACAACATACAGAAACAACATGGTCAAAATGTATTAATTGCTTCAAAGTATAAAAAAAAAATGAAGATGATTCTGAATAAATACTAAAAGTTTGCAATATTTTGGCAGTAATTCATAGTTCATAATATTTGACAACCTTTATATTTGTTAGCTCCCTTTTCTTCTAGGTAGACACATTCAGTGTGATATTCAACAACTTGCTTCATTTATTGGCTTCAAAACTAACAATAAAGCTCAAAATAAATACAACTTAAAGACAAAAGAACTTTACAATCTTAAAAACGACTGCAATTAAATGACGGACTATGCCTACATCTATTATACTGGGAAGACTAGTTCTGGCATATTTTTATGTATTGGGACTCACCTTGAGGATCAAACAAGAACCATGGCCTCCCTGCGCGGAACTGTAGAGCCAAGAACTCCTCCTGTTTGCCAGCCGAAGCTGCATACAACAGCAGCCCATCTCGCTGTCTAGTACGGAACCACAGCTGGATACCTGATGTTAAAAACAAATATTTTCTCATTACAAAATCTAAAAGATGATTATTTAATTTTAAACTAAATGAAGAACATTACATTTCCAATAGATAGATGAGTTTTCTATCTTAGAATTTTAACAAAGATGAATACATAATGGACATTAAAAAAAACACCTATTATTCAGGTTTAGCTGTTCAGGTGATGTTGAATTTCACAAAGTTTAAATGAAAGCTGTTGATTAGTTTATTTAGGTTTTCCTGATATATATTTAAAATGATGGAGTACAAAAAATGGTAAAATCTCTGCCAATAATGGTTGACACAAAACAAAATCAAAGGAACGGCAATAACTACATCATGAATTTATAACAACCATCACTGCAAGCTGATTTCAGTAAACTCACCTAAGTTGATGAAAAAGATAAAATAACTACACCTTTATTTTACTTTTTTGTTGACAAAATGCTTCAAAACAAAATGAAATCTTAGGATGCTGATGTTGTAATGGACATTAATCACAAACAGCATTATAAGGTTAACAAAACCTACCTGTAAACCCTACGTTGGAGGGTATGGTTTCTGCTGGGAACTTATAGTATCCTCCCCCGGGAAATCTGGTACCTGCCACCACCTGTGGGGGGAAGCTGAGGGCAGGTGTGGTCTTCTGTACAGAGTACTGCGGCTCTGGTCCATTTGGGTAAAGGGGTGGGGCCCACGCCACCTGTATGACAGTGGAGTTGAGGCTGGCTACGGCAGGCTTACCCATCACTCTAGGAGCTGGCAAAACAAGAATCATACACATAGTACCACACAGCATGCCTGTCTACCTAGAAGTTTGCAATGTTAATCCATATGAATAGTGATACCTATGCAACACTCAATTCCCTTGTCTTAGGTATGATTTATGCCAGTCAATTTAACTCCTTCAGCCATTTTGGACAAGCAGGATTTTTTCCAGAAGACACAGAAAATGGATGCTGTAACAAGACATAAGCTCCTTTGGCACTCATTTGAATCTAAACAAAGTCTCTAGAGTGATGACATTGAATTGGGTAATTGGACATAATGAAAGGGATGGGATGGAATGAAGAAGACTTGAGTAACACTAATCCTCCACCCCTATTAACTTTGCTGTACATTGGCAATAGAAGTAGTAACCTGCATACAAAATAGACTGTACCACATGATGTATCCATTACAGAGTTTAGTGTCTTTATAAAAATACATCCATCATATAACACCCTGCCTTACCATCCTGGAGCGTGAAGCCATATCCCTCAGTGCTGTTGATGCAGCCCATGCTGTTACAGGCACCGACCATGAATGTATAGTTAGTGTAGGCTTTCAGTTGGTCCACCACATGGGTCATCGTATCTCCACTCGTGTTACTAAGCAACTGAACATATATATTTTTTCATTTTTATAGAAACAGAGAAATGACAACTTGATAAATGTGACATATTGCAATTCAAAAGTCATTATGTCATATTACTAGTTACCTGGGTTACAAATGTATTTCATCTAGAACATAGCCCATTCCCATTTACCTATAACACATTTACCTATAACACTGTACTTAATTTAGACAAATTAAGGTGGACAAAGAGCAATCACATGTTATACATTAAGCTTAATTACTTCAAGATTACATATAAGTTTAGCTTTAAAAAAAATTATTTTCCAACATGATTGTGCAAAAATAAAACATTCTTATTTGAAGGTGATATTTCTGAACCACATAAGTATGCTAGTTTAATGATACATCTCAGTCCAATTTTTAAAGTATAACTGCCAAAAACTATGATTGACAGATTGAAATATTTTGTCTTAATTTTTGTAAGCAGATTACTGAACACTGTAAAGGCCTGATGACAATGCTAAGATGGCATATGATGAACATATATATCATAACTTACTGTCCAGATAAAAGGGGGAGCAAAGGGATGAGCAGTGAGATTGCTTTTCTTCAGGTAATATAGCAGGTATGACCGTATTGTGCCACGTGATTCCTCCATAGTGGGGGCCGTCCATTTCACCTGTAACTCTGTACTGCTGACCGGGGTTACGGTAGGGGCGGGAGTAAACAGGGGTGGGGCCTCTCCTGTTCTGGCCATCACCCAGGCACTTGCGGCCTTACCCACACTGTTCTCAGCAAGCACCTGGACAGGTAAAAATAGGTCATACAGGCAATGTATATTCATTCTTTTTTTCATGAATTTTCAATCATAAACTGTATGCAGTGGTATATTTATGAAGAAATGAAGGCTACATATGTTATATCTATGCCTGAAATATCCTGGGTTCACTATAGACACCTGGGTTCACTTTAGACACCTTGGTTCACTTTAGACACTTTGGTTCACTTTAGACACCTTGGTTCACTTTAGACACTTTGGTTCACTTTAAACACCTGGGTTCACTTTAGACACTTTGGTTCACTATAGACACCTGGGTTCACTTTAGACACTTTGGTTCACTATAGACACCTGGGTTCACTTTAGACACTTTGGTTCACTATAGACACCAGAATTCACTTTAGACACTTTGGTTCACTTTAGCCACCTGGGTTCACTTTAGACACTTTGGTTCACTATAGACACCTGGGTTCACTATAGACACTTTGGTTCACTTTAGACACCTGGGTTCATTTTAGGCAGCTTGTTAACATTAACACTTGCTGAACTTGTATTAAACTTACCTGGAATTCGTACAGGGAAAACGGGTTGAGTCCAGTCACCTTAAATGATGTATCCGGGGGAGGTAGGACATTTTCTTGTGGGGAGAGAGTAGGGCGTGGGTTAAATTGTCCACTAGGATGGAAAATCCTCGTCTCTAGAGGGTTACGTGTCCCGTTAATAGAGTAGCCTCGAATCCATAACTCATAGAATATTATCACACCTGTAATGTAAATCAGGTTTGAACAGTTTATATTCATTGAATCATTTGTTTTAACAGCTTTACCAATATAACTTTGAGAGACTCAGTTGAGAGCTACGGTTCTGTAAAACATCTATTAGTGTGTAGTCCAGTTTTTCTAGCTGCTATAGAATATACAGACAGCCATCTGATTTGAAATCTCATCATCAGCTTATTTGGATAATTTATTGTTTTACCTTTAATTTTTGTAACTTGAAACCTAAATGTTAGCCTTTTTGGATAGTTTGAAGCCTATTAGTTAGTTAATACCGTGATTTGAAGCCTTGGGCTGACCTTTAAACTATGACTGACTTGATTTTTTCCATTAGCTATTGTGTATGGATGATTTGAAGTATTTTCTATTGGCCTCTGAAATGATTTGAAGCCTCTCCATTAGCTATACTGGGTAGGTGACTTAAAGCCTCATAGCTGATTTAAAGTCTTACTGTTAGCCTGATGGTGATTTGAAGCCTTACAAAATGTACCACTCTTTGTGAATGGTTGACTTGAATCCTTCCTTTTAATATCAAGTGGCTGACAAGTCCTACTATTATAGTTCTGTGAGTGGGTGACTTGAAGTCAACTCTGATATGCTTTTACAAGCCTTTCATTAGAGCCTCTAAAGTAAAGTAACATAAAGTCTTACTGAAGGCTCTGAGGTAGTATAAAGCATTTACCATCATAACCATGGATTGGTGATAAGTGGAATACACTATGATTGGGTGACATGAAGCCTTACTACATACTCTGAGGTGACTTGAAGCCTTACTACAGACTCAGAGGTGACTTGAAGCCTTACTATAGACTCTGATGTCACTTAAGCCTTAATTTAGACACTGAGGTGAATTGAAGCCTTACTATAGACTCTGATGTCCCTTAAGCCTTACTACAGACTCTGATGTTACTTGAAGCCTTAATTTAGACTCTGAGGTGAATTGACGCCTTACTATAGACTCTGAGGTGACTTGAAGCCTTACAATAGTCTCTGAGGTGACTTGAAGCCTTACAATAGACTCTGAGGTGACTTGAAGCCTTACAATAGACTCTGAGGTGACTTGAAGCCTTACTATAGCCTCTGATGTCACTTAAGCCTTACTACAGACTCTGATGTCACTTGAAGCCTTAATTTAGACTGAGGTGACTTGAAGCCTTACCATAGACTCTGAGGTGACTTGAAGCCTTACTATAGACTCTGATGTCACTTAAGTCTTACTACAGACTCTGATGTCACTTGAATCCTTAATTTAGACTCTGAGGTGAATTAAAGCCTTACTATAGACTCTGAGGTGACTTGAAGCCTTACTACAGACTCTGAGGTGACTTGAAGCCTTACAATAGACTCCGAGGTGACTTGAAGCCTTACTATAGACTATGATGTCACTTAAGCCTTACTACAGACTCTGAGGTGACTTGAAGCCTTACTATAGACTATGATGTCACTTAAGCCTTACTACAGACTCTGAGGTGACTTGAAGCCTTACAATAGACTCCGAGGTGACTTGAAGCCTTACTATAGACTATGATGTCACTTAAGCCTTACTACAGACTCTGATGTTACTTGAAGCCTTAATTTAGACTCTGAGGTGAATTGAAGCCTTACTATAGACTCTGATGTCACTTAAGCCTTACTACAGACTCTGATGTCACTTGAAGCCTTAATTTAGACTCTGAGGTGAATTAAAGCCTTACTATAGACTCTGAGGTGACTTGAAGCCTTACTTTAGACTTTTTTTGTGAATTGAAGCCTTACTGTTAGCCTCTACGTTTGGGTAACATGAAGCCATACTACATACTCTGATGTCACTTGAAGCCATACTACATACTCTGATGTCACTTGAAGCCTTAATTTAGACTCTGAGGTGACTTGAAGTCTTACTACAGACTCTGATGTCACTTGAAGCCTGACTATAGCCTCTGAGGTGACTTTAAGTCTGACTATAGCCTCTGAGTTGACTTTAAGTCTGACTATAGCCTCTGAGGTGACTTGAAGCCCTACTTCAGACTCTGAGATGGATGCGAAGCCTTACCATTAGCCTCTGTGGGTGGTTGCCAGCTGATGAGAAGCTCTGTTTCACTGAGGGTTGTGATGATAGGATCCATCATCCCGGAAGGCATATCAGACTTGGTTAAAAACATAGCAGGCCAGCTGTCCAGACATCCCCCGGGTGTACATGTTTCCACAATGATGGTGTAATTTGTAAATGGTACAAAATCTGTGACGTTGGCCTGGCGACTTAGACCGGTCCAATGGACAGCTCGTGTTGGCCGGCTAGGACTGGATGCTGTCACACTGTAGTTGACCAGGGGGCCATTCATGTTCACAGGTTGGTTCCAGGAGAAAGAGGCACTCCTGGAATGGACATTGGTGATGTAAACAATGACCATACCTGTTGGACTACCAGGTAGGGTGCGGAATGTTACCGGTGAGCTGAGGACACTGCCAAAGTCATTTGTTGCTTCCACCACATAAGTGTAGCGCACATACGCTGCCAACTTTACGTCCATGTATTCAGTTGCTAAAAATCAGACAGAAAATGTTCATGTTAGATACAGATAGCTCTAATTTTATGTTCCCTAAAATTGAACATTTCATAAAAGCAGAATCATATTACAGATATATTTCAACAATTGATCTCAGTGGAAATATCTTTTTCTTTCTTCAGAGATCAGATATTAGCTTGCCCATGCAAATCTTGAAAATGGTATATATTTGCCATGTTCAACCAAAGTTTAACATTTGGTTGAGTAAGAGGAAAGACCATATACTGGTTTATTATGAAGTGCAGTTGATATTATAGGCCTGTTTTGTGGATCTATTGCCATAACTTGGAGAATGTTATGTGGAGAATGTTATGACAGTGTAACATACATTCATCTCTCGTTAATGGGGAAAAAATATAACAAGATGCACCAAAGAAGGTTGCAAAAGTCCAACAAACCGGGCAGATGTTTAGCGCTATCATAATGACTAATAGTTACAGCAGTATAGTTTTGTAAAAAGTAAACATGATACATATGCATGTATATATTAGAATTCTGACCATTTGCTCCCCCAGTAAACACCAGTGTGCCGTTTCTGTAGAGTTTGTACTGTATGATGATGCCATTGGGATAGTCCGGCTGTTGCCACATCAGCTTCAGGGTGGTGGAGTTGATCTGGTCATGTGACGGTGGTGGCTGCTGGGTGGGTTCTGTACCAGACAAAATAAATAGAAATCCGACAATTGTTAATCTGAAGTCAGTTTTACTTTTTCTGCAAACAAATTGGCTATGTGAGTGGAACATGTTTTAATAGCATTATTTAGCATGTGAACAGAATATGTCATTTTATGTCAATACAGAGTCGGTGTCTGATTTTGCACTTCTTAGTAAATGGTTGTATCATACTTTAGCATAATTCTGTGAGCGACATATTCTAGTACAGTATATGAAAGGGACATTATTTAGCATAAGCAGAATAGTTTGAAATGTAAGTGAAATAATTCTGTATAAGAATACCATAGTTCAGCAAATGTGAATGTTGTTTTAGCATGTGACACTGAAGTGTTTAGAATGTGAGAGACAATATAAGTTGTTAAGCATGTCAGTGGCATAGTTTAGCATGTACACGTGACATCATTTTTCAGGTACAAGTGACATACAATTGTTGCTTAGCTTGAGTAACAGTTTAGCATAAATAAGTGAAAAAGTTTAGATAATGGTAGGATAATTTAGCATGTGAATAGCTTAGCATCTGAGACTTACGTACAATTTAGCCTGTATGATTGACATAACTTAGCATCTGTAAATTATATAGTTTAGCACGTGAGATCGAAACCTATGTTAAGAAATATTTAACCCTTGAAAGGCAAAATAGTGGTCTTTTAACTCAGGTGTGGTTGTTTAATAGAGGGGTCCGCATCAGCAGCTTTGACTGTAGTGTAGCGTGTATAAGTAACATTATAATTTAGCATGTACTAGTAACATAAACTATCAGACAGAGTCATTCAACATGTATGTGTTTGACACAGTGGTATAGTTTTATCATTTTTGAGAGTGACCCAAAGGATCTCGGGTAAGAATTCTTACCTTTACTACAGCCATAGGGATTTGCCCTATCCAGGAAACTAGCATCAGCGGTACAGGTATCACACCTCCGTTCTGTGACGAATATCTTACACATACAGTTGCCTGACACAGGGTCACAGGTTTGAGTCTTATTCACAGTCCCAGCAGGGGAACAATCACAGTTGGAGCACCTACCAACATCAACAATCTGATCAAAACATTCTTATACACACACACATACAACATATCACCACAGCATATTGATAAAATGATCCCAATCTCATTGCAGAAGAACACGAAACGTTTGCAAATGATATATAGAATCAAATTCTTGAGCAAAGCCTTTAAATATAGGGTTTTATATAAAATTCAATTGGTTCATGGTATTACTTACGTTCCTGTTAAAGAGTTAAACTGGTAGAATTCTTCCATACATTCAGAGCAGGTTCTGCCAATAACCCCTGAGTTATCCCCCTTGCACTGACATTGCCCAGTTTGTGAATCGCAGAAGGTCTGTGGGATTGTGGCTGCTATATTACAACCACAGCTGTTACACCCAACGCCCGGGTCAGGGTTGTAGTAATATCCTGTAATAATAGTAATAATAATAATTTGAGGTTCTTTTATACTGCTTTATCACAACCTAGTTCGTAGGTTTCCCAAAGTGGTTAACAAATTATTATCCGTAGTTATAGGGCCTTTGCAATATTTTCTCAGCTCCCTTTTGAGCATACAGCAGTGTTGCAATTTCGGCGCTCACAGTTAGCATTCAACAGTTCTAGCGCTGCCTAACCACGTACTCATTTACAGCTGAGAAGACTGGAACAAGCGGAGTAAAGTATCTTGCTCAAAGATACAACACAGTGCTGTGCCATGACTTGAACCCGCAACCCTTCGGTCACGAGCCCGGCGTCCTACCACTAGACTACCGTGCCTCACAAGATGTATCTGTAACGGATAAAAAGCATATACATAACTTTACTTAAATTATTAATGAGACTTCCAAATGCATTATTTCTGCATCAAAAGTAATTTGAAATTCCTTTAAACACTGATAAAGCAAAGGAAACAGACGTTTTCGAAAGCTTAAAATTAAGTTTTCAATTCCTGTTTGTGTTCAAAACAAGCTTGTAGCCTTTATTATTCATACCAAAATGATGAATCTTGTTCCGTACTGTTAAAGCTGTTGTGGTTGGCAATTTCTAATGTAATGTCACAAACCTATAATTGTTACATTACTACAATGCCTGAACAGATAAGAAATCAAGTATATAAGTGTTACAGCTAATTGAATGTTATTGTATATAGTTTTTGATAGCCTACCCTTATCACAGTCATCACAGCGGCGCCCAATCCTATTGGCCAAACAGGTACATTGACCCGTGTTCTGGTTACATGAGAGGTCACTGCTGACCCCACCAGGACTTCCTCCCTGGGTTCCAGATGGATCACAATTGCATGGCTCACAGCCCTCTGGGTTGGTGATGGTGAGGCCGAAAGTGTTGCCCTTACACACATTACAGTTAGTGCCCTCTACATTGTTTTTACACATACAGCTGCCCGTGGTCTTGTCACAGGTCAATGAGCTGTTGAGTGTGCCTGCCAGGTTACAAGTACAGTCATAGCAGCCTTTCACAGATGATGCTCCAAACCCAAAACTACCATCCCGACATTCGCTACACCGCTGTCCCTGGGTGTTGATCTTACAAACACACTGGCCAGTCACAACGTCACAATACGTGTCCTCTACCGTACCCTGGACATTACACTGACAGGGGAGACAACCCTGGGCAAAATCATGAAAGCCTGGAGCACACTGATCACATTGACGACCTACTATGTTATCCTTACAGCTGCACATACCAGTCTGGGAGTTACAGAAACTGGAGGTGGATCCTTGTGGATTACACTGACAAGAGGTACAACCCAGCGGGTTGTCGTAAGTAAGGTTGTAGAACCCGTACTGACACGCATCACATTTAGCATCTGTATCAAAGAAAAGACTTCATACAACAATGAAATATGGGTCTCTCACGAGAGTACAACATAATATAGAAAATAGTATCACTAAATGTCAACAAGAGGTGTAACAATATAAACTTAAATGTGAAAATTGAACCACCACTAAAATTATCCATTAAACAGTATAAATTCTAGCTGAAGATCAAAAACGATCTTTATATTACAGCTTATAGCTTATTTTTTTTCCCCCTTGAAACAAAAGTTAGTTAAAACTAGAAAATGTCTGTAAGACATAAATGCCCCCGCTCATGGATGGGACGTGATGGGAAGCAACATGAAAGGAAGGGACGGGACATGGCAAACACTATATGCCCCCCCCCCCACACTTTTATGGCAGGGGCATAAAAACAGGACCTTGACCAGATACAGTATGATACTGAGCCGTACATGCGAAAAACTATAGCTCTTGTCATAATGAACACTTACTCCTGACGTTTGGTTTACAGAAGCAGTCGCCTGTGATTGCGTGACAGGACTGGTTTGCCGCAACTGTCCCCTGGACATCACAACCACAGGATGCACAGCCAAATGGGTTGGAGGAGTTGAGATTGTAGAATCCTGGCTTACATTCATCACAGCGACGTCCACCAACATTGCTCTTACAACGACACTGGCCCCCCTCCTGAACATGAACAAAAAAATTATGATAATCAATGTTTTATATTTTTTTCAATACCATAGACAAATCTTTAGAAACAAATGTATGCATTTTTGTAAAACAGATTTGAAAATACATGTATTTCAACCTAAAGTCAATTTCTCCTTTATATTTGTTTGGCAAATGCCACTTCCTAGAAATGCAAAGACAAATAGAATGAGGCTGATATATATTACCATCAGACAGTGTAAAATGTTGCATAAGTGAAACATGTACGCATGCTGATGAGATATAACATGTACTACACTTCAACGTTTCATCTTATTGATCTAGAATTAAGAAGAAAAGCAAGGGGCAACAGTTTACAAAACAACAAACTGAAGATGCTGGAACAGAAGTTTAATATTTGGTATTTCCTAATTTTACATTCACGAGAAGAAAAGTACTTGCAGTCTCCTTAGCTTTACCTTTGGGGACATATATTGTTTGCCTGAGGTTGCTAATATTGACTGCTTAATGCCTTTCATTAAACGTCCTATTTATGTACTATTACCAGTGCTATATCTACAGGTGTAGCCTACCTTTTCACAGTCTGTGTTGAAGCCAAGGATGCCTGTTTTGTCACAGAGACACATAGTACACACATCCTCGTCAAACTTGCTCTTGCCCACAGGTCTGTAGTAGAGAGTCACACAGGTATCACAGAACCGCCCCGCAGTGTTGTGCTGACAGTTGACACACAACCCACCCCCACCAAGGTCATGGTCGGCTGGGAAAAGGTCAAGGTCCTTGTCATACACACAGCTAGAGGCGTGACCGTAACATTGACAAGCCTTGCAGTTGTAGGCATTGATCTGGTCACCCTTCCTGAATGGTTTACTGTTGTACAAAGGGTCACACTGGTCACACTGAAAGGTCAAAGTTTATCAAGGTCATACACGTTCCTAACCATAAGATATCTTAAGTTATGAAATAATGTTAATATATTAATAATATAGTCACTGATCAATGTGATACTGAGTAAATATAAAAGTTATTCAAAAACTTTGCTAAATTAACTTTGCACTGGATTTCTCTGGAACTCAACTGTATGATGGTAAGCTTGCAATTGGCCATTGGAAATATGTAAAATAACAAAACCTACACTTATAGAATCTTTTGTGTTGATGCTCAATCGTTTACCTTGCTACTTACATTTTACTCATATCCAATGGTGTGACTATCTGCTCTACAGTATGGAAGGACAGAGGTGTCAAACATTCCTACACAGGTGTACTTACCTATCTCCAATGGTGTGACTATCAGCTGTACAGTATGGAAGGACAGAAGTGTCAAACATTCCTATCCAGGTGACTTACCTTATCTCCAATGGTGTGACTATCTGCTGTACAGTATTGAAGGACAGAAGTGTCAAACATTCCTACCCAGGTGACTTACCTTATCTCCAATGGTGTGACTGTCTGCTGTACAGTATGGTAGGACAGAGGTGTCAAACATTCCTACACAGGTGTACTAACCTTATCTCCAATGGTGTGAATATCTGCTGTACAGTATGGAAGGACAGAGGTGTCAAACATTCCTACACAGGTGTACTAACCTTATCTCCAATGGTGTG
The DNA here is from genome assembly GCF_002113885.1 of Mizuhopecten yessoensis. Lineage (NCBI taxonomy): Eukaryota > Metazoa > Mollusca > Bivalvia > Pectinida > Pectinidae > Mizuhopecten > Mizuhopecten yessoensis. The sequence goes on from NW_018404676.1 coordinate 423,284, forward strand.
ACTATCAGCTGTACAGTATTGAAGGACAGAAGTGTCAAACATTCCTACCCAGGTGTACTAACCTTATCTCCAATGGTGTGACTATCAGCTGTACAGTATGGTAGGACAGAAGTGTCAAACATTCCTACACAGGTGACTTACCTTATCTCCAATGGTGTGACTATCTACTGTACAGTATGGAAGGACAGAAGTGTCAAACATTCCTACCCAGGTGTACTTACGTTATCTCCATTGGTGTGAATATCTGCTGTACAGTATGGAAGGACAGAAGTGTCAAACATTCCTACCCAGGTGTACTTACCTTATCTCCATTGGTGTGAATATCTGCTGTACAGTATGGAAGGACAGAAGTTTCAAATATTCCTACCCCGGTGACTTACCTTATCTCCAATGGTGTGACTATCTGCTGTACAGTATGGAAGGACAGAGGTGTCAAACATTCCTACACAGGTGTACTTACCTTATCTCCAATGGTGTGACTATCCGCAGTACAGTTACACTTGTATGGAAGAACAGAAGTGTCACAGTCAAATGCATGCCCATTGCACACACATCTACAATGATAAGAGACAGATGTTAGTGAGGTATATTTATCAGGTAATATTAAAAAAACAAAAAAAAACACACTGTGTTACCATACAAATCAATATCAAATCCTGTCTTCCAGTCAATGTGAAAATGTGAATACAATGTCATAAACGACTGATTTTGAATGTTGTAATCTTAACTTTGAGGGCGAAATTGTGTTAAGTTTAAGATACTTGTTTATCCTTTGTGTATATTAAGTCATTTACAGATTTGTAATTGTATTATAGATTAGATGAGAAATAAGCCTTCATATCCTTTTATAACAATGACCTTGTACAGTCTATGGTACTTAAGTGTCTTAGTGGTGTTGATATACTGGAAAGTGATCATATTAACTGAGGCATCCATTTTCACTGAACTACCCAACAATATCTAAAAATAATGCAATAGGGTAGTTTCAATCAAAAATAAAACATGTACCACACTCTCGTGTTAGTGTGTTGACATAGTGGTTATATCTTGCTGTGACACTACACTTAAACACCATGTAATATTTGTCTGAGTTATGTGATGTAGAAGTTACCTTGCTGTGAGGCTACACTGATACACCATGTAATATTTGTCTGAGTTATGTGATGTAGAAGTTACCTTGCTGTGAGGCTACACTGATACACCATGTAATATTTGTCTGAGTTATGTGATGTAGAAGTTACCTTGCTGTGAGGCTACACTTATACACCATGTAATATTTGTCTGAGTTATGTGATGTAGAAGTTACCTTGCTGTGAGGCTACACTTATACACCATGTAATATTTGTCTGAGTTATGTGATGTAGAAGTTACCTTGCTGTGAGGCTACACTGATACACCATGTAATATTTGTCTGAGTTATGTGATGTAGAAGTTACCTTGCTGTGAGGCTACACTGATACACCATGTAATATTTGTCTGAGTTATGTGATGTAGAAGTTACCTTGCTGTGAGGCTACACTGATACACCATGTAATATTTGTCTGAGTTATGTGATGTAGAAGTTACCTTGCTGTGAGGCTACACTGATACACCATGTAATATTTGTCTGAGTTATGTGATGTAGAAGTTACCTTGCTGTGAGGCTACACTGATACACCATGTAATATTTGTCTGAGTTATGTGATTTAGAAGTTACCTTGCTGTGAGGCTACACTGATACACCATGTAATATTTGTCTGAGTTATGTGATGTAGAAGTTACCTTGCTGTGAGGCTACACTTAATCATCATGTAATATTTGTCTGAGTTATGTGATGTAGAAGTTACCTTGCTGTGACACTGAACTCGTACACTCCGTAATACTCGTGTCTCAGGGTATTGACATAGTAGTGATCTATAAACTGGATATGTATGCGCGACGCCTCCACAAAGTCCTGCAGCTCGGGTGTGTTGTAGAAGTCGGTGTAGCCAGGCCGTGCCACAGGCTCAGAAGCCAGCAGACTCATTGTAATATTACCCTTAGAATATGGCACATCCTCTACTCTCCTACAAAATATGATATAAGGAACACAAATAGACATAAAATTAACAATTGTTTTCCAACAAAGCGACCAATCATGCACCTTCTCCATCCCCTGATATGAGTATAATTTGCGTGTAAATATACAAACAGATTGAGAGGGAGGACTGAACTAACAATGTTGATTTTTGATTTTACTGGATGGTGGGTCCACTTTCTTTAGTGCTGCCACACCGAAACGTTATAACATGGCGATATACACTGTACATAACACATCACTAGGCTACATTATTCTATCTACATACAAATCAAAGGTCTCTGTTAAGATAATGCTGAAAAGAAAATCCATCTAAAACCAAAAGTTAAGGTTTCCAGTGTTGGAATGGAGACAGTAGATTTATTTTGGTATCTTCAATGTCTCCAATAAGAAGACCAAACCCCGATTCTGCAGAGAGTCCTGGATCACGTCACCTCATATTATCACACCCATGTAATTTATATGACATTTTAAAAATCAAAACCGCTGCAAAACTGACTTCTTAATGTGCATTCATAGTATTCCCAGGAGAATAATTAGCCTTGACAGTAAATGTATATCTCCAAAGCAGATCACCATCACAAACTCACGTGCCAAACTTGATGCAGTTGACAGATGTTGATGAAGTTAAAGGTCCGTTGTCAGGCTGTTTAAAGTAATCAAAACAGTTCTCGGCATACATCTGCCACATTTCCCAGGAAGATGTCAGGTTTTTCTGGCGTTCTATTGACACAGCCTTGGGCATGGGGCTGTAGAACAGCAGCTCAATGTAGAACACCTTTAAGAAAGGTATAGGTGTCTTAGAAACACAGAAAAATATATAATATATGACTGGTGCCATCACATGCATTAGTAATTGTTCCATTAAAACTTACTAACTTGCAGTAGTAATTCCAAGTGTGTCAAAAATGTTTCTTTAGATATAAAATGGTTATCTGGTAAAATATATCAAAGCTTGTTTTATAGTACTACACACACATGCATTCTCTCTCTGCACATACATGTACGATTCCTGCAAGCAAGTCATACATTTACATATATTTATTATTTCCACAAGCTTTAACAGGCAATCACTTAAAATTCAGTTTGAAATAACCAGAAAGTACCTGTTGTTTGGCAAGAAGCACACGTCTTTTACAAATTCTCCGGTACGGACTACTGGTTAAGCATTGTTTGTTGAATGCTTGCAGATACATGAATATAAAGGTAAAATCTAACTGGATATTTCTACAAGTGAAATAGGAGGATTTGAAGGTAAATTCATTAGAATAAGAGGAAATCTATACCTGGAATTTATCTCCAAGATCCACAGTGATGTTCGCTGTGTCCTGAAACTTTGAGATCCAGATAGAGCGAGTGTCACCGTCATTGATGTACTGGAGGTTGTGTGACTGGTTGTTCAGGCGTAGTTCAGTGTCGCCCTGGTTGTCGGGGACACCGTTGGGAATACAGTAGTGTTCCTGGTTTGGTTTAATGCGAGGATGAGACGGTGGACAGAGACATTCGCTCTGGGCGCGAGTCTCAGGCAAGGTCCCTGTGTACAACTGGGAGATTTCCCTGGGAGCAAAGAATTTACATGCTTAGATGGTCACAAGCATGGTAAGTCCACATACATGCCAAGTTTCCCCTTTTTGAGGAAGACTCAATTTTTCAGTCCTTTTATTATTAAATTTTCAATTCAAAAGAATTTTCTACATCTTGCTTTTTTTTAAATTCAACAAATTTACTGCAACAGCTTGAAGTATGTTTCACTCTAGCATAAGCACTTTGTGAAGTCAAGGTCATTGTAAATATGGTAAAGGCATTTTGAATTGTTTGTCATTTGGTTTAAACAAAAAGAGATCATTATTTTCTAAAAAGGTGTATGGAACTGTATGGTTTAATATACTGCTTGCACTTGCCCCCCCCCCCCCCCCCCCCCCCCCAAAACATGAATTGTGTTTTTATACTGGGAAATAAAGATATATACCTGTTTGTCAGTGTAACATCAAAGAACACAAAGTCCTGAATCCTTCCTAAAAACTGGTTTGTTCCTGAAAATATATAAATCTTATATATTTTGTGCCTTTTATAAGATTTGCTTATAAAACATCACAAAATAAATTCTACATTTGACAAATAGAGAATAAGACAGCTGTTGATGTTAAAAGAGAAGTTAAGGTGTTTACCTGACAAAGTCTGACCAATTCTAGCTTCACCTTGACCGTCCAGTATAGGACTGCCCAGGTCCAGAGTCCTTGCTGTAGTGTAGCCAGGGCCTGGACCGTTCAGGTAAAAACTCAGTGTTGTTAAATACACCTGTAATCACAGAAAAATCTCTCAATTACAAACAATGCCACTAAATTTCTATAACGTCTTTGTTCAACTGTCTCACAAAAATTCTAATATTTTCTATCCTTCTTAAGGTAATAGGATTGTGTCACCATTTCTCAGTAGAATTTCTTCAAATTTTGTAGTTATATTGCTTTAAAATAAAGAAAATTTTCTGCCACAAAAAAAATATAGGTTGTCAGGATTTTAAGGATTTTAAATGTAAATTTATATAAAAAGGAGTGAATTTTGAAGAAAAATTGAAAGACACCATATTTTTACAAAAAATGTCAATAAAAATGATACTGACATATATTAGTATTGCATTAATGTATATCAATTTAATAAATGCTGAAATTGTGTTAAATTAATTCTCTAAACACGATATAAAAATTGACATTTTATAATAAAACCATAGACACATAGTAATTGCTCGTAAGAGTTATCGTTCTTGAAAAACTTCACAGTAGTGAAATAGGCAGCAGGGTTCCTGAAGTACAGAAAAATGGACACATGTGAATCATTGATAAAAAAAACACCTCAATTAATGCCTGGATTGCTTTGAAATACTTTAATATTGAGAGAACACACTGTTCTGTCAATAATAAACATACAATATTCATCAGTTAAATATTAAACATTAGATTTTGCAGAAATTGTGATACTGTCTCCCTACATTGGATTTTTTACCTAGGGATGTACTTCCTGTTTCCGTTTATCAATACACTCAAATGACCTTAATACTGAAAACCTAAATGGTGATCACAAATGGGCCTCTTTATGTTGATAAAAGTCAAATTTCCTTGGTAAATAGACGAAAGTATACACTACCATGTTTGATGGATGTAAGGATTGGTTTGGTTTGGTTTTATTTTGTTTAACGTTTTATTTACATCTCGGGTCATTTAAGGACATGCCTCCATGTGTGTTGTGTCAGCGTGCAAGTGTGTACTATGTATATATATAAGGTAACAATGGTGTCAGCATCATCTCTTTGTGACATCCAACCAAATTGTTGATTTGTTATTTTGGATCACGGTCTCATTATTAGATGCGATACAGTATTAGGAAACATCCACAGAACAAAACACTAAGAATTTGTAATAAAAACCAGTTTGTAATTAATCTTATCCTTCTCTATATATAATTCATACATCACAATAAAAAAACCATTTCTTGGAAATAGTTCAATCCATTACCCTGTAGCTGATTAGGCTTTATAGTATACCTTTATAGACAGGTATATTGATGTCCCCTGGAGTAAGGTTTATAGTATACCTTTATAGACAGGTATATTGTTGTCCCCTGGAGTAGGGATTATAATATTCCTTTATAGACAGGTATATTGATGTCCCCAGTAGTAGGGATTGTAGTATTCCTTTATAGACAGGTATATTGTTGTCCCCTGGAGTAGGGATTATAATATTCCTTTTTAGACAGGTATATTGATGTCCCCCGTAGTAGGGATTATAGGATTCCTTTATAGACAGGTATATTGATGGCCCCTGGGGGATACCTTAATAGACAGGTATATTGATGTCCCAGGAGTAAGGTTTATAGTATACCTTTATATAAAGGTATATTGATGTCCCCGGAGTAAGGTTTATAGTATCCCTTTATATACAGGTATATTGATGTTCCCGGAGTAAGTTTTATAGTATACCTTTATAGACAGGTATATTGTTGTCCCCTGGAGTAGGGATTATAATATTCCTTTTTAGACAGGTATATTGATGTCCCCAGTAGTAGGGATCATAGGATTCCTTTATAGACAGGTATATTGTTGTCCCCTGGAGTAGGGATTATAATATTCCTTTTTAGACAGGTATATTGATGTCCCCCGTAGTAGGGATTATAGGATTCCTTTATAGACAGGTATATTGATGTCCCCTGGAGTATACCTTAATAGACAGGTATATTGATGTCCCCGGAGTAAGGTTTATAGTATACCTTTATAGAAAAGTATACTGATGTCCACTGGAGTAGGGTTTATAGTATACCTTTATAGACAGGTATATTGATGTCCCCTGGAGTATACCTTTATAGACAGGTATATTGATGTCCCCAGTAGTAAGGTTTATAGTATACCTTTATAGACAGGTATATTGATGTCCCCTGGAGTAAGGTTTATAGTATACCTTTATAGACAGGTATATTGATGTCCCCTGGAGTAAGGTTTATAGTATACCTTTATAGACAGGTATATTGATGTCCCCTGGAGTAAGGTTTATAGTATACCTTTATAGACAGGTATATTGATGTCCCCTGGAGTAAGGTTTATAGTATACCTTTATAGACAGGTATATTGATGTCCCCTGGAGTAAGGTTTATAGTATACCTTTATAGACAGGTATATTGATGTGCCCAATAGTAGGGTTTATAGTAAACCTTTATGGACAGGTAAATTGATGTCCCCTGAAGTAGGGTTTATAGAACATGTATAACAGGTATGTTTCTGTTGTCTGGTGTAAGGTTTAAATATTATTTGGAGTAGGGTTTAGTGTATACATACCTGTATAGCCAGGTGTATCCATGTTCTCTGAGGTAAACTTTCCAGTAAAGTTACAGTGGAGACACCCGCATTGCTTCTGAAGGTGAAGGCCACACCAATCTTTGATATCTGTAGCTCAAGGATGATCTCCTGTGTACTGGATGACACTTTCTGTAACAGGGTCCTGGGGAACAATTGTCAGCATATTTTACAGTACAATGTATATAAATGATAAAAAAAAATGTGTTAGTCTTTTTTTTAACAGCCTATCCTGTGTCATAAACCATCTATACCATTGGGCTGGCCATAATTCCACTGAAGATATAACTCTATATTAAGAAATTATTTTATTTTATGAATGTGTCATAATTGGCTAATTTGTGCAGGGGGTTATGACAGATTTTGGAAGAATGTAAAAATCATAATGTCTGAATTATAATTTAAGAATCTTGTTTCTAACATGTGTGAACTCTTTTGCAACTTTTTAACACGTGTATTACTGTTTAAATGCTTTAAGAAGTTTAAATTTTAAAGCAGCCAAGCAAACGTTGCTTTTTTTTATTAAAACACTACCCTGTATTCTGAATGCTTACCAGGTACAGCATATTGTATAATACACAACACAAGTAGCTGGTGCTTTGGGTAAGGATTTCATATGACTGACTATACTGACATGACTGTTGAATGTATCATTTAAAAAGATAAAGGAAAGGTTTGTGTTCATGCTGATTTTTGTCAATATTTCATTATCGGAAAGAAACAACAACACGAATATTAAAGTTACTTGTTAAAGGTTAAGTATACATGCTATGTATCACTCCCACAAATAATAAACAAATTTAGCCCAGTTTAAAACTCTAGTGAGAGCCCAAAATGACTGCCAATCAGAAGCCGTAGTGACCATCTTGAATGCAAAAAAATGATTTGATTGCATACCAATATTCATGTAAATTTCATTAGAATGTGACTTGTAGTTATTGAGAGAATTGTCAAAAAAGTTTAGTACAGACGAAGAATGAAGAAAACAAGGTAAAGGCAATGAGTCCTCTAACTTTGTTCTTGGGATATAATAACATACATCCAGTATCACCAAAAGAAATAAAAAATAATAATGTATACATTACTGTACATCTATTTAAAGCCTATTCTAAAAGTATTTTAACTATTATTTTCTCATTCTTTTCTCTCATTTTTGTGATGTAAATAAGGTTGCAAAGATAATTCCATATTTCTTCTTGAAATCGAATGTTAAGAAATACTTCCAGCACCTAAGGAAACCCCAATGAGTGCTATGTGAGCTGGTTTCACAATGATAAATGATGTATCAAGATGTTATGGACTGCAATGTTGGGTGTGGGGCCAGATCTCCCTGAATTATTGATGGCTATGTGGAAAATTGGCAGAGGTAGGATCAATGCCAAGATATAGGGCCCTATACTGTTAATCAATACAAGCTAAAGGTGAGATGTCAAACCTGGCCAGGTGAAAAAAGATTTTGTTATTCTATGCAAGTATATGACAAGAATTAGTTCTGTGAAAGGAAATGTTTGGTGGGAAGTGTGGGGTAATCCAAAGGTTCAGATCTACATACATTTGTATACATATCTTCTCCCCACATTTGGGTTTTCTCATTACAGGAAAGTCATGGCTATTAGCTATTGGATTGGTTATGAAAATTAAAAACATACCCATTACAAGGTTGATAGAAAGTGGTACCTGATCATGATTTACCTGATAATTTGAAGACTATCAAAGAGCTACTCTGAGATCTGGTCAGGTTTATGTCATACTGCTGTTCAATACCTTTACCTTTAATCAAAGCATTACTCAGAGATGACAGGTATGCAGATTCACATTTCAATCTCTGTACATTTGTATTTACAGGTAAAACTGTTATTTCTGAATCCTTGGATTTAAAAACAAGAGGCCCATGGGCCTTAACGGTCACCTGAGTCTACAGTATTTATTTTTGTTGTTGAAATATGTACCAATTTGAGTAAAAAATAGTATAATGTTAACTTAACTTTGTCAGGACCATGAGCTGATCATTCCTAGACCAATTTTAAGTGAGATCGGCCTATTAGAACTTAGTAGCAAAATAGCGGCCATGGCAGCCAAATTGTATTTCTGATTGACCCGAAAAATAACAACACTTTGTCAGGACCATGAGGCGATCATTCCTACCAACTTTTAGTTCAATCGGCCCAGCAGAACTTGACTTTAAGTTTGAAATGTAAAATGTTAGCGGACGACGGACGACGGACGACGGACGACGGACGACGGACGATGGACGACGGACGACGGACGACGACGGACGAAAACGGATAGCAATAGGTCACTTGAGCTAAAGCTCAGGTGACCTAAAAAATGTTTTACAAACGATGGAACTGCCATTTTTGCAGGAACAAGGTTGTGTTTTCTATGGTTACTGATTCCATCAGGCAACAAACACAACTCAGAAGCAATGTTTGCCAATTTCCGTCATAATTTGAATTTTACATCATGCCAAATAGCTCTGATTGGAAAACAAACATATGTATAAGGTCTTATTCTTAGTCTATAAGCACATTTTTGGTCAGTAGGTTTATCTGTAGGCTGTACGATGAAAATGTAATTTCTTATCTTTCATTCTTTCCTATCCACTATCTCTTTCCAGTTGTATATCTAGGCACCGCTGTCCTCTTATGACCCTGGCTATTGGGAGAATGTAAAACCCCAAACAAACAAACATAAATGTAAATATCTTAAGAATAAATTTAACAAGACAATTCGTGAATTACAGTCCCCCCCATCGGATGTGAAATTATATGCCAAGAATGCACAGATGATAAATTCGTAATGAAGTAGTAGTGTAGGAAATAGAGCCCGGACAAAGTTTTTCTTTGATCAGGTCAAAAGTCAAAAACAGAGTGACCTACTTTGATATACGACACACCGCCTCACCAAGATGAACCCATACTCCAAGTATGAAGTTCCAGTGACTAGAAGTGTAGGAGATAGAGCCGGAAAAACTTTATCTGTGATGTAGGTCAAAGGTCAAAATGTAGGTCAGAGTGACCTACTTTTGATACATGACACACCGACTCACCAAGGTGAAGCCATACACCAAGTATGAAGTTCCAGAGACAAGTAGTGTAGGAGATAGAGCCCGGACAAGAAAGCGGAAGGACGGACGGACACGACGCAAAACTAAAGTCCCCCC
>NW_018404676.1:434288-626176 GCF_002113885.1 Mizuhopecten yessoensis
GTGTGTGTGTGTGTGTGTGTGTGTTGTATTCTAAAAACCCTGATTTGAAAAGTAGAATGGTACAATGTTTTAAATAATAAAAATGGATGTTTCACATATTTCACATATTAATCATGAAGGGACCTTAAAAGATGTCATACTGAAGGAATTTAAGTGAAGTTGATACAAACATCAATAATCCCAATTCTTAGGGAGTTTGTTTGACAGGTGTATTGTATTGACCCTGCACAATTTCATTGAAAAAAACATCTGACTACTGTGATTGCTAAATGTCAAGGACCAGCTGAAAGTCTTAAGGAGACATTTTTTTTTTAGTGAGGAATGTTCCTAGAGCAAAAAAATGGATATCCCTAAACTGATAAATGTTCCTACAGAAATATCTTTTAAGTGAGAATGTTCCTACAGCAGATATTTTTTAAGTGAGAATGTTCCTACAGCAGATATCTTTTAAGTGAGAATGTTCCTACAGAGATATCTTTTAAGTGAGAATGTTCCTACAGCAGATATATCTTGACTGGGAATTACTCCTACAGCAGATATCTCTTGCGTGAGAATATTCCTACAGTAGATATATCTTGCTTGAGAATGTTCCTACAGCAGATATATGTTGACTGGGAATGTTCCTACAGCAGATATCTCTTGACTGGGAATTGCTCCTACAGCAGATATATCTTGCTTGAGAATGAACCTACAGCAGATATCTCTTGAGTGAGAATGTTCCTACATCAGATATCTCTTGAGTGAGAATGTTCCTACAGCATATATCTCTTTGAGTGAGAATGTTCCTACAGCAGATATATCTTGCTTGAGAATGTTCCTACAGCAGATATATCTTGCTTGAGAATGTACCTACAGCAGATAACTCTTGACTGGGAATTGCTCCTACAGCAGATATCTCTTGAGTGAGAATGGTCCTATAGCAGATATCCCTTGAGTGAGAATGTTCTCACAGCAGATAGCTCTAAGTAAGAATGTTCCTAAAGCAAATATCTCTTTAATGATATGTTCCTGCAGCAGATATCTCTTAAGTGAGAATGTTCCTACAATTGATATCTCTTTGAGTGAGAATGTTCCTACAGAAGATATCTCTTAAGCAAGAATGTTCCTACATAAGAGAGGCATCTCTTAAGCAAGAATGATCACTTATACAGTGGATATCTCATGTTACTAGAATACATATCTGTTAAAGATCCCTTCCACTACCAAAAAAGGTAAAGTATGAATTAAAAAACATTCTATCTGAATAACAACAGCTTTAATATGCCATGTTGCAGAATTTTTATGAAAATATAATAAATATTATATATATAAAAAAGTATTTCACAGTTCACAGCGTTTTAAGAGCAAAAATGCAATGAGGCAAGTATGAGATTCAATCAAACTTTGGATCTCTGATTACAACACTGTCATTCCAACTAACATGAGCTAATTGATTAAGAGTAGTTATAAATGTACCAAGCACAGTGGGACGGAGATCATTAAGTGAGAAAAAAACGTTTATATATAGATATCATATCTCCTTATTTTTTTTTTTCAAAGCAGATATCTCAAATGTAAATAAATCTGATATCTCTCAAAGCGAATGTAAATATATCAGATATCTCTTAAAGACAGTAATGTTTCCACAGCTTTTTTGTCTTTTGTGAGGAACTTTCCCTCATATATAGAATATCTCTTAACTTGTCTCCATCTGCTTCAATGTTTTTCTTTCAAGAATAAGTTATTTCTATTATACATGTAAGTTACAAACTAGCAAGGAATGGTTGAGGATGCTACTTAACAAAATGTCACCTGTTACATTGTCAGGAAGTTTTCATTACAAGGGGTCATTCCTTCAAGTAAATAATAAATGACAGACTTACCCAGAATTATCTTCCTGCTGCCAGACCCAGACTGCTATGGTGATAGATCCCTCAGGTCCCACGACAGGAGTTTCTACAGGAGTAAGGTAACAGTGTACCCCTTCCATCACGAAAAAGGTAGATTTCTCTCCCGTCACACTCCCTGGCTTGGTGTTTACAGTATCCACAGCGATGCATTGTCCTTGGTCAGGGCTGGTGACGATGAGAAGATTGACAGGGGTGGGTAAGGCTGTCCTGTAGGGGCAAGTCTGTACACAGAAGTCCTGTGTACACTGTTCAACAGACACAGCAAACACAGAACTCTTACAATAAGCATTTCTGGACGGGATTCCACAGGTACTGACTGAAGGACTACTGGTGATGGGGCGGTTACGTGCTGCATTGAAAAGTGGTGGAAATGGACGTAGAATTATCTGAGACGAAACATGGCCACTTAATGATGTCATTGATACAAGAATGAAAAATACATAGTAGAAAATGATTGACATGTGTTGGCTCGTTATCCTCAGGAGCAGTTGCTGTTTTCTGTGAGGCACAAATGTGGTTAAACACATATTGGAAAATTTCTGAATAACACCCTGCCCATAAATCACAAATCCTCCTCTTGGTACGTCAATCACTTTTACTCCATTAGCACCTGTCCAAAATGAACAAACTTCATGTCCCTTCAGTGGTCTGACACAGAGGAAAGAACTTTTTACACTTTTGAAAGTTTTGTCGGTGTGACAGGAATTAAATAAAATCTATCTGCTATATATATAATCCTGTACTTAGGAACAATCTGTGACACAACAGGATACAGGCTGTGGGGTACAGCTGGACGGAAGCATCCCTGTGTAACGATCCTTCATTGATGACTGGCTGCAGTCTGTCGGGTCAGTACAACATATGGGCTGGGCAAAATCAATGATTTCACAACAGTTGATATTTCACTGGTATTGATTGGCTACTGCTGTGTATATACACTGATCAACTCACCTGAAGATGTTACCTGGCGGTAATCTAATTACCTGTTCACCTGGTTGTTTTCTAATGAAAGGTCTTATAACATTGGACAGATGTTTGATGCACAATACATACCTAAATTAATGATTAAAGCAGAACATTGCGATATATATGTTAAAGGTAAATATTCGAACAAATTATAACAGACCAAATTCGAAGACACTGTTAATATCCCTTATTTTGTTACATGCAATTATCAATTGCTTTTTAAATATTCATCGAGGAAGAAAAAAAATAGCTAAAATCCCTTCATTATATATTCAACACTAGTATTGTTACATTTGTATTATAAATTAAACATCACGGTATAGCATTATATAGCTAGGTACGTCCACAGACTTACGTCACAAAGGAGTTCTAGAGAAACTCCTACACTGCAAAGTGCAAAAAATTGTTAATTTTGATGTAATTCACAATTTGTAGTACCAATATTTTCAATATTGATTTAATACTAATCCGTCAACATTATTAATATAATATTAAATTATATAAATAAACACCTGCACAAAATTAATATTTCATCTATATCATACTTACAAACGTCTTCATCTATGACCGTGATGACTATAAGATGATAATATTTGGCTATTTAACATTAAGTTTACAATTTTAGTTCCAACTTCCATTGAGTGAACCAAGTTCCTTGCCCATTGAGAATATGATAGTACTGAAATTATCGACATGGGCTGATCGGGGCAGGGTGACCGAACCTCTATTTTTTGGAGGAGGTGTACTCTTAACATTAAAAAAACAAACACTGAATGACAGTTTCCGCATCATCGATGATGCATGTCATCAAAGAGCTACGTACAAATCTCCGGAAGTCTGACTGTGGGTCTCCAGCGCGAAAACTTATTGGAGTTGTCTTTCTTCCATCCAAAAAGGACGGAGAGGAGTGGTTTAAATTTTGGGATGGGCCTAAAATAATTGCAAACTAGTACCGTCACTACGTTCAGACCGGGGTAAGTCAGGCCGGCCGTGATATTTTGGGTCTTGAGCAAATATTTACAACTGTGATATCTTAGCAGTTCACTTGACGGGACGGGACATTTACACGAATACAGATGGTGGAAATCAATTATCATCTACTACAATTTATACACAAGTAGAAAGTTACCCTTTTGTTTGGGGTGGGGTGGGGGGCTAGCATGAACATCATAACTCTACTAAAATTTTGACGCTTTTGTTTTAACGTAATTTCTACTGACTTAAATAATGAATGTCATACGTGTAACCATACTGAAAACATTTTAACCTTATGGTATACATAAAAGCCTATTCGTATTGCTGGATTAATTTGCATTTGGGGCAGGTTATTATATATGAGCCCATCATATCGACCCATGCAACACATAGGGAGTCATAAAGATGGGCGGAAAAATATAAGGTTGCATGATAACAACATGGATCAAATTTCCCAAGACTGCCTATCTGAACTTGATAAGACGGGGCAGGTTTCCGAGAGAAATAACTTTCAAGAGCAAGTCTTCAGATACGGACGTGTTGTCCCTTTGTTATTATTTTACGAAAGTTAAACTATGGAAGTTCTCTTCCAAATTGTACACACTGTCACTATACATGCACAAAACATAAACGAACGCCGCGTCTTTAAAATTTTCAAATTCACATCACCTGCATTTTTACACCCGTTTCGTCCCGCGTTAGGCATGAGACTCATCGGTGATGCTAGGAGCCAAAAAGTTGAAATAAAACTGTCTAAACTACTATTAACTTAGGCCTAACGTTCAGCAGATATTTTTTTTACCTAAAATCATTGAATGGGCATTTTCTAAAGATATTAACCGAAAATATTAAGTTCCGGATTAGGCCTAAAGTTGCTTTGGATTTTAGTGTTTTAGTGTGATCAAACGGAAGTTGGTATGGCGGCTGTTTTTGTTTTGATTTCCCCGTATTTTTGTTCTTTTCAGTTTCGCATGTAAAATGCATTTTATGTCATCTATTAAACGCGTTAAACTATTGGAAAAGATGATATTGTACTTCTAAGATATCTTAATGAACAGCGGAACATTGACAATAATGTGAAAATCACATAACATTGGGATCCAGTGGACCTGGTGCTTAAATTTGGGACCTGAATTTTGCAGATGGCTGCCCAGTATACCAAAAGATGCAGTCTTAGATGGGGTCTGAATAATAATCACAGATAGGTAGAAACACAATTGTTTAAGAGTTTGCCAATTATGAAGTTCATATTGTTCCGGAGAAGCGTGCTATTGATGACGTCAACACATTCACGTACATAGGAAACATTATTATCAAAGAATAGTGTGTCATACTAGAATATTCAGTTCCTGGATTTCGAAGACGTAGACTAACCTGTATTCATGACACTAAGGTTGAAGAAACAACAATATAAACAACTTAACTATGCTTTAATGTCTCCATCGCCAAGATCAGTGCTGCTGAATCTACATCTACATCAGTTGACCATTACACAGTGTTGCGAAGCGTTTTATCAGACTGAAAAACAAACAAAAATACATATTCAAAAGAGAAAGACGGAAAACAGTGTACATTTTGTATGTGTATATAATGTGTGTGTGTTTTTCGGCTGGCTCCATAACCTAATAGCTCCACCAGTCCAGCTACCGTAGTGGCCATAGGGACAAGCCCCAATCGGCATAGCTTTGCCATTGGTCGAAAGAAAAGCCAGCCTAAATTGTTCTTTAAAAGGTAAGAGAAGGCAACAGCCCCTGCTTGAAAGATGCCAAGTCAGGGGCCTCAGTCACAGCAGCTTGGAGAGAATTCCAGTGAGAGACAATTAAGGGAAGAAACTATGCCTAAAACTGTTTTTAGAGGAAGAGAGACAATAATATTTAAAGGAGTGATTTTGTCGGGTGAAAAATGTAGAGGCTTCAGGTAGTCTTTGACTCGGATGTCTAATAAATCATGAGCAATTTTGTACATGGTTGTAAGCCGAATCTTGAGGCGTCTTGATTTCAGTGACTCGTGTTATGATTATGTGTTTATGACTTCCGGTCCGCATTCCGGATCCATTGTCTGTATAAGTATATGCCTTGCAATGCATTATGGGATACTCAATAAATACTGTTTTGACCTGAATGGCGGCTTTCCTGGTTTTCCCTGACAAAATTGTGTAGAACACAACTCATCTGGCGACGAGACATAGATACGGACTCAAGCAAATAATGGAAAAAGTGTAAAGGTCGCCATGAAGACCAGAAACTGTCTAGCGATGTACTATTGAGCTGTTCGAAGCGGTGTCAGTGTTGTATCCCCTGTCTGAGGCAACTCTGACTCTCGAAACTGCAGGTGAGAAAGCCCTCGTGATGAAAACAAATGCTCGTGACGCGAGTGAATTACGTTCTGGGTCTTCAGCAACCGTTCATAAAATCGATACGAAACCTGCGAAACGACGACCGAAGAGTTTGGGTAGTTCGAAAAAACCGATAGACAAGAAACAACCGAAGTGCTACCGCTGCAATGCTACGAAACACCATTCCAATGAGTGTTATTTTATGGATAAGGAGTGTTTTGGATGTCGCCGAACAGGTCACTCTAGGAAAGCCTGTAAACAGAAGGACAGTAAGGTTCATATGATACTAGATGAAAAGGATGATGATTTAATCGCATCATTGGAAATTATGTCGGTTGAGAAATCAAAACATGGCGCGATCATGATAAAACCCAGGTTAGACGGTGTTGAAGTGGACATGGAATTAGACACTGGTGCAGCTGTCTCAGTGATGACGCAGAAGTCATACGAAAAGTGCTTCCCGGGTGGAATGAAGACTTTGACACGTCCTGATGTGTGTTTGAAGACATGTTCTGCTGAACAACTAAAACCATTGGGTGTGCCCAATGTGAAGGTGGAATATGACAAACAATGTAAAACGTTAAAGTTATACATAGTCCAGAAGGGAGGCCCAACATTATTTGGACGAGACTGGCTGAAACACATCACATTAGAATGGCCGACTATCAAGTCCATCTCAGCGAATCGCAATGATTTACTTCGACCGAAAGTCGAAGCAGAAATTGACAGTCTAGTGGAAAATGGTATCTTGACCAAAGTGAGCTATAGCGAATGGGGTACTCAAATTGTACCAGTGATCAAGAAATCAGGTAAAGGCCGTCTGTGTGGTGATTTCAAGGTCACCGTTAACCCGGTCTTGGAGATTGATCAATATCCTCTACCTAGAATTTAGGATTACTTCGCGGCCCTCGCAGGAGGGAAACATTTCACAAAGTTGGATCTGCGACAAGCCAACCTGCAGATGGAAGTCGATGTGGAGTCGCGCGATTTGTTGACGATTAACACAGAAAAGGGGCTATACAGGTTTAACCGTCTTGTATACGGTATCGCATCAGCTCTGACAATTTGGCAAAGAACGATGGATACAATTTTTCAGGGGTGAAGTGTATCATATACGACATGATACTTACGGGAAAAACCACTGAACAACACTTGAAAAACGTAAGTTCTGTGTTGGAACGACTTCAACAGTATAGCCTTCGGGCAAATACGGAAAAGTGAATTCTTCAAAAAAACGTGTATCTTTCTGTGGTCATGAAATAGACAGTGAGGGACTACACAAAACGCAAGAGAAAATCGAAACCGTGTTAAAGGCGCCCACACCAACTAACACTACAGAACTAAGATCGTTTTTGGGAATTGTGAACTATTATGGCCGTTTCCCGAAAAACGTTTCCGCGATACTCAACCCACTCCATAAATTGTTGCAGAAAGACTTTAAGTGGGAGTAGGGCGAGGAATGTCAAAACGCGTTTGAGTAGGTCAAACGTATGGTCACATCAAAAGAGGTTCTCACACACTAAAATCCAGAGTTACCTATGAGAATTGCCAGTGATGCTTCTCCAAAAGGCTAAGGAGCCGTTCTTTCGCACGTCATTGCTGACGGAAGTGAGCGACCCATTGCGTATGCTTCGCGTTTCTTGAATCAAGCTGAAAGAAATTATACACAAATTGACAAAGAAGCATTGGGTATAGTATTGGCGGTGAAACGTTTTCACACATACTTATTCGGACGTCACTTCAGCATGATTACGGACCACCAACCGTTGGTGTCCATCTTCAACCCTCGAAAAGAGATCTCTGTTGACAGCCTCTCGCGTATGCCAGTGAAATCCACAGAAAATGAGGTCAAGGTGGAGGAACTTGATGCGGTAGAGTTGTTGAACCTGTCACAGTTTGACACACTTCCGGTGAATCATGACCAAGTGAAACTCGACACACTTCGTGATCCGACATTGTCATCGGTCTATGAATGCGTCATGTCGGGTTGGAATCCGGATATCCGTAACGGTGAGACGTAGGCATATTTTACAAGGAAAAACGAACTAACTGTACAGCATGGGTGCCTCCTATGGGAAATTCGTATGATAATTCCGCCTCGTCTGCGTACGCGTGTGCTAGAGGAGCTTCATTCGGGACACATCGGTGTGGTGAAGATGAAGGCACTCGCCAGAAGCTACGTGTGGTGGCCTGGCATAGATAAAGACATTGAGACAATGACAAAAAGTTGTAATGGATGCCAGAATGTGAAACATGCCCCACCAGCGGCTCAAATACATCAATGGGAGTGGCCATACCGACCTTGGAGTCGCTTACACATAGATTTCGCGGGACCATTTCTCGGTTCAATGTTCTTCGTAGTTGTAGACACCAACTCGAAATGGCCAGAAGTTGTACAAATGAACACGACTACGTCCGAGAAAACCATTGAGGTTCTACGCACCAAAATAGCAAGGAACGGAATTCCTAGGCAAATTGTTAGCGATAATGGCCCTCAGTTTGTTTCTGAGGAATTTCGGAATTTCGTCAAATCCAATGGAATTCGGCATTCAACATCTGCGCCGTACCACCCCAGTACGAATGGCCTCGCAGAAAGATTTGTACAATCTTTCAAAATGGCCATGCGATCTAGCGCCAAGGACCATGGTTCGATCAACAAGAAACTTTCGAACTTTCTGTTGGCTTATCGGAATGCACCACACACAGCGACAAACGAACTCCAGCAAAACTGTTCATGGGTCGAAATTTGTGTACCAGGTTGGACTTGATCAAACCTAACATCCAACGTCATTTGGAGGATGCTCAAAGCAGAATGGTCGAGAAAAGGCATGTTACCAAACGATCATTTGAACCTGGACAAACAGTCATGATCAGAGACTATCGATTGAGTTAACCATCGTGGACGTCAGGAATCATCAGTTCTCGAACTTGTCCAGTATCATACAGTGTAGAGGTTGCTCCTGTCGTACTTTGGCGGCGTCCTCTGGATCAATTAAGGCACTCGCACGTCGAGCCTAGTAGCATTGAATACGAGCCTAATGCCAAACAAACTCTTCCGACTGCGGATCACATTGTGTTACCAGAGGCAACAACACCACCTACTTCAAGTGATAGTATGGTGCAAACTACAAGTGATTCCAACGCCTGTCCGAGCTTACCTGAGAAATCCACTGTGGACACCCCTATCCGGCGTAATCCGAAGAGACATGCAGAAACTCCCAAACTGTTTGACAACTTTGTCAAGTTCTAGGTTGTTAGGACGTAGTTACACATGTACAGTGCCTGGGGCATAATACTCCCCAGTGTTGCTACAGGACTACAAGGTTCTATGTAGATATGTTCAAGTTCAGTAGTGAGTTTGTTATTGAATTCAGTATTGCTTTGGGTGACTAAATTGATAAATTGAAATTGGTGTTTTAAAGTACTGTTAATTAGCCAGTAGATTAATAGTACCATGAACAGTAATCATGTGAATCCATCGGTAAAGACGTTCTGATTAAATTGTGGTAAATGGTTTTTCAGACTGGAACAAACAAAACTGTGGTGGAGGAATGTTGTGATTATGTGTTTATGACTTCCGGTCAGCATTCCGGATCCATTGTCTGTATAAGTATATGCCTTGCAATGCCTTATGGGATATTCAATAAATACTGTTTTGACCTGAATGGCGGCTCTCCTAGTTTTCCCTGACAAAATTGTGTAGAACACAACAACTCCCATTGTAAGGATTGTAACATGTCAGATACACTGCTGGTGTTACGGTATCTGTTTGTGGGTTAACGAGCTGCCCTCCTTTGAACTATTTCCAGCTGGTCAATCTGGTTCTTGGTGTGGGGGCTCAATAGAGCTGAGCAGTACTCCAGGCTGGGGCGAACAAGTGTATAGTATGCACGAGCCTTTGTTTCTTCGTTGGGAATCTTCAGATTCCTTCTTAGGAATCCAAGTGTGCTGTTCGCCTTCTTACAAACTCTATCGGTATGATGTTTCCACATGAGGTTTGCTGAGAGATCCACCCCAATATACTTGCTGGTACTGGTATCTTCAAGAAAATGAGCTTTGAGATGGTACTGCGCTTTTGTGATCTTCTTGTTCTTTGTGACCCTCAGGACATTACACTTGTCTGGATGGAACTCAATTCCCCCCTTCTTTTCCCAGTCAGCGACTTCTGCTAGGTCTTGTTGCAGTATGTCGCTGTCTTCTTTTCCTCCTATTACCTTATAAACAATGCAGTCACCTGCAAATAGTCTAACCTTGGGTGGGACGTTGACATCAAAGTCATTGAAACACTGGAATATAAATGAGAACCAGAAACTGTGCATGCCCTGTTCTTGATTCAAACGGTGCATCCAATGAATGTGATGGAAATCAATACCGTTCTTGGAAGAGTTGCCAAGTAAGAAAGTCGTTTTCTTCTTTCTATGTTGCGTGAGACGGACATAGGAATGGACTTTACAAAATCAGTTTCCCTCCTCCTCTTCCTTTCTCCATTTAACCATGTAGTTATTCTTTACTGACGAGGATCACATCTTGTTGGATCAAACGGTATAAAGAATAACATAAAACCAATATCTGATACAATTTGAAGAAGTGACTTAATTTTGTATTCATACTTCCTTCCATTGGCTCAACGACTACCACATGTTGTTCAGTTTTACTTCTCCCTTATGCCCGCTATATTGTTTTTACGAAAGGATGTTAAGACAACTCTAATAAATCAATACCTAAATGCTAATAAAACACACGTGACAACATTTCTTGTGCAGGATAAAGTGAATACCCATCAAGCTTAGTATATAAACTAATTGTGTAGCTATGATCTATACGGGATTAAGGCTTTACATCAGTAGTTGACTTTCAATTGATTATAGATGAAATTTAAACCTCACAATATTTGACAGCTCTCCTGGTGATCAGCATATCCAATAATCGGTCATACACATATTCCACTAAGGTTAAAAGATCCACAGGTGTCATAGTATTTATATTGATTGAAAGTGTCGCTATTAACTCTAGAAGAATGTAGTATCTATTAAACACGACATTGGGCCTTGTCTTACCTTT
Organism: Mizuhopecten yessoensis; assembly: GCF_002113885.1. Classification (NCBI taxonomy): domain Eukaryota; kingdom Metazoa; phylum Mollusca; class Bivalvia; order Pectinida; family Pectinidae; genus Mizuhopecten; species Mizuhopecten yessoensis. Next base: position 445,515 of record NW_018404676.1, read on the forward strand.
ACTTAATTCTGTCCAATCGATACCATAACCACGGTCCTATGCTAGGGATACCGATACCTAGTCCGAGAGATTAACACTGATCCCCCTTACCTGACACGCCTGGTATTCCCGTACCCCCTGTGTATAGTCTGGCCAGGGTATTACTGTGATACAAATCTCCACTACACCTCAAACGTAGACAATTAGGGCTTTTAAAGTGACATCTTCTACAAAATTCTGACCAACATTATCATCATTTTGTTCTTGTGATATTGCAACCTATTTGGACGGCTTTATAAGATTAAAGACTGAAAACACCAAAGAATATAGATTGAAAACATATCTAAATATCAAAATTATATAGTTGTACATAACATCCATACTTATTTTGGATTTGTTTCCGCAGTACAAAAAAACATCAATCTACTAAAAACCTAATACATGTTTACCATTCTGTCCTGCATATGGATTATACGTGTTATTCTTGATTTGCGAATCCAAAGCAAAACTTGTACAAAATCATCAGGATTGATTTTGTTATGTACGCACTGTTGACGGAAGTGTTTAACATTCGTACTGTATCAACCTCGTTTTACAAGTTTGTCCTTGTATGTTGACGCTTGATATGTGTATGTTAATGATTAATTTTATTGTAAAGTGATTAAACATATATATATGAACTATGTAGGGTCTCATACGGAACAACGTTTGTGTACACCAGTGTTAGAACGTTTGACTACATCCCTTTAATTGTACAACGTATCACTCACTTAGACAGCTTGTGATTGAATGATCGATTTCTACGTTCAAGTTACCATATATAGGAAGCGCGGGGCAAACAAATTAAAGCCTTCCTAAAGATTCCAAACCGCCAGCATACCAAGACTATATACAAAGGTAAGAGACGAAATGGCATGAGATATGTTTCTCAGTAAAATTTCATTGATTTTGATGGAAGAACCAACCCGAGACCTTCTTTCCTCAAAACTGTTTGGATAAATTATTTTATTTTACGTAACAAACATTCCAGCAATAAACAATAAGTTTAAATAAATATCTGACGCGCGTTAATTCTGGCTGAATTTAATGACTTCGTTAATAATGTATCAATGATATTTAAACGGTTGAATGTGTCTGTCATGGTTTTTCCCCGCTAACATTACTAACTTATTTACACAAGTGCAAGCATAAGCAAAACCAATTTTTAGTAGTTGTGTAGGGTCTTATTTCTGACGACAGCGCAGTGATTTAAGTCCGATTTTCTATTAAAATATAAGTATTGCATCAAGAACTTCTTAAGAGTTGTGTCAATCTAAAGGATCTGAATAATACAGATATTTAACTCAATAAATAAATCGTTCAAAATATTAACACATATAAATAAATAAATATAATAGAATAAAATCAAAAGTTTAAATGAATTCGTTTTAGCATATTTTTTCATGGACTTATAAGAGAAGAACTTAATACAAAGTATAATAAGTTACAAACTGTTGCTATTTTGTTGAAGGAAAAATATTTTTTATGATAAACGTTCAGCAGAAAAAGCAAACATACATGTGATCTATTGAAATAGCGCTTTTACTCTGTGACAATACGGACCAATGACAAATACAATGTTACCAATACCCCTGCCAGAAGGAGAGAAGGAAATTCGCGCAAAAAGAATTACCACGCAAAGAAAAAAGTACCAAATAGAGTACAATATTCCCTAGAACTTACGGAATGTGGTATTATTTTCAGAATTTTGTTAGCGACTGGTGTCTTCTTGTCGTACTTACGCCTTCTTGCATTGATATACACTACCATTGCTGTTTTTCTGGATTCAGCTGTTGATGTGTCCTTGATTATGTCATTGTTGTGATTTGTTACCATAGTTTCTCACTGGTTACCTCTTATTGCCTTATATCCACATTATAGTACGTTTATGTTTCGTCAGAAGTCTCCCTTCAACGGGACACAATATAGCAGGGATGAGGCTCCTACGGGAACTTCGTTTATTCCTTCTCCTGATACTCGGTCTTGTGCCTGGGACCGTGGTGGGAACGCTTACCGGGCCGGAGTTTCTTGGAGGATCCATGAGCTTTGAAGCATTTGATGACCAATCACATAATATCCTGGTAAGTCATTTATAATTTCTTATGTTAATTGCGAGAATGATATAATTTAATTCAACTAAGGCTTTCACAAAAAACTTCAATTCTTATATATCATGTACATGTATATGTTACAATGGGACTTATTCTGAAGTTAACAACTGATGAGGATGGGCGGTCCCCTGATGTATATTTAGAAAAGTTGATGATGTGGAATGAGTGAAAAACTGAAAACTCTTATGATAATTTAAACGATCAGAAAGCGATTCCATTATTAGAGATGTTAAACACTTAAAGATATTCTACGAGTATTGATTGAGTTTGATTTATATCAATTCAAGTGACAAAGAAATACGTGATGAATTTGGAACAGTAGTTCTTTAAATTATTAAAAAATAAATAAATCTGTTGTTAAAACTTATTCGCCTTCACGAGTATGTTATACTTAACATTTACTCATCCAGATGGATTTAAATAAAACAGAATGCTAACCGCTAACCACTATAGATATATTGTGTGTTTATCGTACACGAAAGTGAAGAAAGACCATTCTACGTCACGGGGCATGAGACAATTTCACAACACTCTCCAAAAACAAACCTATGCGATGAAAACCGAATGGTGAGCAAAATGAGCAAATTATGGAAAAATATACATAAACGTAATAACTTATGGGAAAAATATATAGATCTATTCTTACAACGGGAAAAAAAGTGAATCAAGTACGATATACAAGTTGATATTAACAAAGGCGAACACATTTTATAATTTTTATAAGAATTAAGAGAATAACGAGGAAAGGGTAGTAATCTTTTACAATGATTGTTTTTTTTTTACCATATCCCCAAATACTCTAGTGGTACAAATGGGAATACATAATTATATTTGTTCTGATATTGTTTTTACCACGGTAAAGTAAATAGATAAAAGCAACTATTCAAGTTATATCAGATTAACGTGAACGGTAGATACAATTGATAATACATATGAATTTACGTACATATTTGACTCTAGTCTCAAAACGGGATATAATAGCTGCTAAATAACTTTTTTTTATAATCTAAAAAGCCCATTAGAATCACAAAATATCTGCTAAAATACGTTTTTTGACAATATAATCACTAATTGTCAGAATTTAATCAGAAATGCATTCAGTTGTTTCATTTTCATCTTCCTGACAATCGAGATGTCAGAACAAACTGTTTCACAAAGTCCTGACACATACGAAATCAGAAAGTCACTACACACACGGAATCAGAAAAACCTTACACATACGGAATCAAAAGTCCTTACACATACGGAATCAAACAGTCCTTACACATACGGAACCAGAAAGTCCTTACACATACGGAATCAGAAAGTCCCTACACATACGGAATCAGACAGTCCTTACACATACGGAATCAGAAAGTCCTTACACATACAGAATCAGAAAGTCCCTACACATACGGAATCAAAAAGTCCTTACACATACGGAATCAAAGTCCCTACACATACGGAATCATAAAGTCTTTGCACATACGGAATCAGAAAGTCCTTACACATACGGAATCAGAAAGGCCTTACACATACGGAATCAGACAGTTCTTACACATACGGAATCAGAAAGTCCTTACACATATGGAATCGGACAGTTCTTACATATACGGAATCAGAAAGTCCTAACACATACGGAATCAGAAAGTCTTTTCACATATGGAATCAGAAAGTCCTTAAACATACGGAATCAGAAAGTCCTTACACATACGGAATTAGAAAACTTAACACATACGGAATCAGACAGTCCTTACACATACGGAATCAGAAAGTCCTCACACATACGGAATCAGAAAGTCTTTTCACATATGGAATCAGAAAGTCCTTAAACATACGGAATCAGAAAGTCCTTACACATACGGAATTAGAAAACTTAACACATACGGAATCAGACAGTCCTTACACATACGGAATCAGACAGTCCTTACACATACGGAATCAGAAAGTCCTTACACATACGGAATCAGAAAGTCCCTACACATACGGAATCAAAAAGTCCCTACACATACGGAATCAGAAAGTCCTTACACATACGGAATCGGACAGTTCTTACATATACGGAATCAGAAAGTCCTCACACATACGGAATCAGAAAGTCTTTTCACATATGGAATCAGAAAGTCCTTAAACATACGGAATCAGAAAGTCCTTACACATACGGAATCAGACAGTCCTTACAAATACGGAATCAGAAAGTCCTTACATATACGGAATCAGACAGTCCTTACACATACGGAATCAGAAAGTCCTTACACATACGGAATCAGACATTCCTTCCACATACGGAATCAGAAAGTCCCAACACATACGGAATCAGAAAGTCCCTACACATACGGAATCAGAAAGTCCTTACACATACGGAATCAGACAGTTCTTACATATACGGAATCAGAAAGTCGTCACACATACGGAATCAGAAAGTCTTTACACATATGGAATCAGACAGTCCTTACACATACGGAATCAGAAAGTCCTTACACATACAGAATCAGACAGTTCTTACACATACGGAATCAGAAAGTCCTCACACATACGGAATCAGAAAGTCTTTACACATATGGAATCAGAAAGTCCTTACACATACGGAATCAGACATTCCTTCCACATACGGAATCAGAAAGTCCCTACACATACGGAATCAGAAAGTCCTTACACATACGGAATCAGATAGTTCTTACACATATGGAATCAGAAAGTCCTCACACATACGGAATCAGAAAGTCTTTACACATAAGGAATCAGAAAGTCCCAACACATACGGAATCAGAAAGTCCCTACACATACGGAATCAGAAAGTCCTTACTCATACGGAATCAGAAAGTTACTACACACACGGAAACAGAAAGTCCTTACACATACGGAATCAGAAAGCCCTACGAATACGGAATCAGAAAGTCCCTACAGATACGGAATCAAAAAGTCCCTACACATACGGAATCAGAAAGTTCCTACACATACGGTATCAGAAAGTCCTTACACATACGGAATCAGAAAGTCCTTACACATACGGAATCAGAAAGTCTTTACACATACGGAATCAGAAAATCCTTACACATAAGGAATCAGAAAGTCCTTACACATACGGAATCAGAAAGTCCTTACACATACGGAATCAGAAATTCCCTACACATAAGGAATCACTGTCATCTCTTGTTTTCATTTCTGTTTCTTTGTCCTGCTTTCGCTCTTTAACAATTTAATACGATTGTCCACCTTCTTAAATATCCAGTCTGATAACCACACGTCACCGCTGATAATTATTATTTCCTTATACCACTTCTTATCCTCTGCTATGGTAATGCCTTTGTAAGCTCTGTGTAACAATGTTTTGACAAGCTGATGGAATAATGTGTGTGTGATTGTTTGAACTAAATGTTGAGGAATTGGTTGGTGTGTGTCATTCTTCTGTTCAGAGATATACTTTCCCTTACCAAGTTGCCATCGGAGATACCCCAGTAAAACCTAGTCATGAATGACACATCAAATAAGTGAATGGTTACATAGATTGTATATAGAAAGTTATATGTTGAAGAAACATCTCAGGAACTAGGCATCATACTTGAGGAACGCCTAAAGGGCATATGTGAATAAATGATTGTCATTAAGAGCAAGTTTAGAGTATCAGGAAGAGACTAGAGTGATTAACAAACCAGCTATCATAAACCGTGCTTCCAACAAATTGTGTGATGTACAAAATGTACTAGGAACAGCTTCAAGAATAGGACAAAGAATCCGGACAGAGAGGAGGGAGCTCCAACGAGGACAAACAATATGTATGTCGTGTTTCTGGCGGCGGACCAACAGATCAAGTAGGTTAAGCAGGATTGGAAGAAATTGGGCAGATTCTGAACCTGTTAGGTTGGCAAATACGATTTGTTTTTTCTTATTTTACTTTTAGAATTAAAACAGTGAGTGCATGATTGAAAAGAGAGTGTGGTAAATAAAATGGTCATCATATGTTTACTTTCATTACAACCATAATATTGAAAAAATGTATCATTCCACAAAAATAACAAATATATACCTACATGTAGGTAAACGCGAAGATATTGACCGGCTGGCGTCTCGGTAAAGGTCAATGTGGATCAACATGTGACCATACTAGTATAGGAACTGACATAACTGGAAAACATCACAACATCCTGACAGCGAAAGGAAGCCCTACTTACTTCGGAAATTGGCAGGTAGAAGAAAAGATTCCAGGCCATCTTCCTGTACCAAGGGATGTCACACCGGAGGCAAACAGCAATGTTACTATCCAGGTGGTGGCTGTCAATGACATACTTCTATGGGAGTTGGACAAAGCCGAAGTTACAATAAAGATAAACGAAGCAGCAGAATACACGGATTTCATTTGAGTTGCTAAAGATAGGGGTTTGAAATCAGATAAAAGCAAGAAATTAATTAGAAGTTACAATAAGGATAAACGAAGCAGCAGAATACACGGATTTCATGTGAGATGCTAAAGATAGGGGTTTGAAATCAGATAAAAGCAAGAAATTAATTAGAAGTTACAATAAGGATAAACGAAGCAGCAGAATACACGGATTGCATGTGAGTTGCTAAAGATAGGGGTTTGAAATCAGATAAAAGCAAGAAATTAATTAGAAGTTACAATAAGGATAAACGAAGCAGCAGAATACACGGATTTCATGTGAGGTGCTAAAGATAGGGGTTTGAAATCAGATAAAAGCAAGAAATTAATTAGAAGTTACAATAAAGATAAACTAAGCAGCAGAATACACGGATTTCATTTGAGTTGCTAAAGATAGGGGTTTGAAATCAGATAAAAGCAAGAAATTAATTATTGAGTTGTTTCCTCTTATAATTTTTGTGCATGATAAAATGAAACCAATAGCAGTAGATAACCTTTTTTTTCGAACTGATAAAATTTAATATGATGCTTACACTTCGTTTTCAAATGCAAACAATCACACGGTCATATACTTAATGTCTTTCATGAACATTCTCCATTGAAAAAGCTCATCCCATATGTGGTGAGGCAGATTGTAAACTCAATTATAACTATTATTTCATAGTTATATTTAGATGTCGCCCAATGTGGCTGTGAGGTGTTGCTTATATATAGTATTTCTTTTTCATTTGTAACCATTTTTTCAATCTGAAATCATTAGGGCAAAGCAGTGAGAGATTGCGTAGAGAGACAACATTTTTGTTGCCATCAGTTTTTTTTTCTTTATGTCACATGGTTAATTATATCTTTTGTTTAATTATCAATACATATTAGGGTCGTCAAACTGGACGAATTTCAGTAACCGGTTACTCGAAAAATCAACTGATTGAAAAACAAGTTAATCGGTCTGTTTTGTAATTATCAAACAATAACGAAAATATATACATTATACGTTTATCATATTTTATAATTCCCAACTTTGCATTTCTTTTAAAATCTGTTCAGGAGTTTTATTGTTTTGTCGGCATCTCTTGGTCAGTCCATACTATTAAATACAAAAAACAACACCCTTGTATCTGCCTGATTGTTGTTATTGCAAATAAATCCAATTTCGGTCTCATGGATAGATAATTTATAAATATAAGCTAGGTGTACAGAGGGATCCCCAAAGAGCTAAATACATGTCCGACTTTTTAGTTAATGGCTGAGTAACCGGTTATCCATTGACAATCCTAATACCTATGTACATTATGCTTTTTTAATAAACAGCAATCTTCTGAATGCAAAATATGTTTTTACAGATTTGAGGGTCTTAGTTGGACTCCTTTGTCAAAGCAGCCAACTATAAAACAATGGCACATGCAGCTCAAAGTTAACGCAAAACAGCGGAGTGACACCAACAGGCGTAACCGGAGTCCGATAGTGCAGATTACTCCATACATGAGGTCAGTACAAAATAACTGATATATAAATAACTCATTACATCATACATTAGGATTTCATTTTTACAATGTCTCATGTATTTAACCAACTAAACTATGCTTTGTAAGGATCGCATTTGAAAAGTTACAGCACGAACAATATTCAACACAATACTGTATATAAGATATTCTGCTTAGTCCCAACTTGATTATCATTAACCACGCTTTATATATATATTGTTTGTTTCAGATTGGGAATTAACAGAAATTATACATTGAGTGTCCCAACTATTGACCAGGATGGGGATTACTTTGAATGCCGTAAAATGGCATTCATCGAGTTTATAGATCTTCAAACAGCCAACAAATTGAAAAATATTGATATACGAAAGGTAATGTAGTGTTTAATGACACAAGTATAACTTTATATTATGTTTAATCCTGTTCGGGTGGGATGTTGACAATGTTGGTTGTTGTCACCTCAGAGATGCTCCTGTAGAAAGTACATGTTTATTGATGTGTTCGCAGTATTAAGATACCCATGTCCCATGTTTTAGATATATACTTTATTAAAGATGTGACACGGAAATTCAATATTCTACCTGTAATATTCACTCACATTAATACATTTCGCACTAATATTCACGCATACAATATCCAAACTATCCACCAGTGCAATAGCCACTGTTGCGGTATCCAATGGTGTATTAACTTTGCGTGAAATACTCGTAATGCGAAGACAAAGGAGTCAACAGAGCTGTGTCTTTGTGAACCAAGATTATGAAAGCTGTCTCGCTGTCACATTTGTTTTTTCTAATTTATTATATACTTCCAAATCCTTCCGTTAATGCTTCATATACATATGTTTGAAATCGTGTTTTTTATTTGTGTTATTTGGAATGTTGTATCACGGGGCTCAACACTTTTAAGGGACTCATACAATCGATGAATTGACTGACTACAGATTATATCTTGGCCTTTTTAGACCATGGTTCACTGAGTTGTTTTGCATTACTTATGTCCAACTCATTGGAATTTATATTTTTTGCTTTACAGTTTTTAATAAAACAAACCTCAACAAGCCAAATTTTAAATTTGGTAATTACATTCACAAGAAATTTGATTAGGAAACATGCTACAGTGAAATCTGTAAAAGAAATTTTTGCTGAGAGATAATGGTGGGTATGTCGATTTTATTGCTTTTAGGATTGCTTCATACACATCGACACATCTAGTCCTGAATACCAGGTAGGAGACTCGGCAGTGATAGCAGTGACAATACAGGACTTCAACAGAGATAATATCAAACTGGCTGGAGATCCACATCCTTTACGCCAGCGCTACGCTATTGGACGGTCACTTAGTGCCGTCCCTGTGCAGGTAGGCAAGTTCATCAGATTTACGTTACGTTACTATTTCCGTTTATCACTTGCTTGTTTTGCAAAAAACAAAAACAAAAACAATAAAAAAAAACAAAAAAACACCGAGGCGACCTGTCTAACTACTGATATTTCACGAATATAGCGGAAAACTTCAATATTTCACGAGGGCGTAGTGAATTGTTGTAGATTTTAGCCAAACGAATTAAATATAAAAAAGAAACTCGACGGGAAACCATCACAAACACTTCATATTGCGTTTTGGAAATGTTTTAATGAAAAAATACTCCCTTTAACAAACAGCAAGATTGCTTGAGAATATCAAAATATCTTCATATTGTAGTGCAGGATCTAAATAACGACGTTAAACGGTCAATGATGTCACAATCAAGGTCAATGCCGAACACATACATGTCAACCTTTTGATTCGTTTTTATGGCTATTGCATTAGTATTGAGCATCGTAAACATTTGATTGGTTTAAACACATTGCTTAATTATTATTTTTTTATAATTTCATACTTCTGTCAGAAATATCACTTTTATTTGATGAAAAAAATCCCGACAGTCAAATATACGGATATATTTGCCAGTTCATGTATCATTCCCAGTTCATCACCATACTGATATATTTAACGGTATGATGTATCAGTCTATACCCACATCAATGTGTCGACGAGTAACCTGTTTACTTGTTCAAAGATGTACAAGTTGCAGTGTACAAATGTGTGAATTTTTGAAAGTCATTCAATAAATGTGTTTATTTCAGTTTTACATAGAGATTGTTCTCAAAGACGATGCACCTGTGATCATCGATCCGACCCCTCTTGAACAACAGATGTTCACTGTCTTTGTTGGGTCAATATTGAAACTCAAAGTTGTAGCCAAACCCACTAATCCGACCAGGTACATAGTTCAATACTCAAGTTCAATCAAATGTAAAATAGACATAATTCATTTAGTACATATGGGCTTATAAAGGATGATATGTATTATAATGGTTGTCGTACTCGATGACAACAAAATATAGTAACATTTAATGCTACCCATTTGACGTCACTTTTCTGAAAGAGACTATAGCTGTTTTTATGAAATACACTTGTATAGAAAGGAGAAGATCGACTTTTATGCGTATATGTTGTTAATTAAATCACTGATTTAAATCATTTGTAAGATTATCAAAATGACCCACTGATAATGATTGGGTGAGAGACATGAACTTACTTGTTCACTTAATTGCCAATTAAGCTGTTTGTTTACTCGCATCTACCTTTACATGTTCTAGGACACTATCACACTTTTTCTTCACACGACGTGACGGCGTTGTTCCACAAACTTCGGTGGTGACTGACGAAACAGTGATAGATCCACTCGCGAAAAGTCAGTCGGTTCTTTGGACACCTGTAGCCTCTGACTTGGGAGATCATATCTTGTGTGTGAGGGTCGAGGACAGTGCTGGGTAATGTAGCAGACATTATCTAAATAACTTAAAGGGGCTGGTATGCCATATTTGCTAAAATGGCATACACATGTTTAAAATACCTTCTTATGAAATATACCGATTCAAATTTTGCTGAAATTCACTCCCTAAGAGTAAAAAATATAATTATATTAAAGAAATCCTAAATTGTCACCTGACAGTCTTAACCTCTCAATTGACCCAGATCAGTGATGTAATTTTAACGCATCATCAACAAGGCCACATGTAAACATCGCGGCGAAAGAAAAAGATGCATGCAAAAGTCATGACAGGCACGAGGTATCAATACCGTTATATATAACAACAACATAGGTAGGAATACTACACTTGCATCATACATGACCTTTGAAAACAATTATTTACGTATAGTATTGCTGTCTTGTCCGCTAGTTGAGTCCGACATGGTATAACAACATATTGCCGTGGTATAACATAACGGCGTGCTATTGTTGTTATCTTCACTGCCTCCTTTTCGAAACAACCACGTCACATATATAAATAGATCTGCGCTAAATTTTCGCGGGGCTTCCCCGAGATTTCAGTTGTCAAAACTGGGTATTGCAAGCAGAACTCGACCATCATATTGCCGTGGTATAACTTTTGGAAGGCCTGAGAACGCATTTAGACCCATTTATTTTGTATTTTTTTCCCCGACCAGCCCCTTAAAGCATCCATAATAACTGTTTATAACAAAAACACGTACGTTTTTAAAGCCAATGGAATAAGTCAAAGGCCAATTATATCTAAACAATAAATAAAAAAACCATGCTATAAAACTATCATTGTTATGATCATGACACATGTACATATAAAGACTCCTATTATTTCTTCAGATTCGACGCACTACCACGATGCTTCATCATACGAGTAAAAGGTATGGTTTTAAAAATTCAAGTTTATATGGTTCGTTTAGCTAAGAATCTCAACTATTTGTGTAAATTTTTTAACTGTACCAATTACTTCTTTGAACCAACCGTATAACGGGATATTTATGCGGGATGAAATGTTCGCGATTTTGACCCAAGTTTAGAAAAAAAGGTTTACACGGACTATATTTTTGCGATCTAGATATGTTAAGGAAGTACATTTGTGCGGTGTTTTAGCATAGAGACGGGACACTCCGCATTAAAAGAGTTAAATAGTCAAATGATTAGGCTATATTAACAGTCATAACAACATGCTTGCTATTTCATGACGATAATACGGTGATCCGGTTCACTTGACACGTGTCATATTATTCTGCTGATCAAATATTCTTGATCACTTTATTGGCCGGCAAAATAGCGAAAATAGCATCCGGACCATATGATATTACAATGCGCAATTTCAAAATTCCATCCAATCCGTTTATCGGCTATTCTTAGATGTAAGCATTTCAGTTTTATTTTGCATCTGATGGTACCCATTGTATAAAATAATTAATGCAAACTTGTATAAACACTAATGTCTTATAAATAAAATTCAGATCAGAAAAAGAATACAATTTGTAAATCATCTGTCTTTTAGCTGCTCCTGTTGGAGTAGGATCACAGATAGTACAGGTAAGATATGATAAAGTACATAGAGGATGCTATACCATTGTATAATAAGTGAATTGGAATACGTTCTTATTAAAATCAAGTGATTCATCCAAAATAAACCAAGAATAATTCATAAGTATACATGTAGCGTCAATTGATTGAAACACTCGCATTCATTTGAAATGCTAAACAAAATCTTTCCACAAATGATAAACATAAGGTCCATATTATTACAAGGGTTTTCAATTTTTAGATGTCCATATAATATACTGAATGTCAAAACCAAGAATTCTGTAAACACTAGTGGTACCCTCCACGTGGTCGGTAAATATTTGATGTATCTTGTCTATTTTAAATCAAGGGAAAACCAGCGTTCCTGCGGTTTCCATCTAACGGAGAGATTTCCTGTTTGGTCGGGTCAAGTTGTCGTTTCCCTATCTACGCTGTTTCCACCTCACCTGGGTACTTACACTGATTTAAATTACCTTAAGTATTAAAATTGGGAAAACTTGTCATTTTCTTACCAAGCATGACAAAAGAGAGAAATTAGTCAAGCAACTTTATGCAATGTCAATACGTTTACCGATGAAAACCTTATTGAATACGTCAAATTGAAAAAATATTTACTTAAAATGCACATTATTTCGCTTCTTTCAGAGGAATTACAGATATATCTCTAACTAGTTCGGAAGCCGCGGGTTGTCATGTTAGTGCAATCAGAGATGCCAGTGCCATACATATAGGAGCAAAAATGGTTGACATGACATTTCAAGATTCCTCGTTTGGTCGTAAGAAAATTTGTTTAAGAGCAGCAGATGCGTAAGTATTCAATTCACATTGTATAATTTATGTCTTATATCGGTGAAGCTTTCTGATGGATTTGTTATGTTATATTTGTACTTGTCACGTCCTTTTTCTATCACCTGTCAAGTATACCTCATGTTTAAAGACAATGCCATTTAAGGTTTCCTGTCGTCTGTATTTATTAGTCGTGATGTCTTTGAAAAAGAAAGCATGTCGTACAGAAAATTTCAATAATTTTTTAAACGCTACATTTTTTGCCCACCTGGTCTTAAAGACCATAGTGAGCTTTTGCTATACCGCGTCGTCCTTTGCCCGTTCGTCCGTCAACTTTTCCTTTAAAACGCTACTATTCCTGAACAGCGTTATAGATTTTGACTAAATTTGGCATGGAGCATCCTTGGGCAAAGGGACTAAATTTTGTGTAAACGGAGGGTGTGGCCATTTTGTTGCAGATGGGCATGGCCAAATAGTGAATTTTGAGGTTTAAATCTTCAAAATCCTTCTTCTTCTGTGCCTTTTCAGGGATTTTATCCAAATTTGGTACAGAGAATTCTTGGGCAAAGACGACTAAATTTTGTATAAACGGCGGGTGTGGCCCCTTTGGGTGCAGAGGGTAGGGGCTCAAAAGGGGTATTTGAGGTTTAAATCTTCAAAATCCTTCTATTTCTGAACAATTTAAGCGATTTTAACCAAATTTGGCCTGGAGCATCCTTCGATAGAGGGACTGCATATTGTGCAAACAGTGGTTGTGGCCTTCTTGGGTGCAGAGGGGTTGCGCTCAAAAGGGATATTTGAGGTTTAAATATTTTAAATCCTTCTCCTTTTGTACCATTTGAGAGATGTTATCAAAATTCAGCCAGGAGCGTCTTTGAGCAAAGGGGGCTGAATTTTGTATGAACGGAGGGTGCGCCCTCTTGGTGCATAGAGGCAGGGTCCAATAGAAAAGTTTGAGATTTAAATCTTTAAAATCCCTCTTCTACTGTACCATTGGAGGATTTATAACCAAATTTGGTCTAGAGCATCCTTTTGCAAAGGGAAGTGATATTTTGTAAATAAAGGGTGTGGCCCCCTGGGTGCAGAGGGGCGGGCCCAATATGAACTTTAAAATCGTTCTTTTTATGTACCTTTTGAGGGATTTTAATCAAATTTGGTCCAGAGCATCCTTGGGAAAGTGACTCAATTTGTTTTAAGGTAGAGTGTGCCCACACTGCGGGCAGAGGTGTTTGATTTGAGGGATTTAAAACAAATTTGGTGTAGAGAATCCTTGGGCAAAAAGGACTCAATTATGTATAAATAGAAGGGTGGTTTCAGGGGGCAGAGTGGCGAGCCCAATAGGGAAACTTGAGATTAATGTTTGAAATTCCACCCCAATTCATGGGGGCAGAAAGAAGGGATCTTCGTGTCATGTTAATGAAAAACCATAAAATCGGTTTTCATCTTTTTAATGGTGAAACACGTATTCTATCGAATGCAGTCATTTTCCTGAAACATTACCCATTCTGCTTTATTTCTTACCTTTCAGCAATTCTGTAATTATGAAATGTTTTGAGGCAGTGGTACAACCAAAGGGTACGTAACAGATTATATATGCATAAGCAATTTTGTTGTCTGTGAATGAATGTAACAAAATGTTATCTTATTTGACAATCGATCTGTGTTTTAAGCCTGTTTCCTAAACATTTGCTGTTTTATTGAACTTGCATTGACCAACCATAAATATCCATACGTGTGATGTTTCTGGAATATGTATATCATAAATTTATCACATTTATAGAATTGATACAACTGAAATTTTCCGGAACATGTTTTTCAAACAGAAACTTTTACATTTTTCTTTATTCATAATTACGTGTCAAAATTTTATTTACTAGATCCATGTGAAGTACAACCCTGTCGAAATAGTGCTGAGTGTGTTACGAACGGTGACAGAACATCATATGTTTGCATATGTCCCCCGGGGTATACGGGCATCGCCTGTGATATAGGTACTTTCTATACAATCACCTGGTCAAAGGCCACGTGAGATTATTCCGTTGCTTGACGTTCTTCGTCTGTTGTGTTTCGTAGTGTTGGTGTGTCTATTCTTTAACAATTGCAGAAGAAATGCTTTTGGGAGCTTTTTTGGTAGCTTTTTTTTAATATGCATGAGTACTAACGCCTCTATATTCCTTTCAAAAAAGATTAATGTATTTAGTTTGAAGGGAATTGCTACGCCAGTTTGTCCATTTAATTGAAAATGCTCACCATTCTACATTTAGGTGTCATGTGTACGACAACCAGAGACAGATTTCATCAAAAGATAGGAATCTTTTGAGAATGTACAGTCAGCTAATCATCAATTACAATGGGGTCAAAAGGCAGAAGACATTGATAGGCCGCAATAACATTTTCTTGACCCGTTTGCGTAACATCTAGGAATATCATATTATCAACATTTACCTGACGACAGAATAGTGGAATTGAATATAGAAGACGTCATTTTCGGGGCTTAATCTTTAGAATTTTATCCTATTCAACCACTTTCCAGAGTCTAGGGGGATCTGATGTGCAAACCACTTTGCAATCGTTTAAATCAATCTTCCGAATTTTGTTTGATGTTACCAAGATACTATCATGTATTTGACAAGACAGGCATACAACATTGATAAACAAAACGCCCGCCCCTCTGAAGCACCTGGCTGCATCTGATTATTGTACATGTTACATGATATCTACAATTTGTTCGAGTTGATGTATTTCTTTGTGACTACAGGAATTATTATTTTGTGTCCATGCTTTGTTATACTTGATATATATATTCTAAGTATATTTCACATGGAGAGCTTGACTCAAGTTGATAAAACCACTATATTAAACGACTACAAATCGTGTCAAGAGTGATTGAATGGATTTATAGCATGCCTGTTTCTGATGTTTGTTTTGCTTCAATGTATTAAAACCGAAACAATTAAAGCAAAATTAAGTGAGCAGTGTTTTCAAAACACCACATAAACTATTAGGCCATCGTACCACTTTCACTTTGGACTTTGATGCTCCATACATCATACTTTGCTGCTGAGAGTATAAATATAACACACTGATGGTAAGGATTAACTCATTTTATTCTGTATTTCAGCTCCTGATAAATGCAATCCTAACCCTTGTAAATTTGGAGGCATTTGTATTCCTCATGGAATTCAGGTCGAGTGCCGGTGTACGAGTGGATTCTTTGGCACATATTGTGAAAATGGTATGTATTCACAAGCTACAAAATGAAGTTTTAAATTAGTCGCGTTGTCGTGGTTTGCTATTAATGATGCTTTACTAAGTTTTAATACATAATTATAATGCATCTCATCTTACGTAGCTATGGATACGTTTCTACATGACCCGTGTTTGTTCCATGTTTTATATGACTTAACTGTGGCTATGTTTGTCTCCCTGATCCGTCTGTAGTTTAGTTGTTATATAACGTAGCCGTTAATGCCTATCACCCTGACACGTCTGTAGTAAATGAATCAGATAGCGTAGCTGTTGATACGTATAACACCGAAATGTATATTCTCACCTGTATGTGGAACCTGTCTTATGTTGTGTTACCTCTATGTAGCTTTGATTGTGTGTATCAAAGAGCTGTGAAAAGTAGATTTTTATATTAATGTAGCTTTAGAAACGTGTAGCATTGCATAACTGGATGAGTGCATATTTCTGACCTGTATGCAGAACGTGTTTTATATTAAATATGTGTATCCCAGACCAATATGTAGTTTGTACTTAGCTGTGGATGGGTGGACATCCTGTAGTATGTGTGTGTGTTTTAAATGTTTTAAAATATGTATATCACATAGCCGTGGATAAGTGCAGACCTGACCCTTGCGGTAAACATGGAGTATGTGAAGAAACACCAACTGGATACACGTGTCATTGTCAGGACGGCTACTCTGGGAACAGTTGTACAGGTACGCAGTTAGTAGCAGAAATTTAAGTATCATTAATGTTTACTAATCGCAAATAGCAACGAACAATATTGTTAACATCGTTAAGTGTAACTCGCTATACGAAAAGTTATATATTTTTTTTTTCTTTCTAAAATACATTTTTATTGTCTGCAGGTCCTGTCAGTCCTCCAGTTAACGCTTGTAATCTAAATCCAAGAGCTGTTGGATGCAGTAAGTATTCTGCTTTAAGGCTAGAGTAATAGATTGGTAAATAGGTTTACATTGAGTATGTTCCAATATAGGCACTTGATCGGAACAAACGAAAGTTTTTTGGAGCGTATTACCTAAAATAGATTAAATAGATATATAACCTAAGAAGTAACAGAGACAGTCCACGCAAGGGCATTTGTAAAATATTCTAGTCAATCCACCCCTTAATCAAGACACAAACAAGTTATTTTTATATATGTTACCACGTTTCAGATGTAACGTCACTTTTTATTGGTTAATAACCATGAATTGCATAACGATGGTATCGCCCTTAGCCTTTCACCCCTTCGGAGGTTCTTCAGGATTTTTTTTGAAGATAATTTTTACATGAGTAAAATCTGCTTGCTCTCATTGAATTTAATGAAAACATAACAGAAATGATCTGATATAATTCAAAAATGCTTGTGGTAAAGCATTGGATATCAGAATGCTTTGGGGTTTTAAGTTAATAAGCGTTTCCATATAAATTGTTTCCGTTTGGATTGTCTGAATGAAAACAAGATAAAATTGTCCATCCGAAAATGGTTTAATATTAAATGTATATTAACATATATATTGTAGTATTGTTTCTCCATTATTGGAATAACATATAAAATAAAATGTCGCCGTCACTAATAAATTTTCATTTACGTTGTATATCAAATGGCTGGATGATGCACTGACAAAATTAGGTAACACTCTTTATTTATGTTAAGGAAATAATAATAAAAAGAAATCCGTAACCATAATGATTCCTTTATTTTAAGACTGTGGTGCACAATGTGTTGCCCCAAACGGAATATGTGTAGGGGCGCCTGGATCAGGAACATGTTTATGTTCAAAAGGCTTCACTGGACCCGATTGTCAAAGTGAGTATAGTAAGCCCGGTATAAAAATAATATTGCCTCTCCTTATTTCGTCTTTATACGTGGGTATTTTTTCACTATATTTACTGACATGAATGTGCCACTATGACCTTCATTTGATGGCACCATTTAAGTACCGTTTTTCCGTTAAACAACTGATATATTTCGATGATTGTAGAATTATCGTCATTATTGAAGTATATAACATATAACAACTGTTTAACGATACCACTTCCTTGCTTCGTAAATGGATGAGATGTGATTATATAAGTAGGCCTACTGGTCGTCATATATTGATTTCCCTCTGCGGTTTTGTGCTCCTTTTATCTGATTAAGTCTGATACACTAGATACGCTATGCATATGAGGTGGAGATACGTAGTTTGTTTGAATATACGCCAAATGTCTTCAAAACATTAAATAAGCACACCGGAATGATAAGTAGACAATGTTAAATGCATTGGAAGTTCGTGTATAGAGTGAAGTAATATTATTTATATAGATGAAATTATTTGAAATACAATACCAACATGTTTATATTACAGGTCAAAGCTCTCTTGGAGGACAAGATGTACGTAGAGTTCAGTCATTAAATTACCGTTGTCGTAAAACTCAGATGCTTAATTGTCATACGATCCTTGGTAATAAAGATTTCGAAGAAAATACTATTCTAATGATTAAGCCATTTGAAAGCATTGTCGAATTATATTTGTTACAGATACCATTTTTGAAGAATTTAAACCAAAAGGACTTTTTTTCCCACGGCACACTATTAAAAATAAAAACAAATATTTAACAATGTTTTGTTTTTTATAGCTGATATGTGTTTAACAAACGCCCGAAGCTGAAGATTTGATGAAATGTGAACAAAATTAATACTTTTCATACGCATGTATTTTCTATGATAGAGAGAATAAGTCCGATACTTCTACAATTTTTACTGACAACTTATCTATCAATTCATTTCTAATCAAGCTTAGTGCTATGACGTTATTGAAAGCCTTTTTATACCGAGATCATGACCATGGCGGTTTATAGGACGTTAAACAATACTAAACCAAACTAAACCAAACTAGACCAACGTAGGTCGTGCGGATCTACATTTCTCTTTTAGAGGCTGTGTAGAGGCAAAAACGTCCCCAAATTAGAATAAATTATGAAGAGAAATTGCACTTATTATACATGTACATCATGGTCAATCTCTGTGACGATTTTCAAAGTTGGATCACCGTATTCTTCATTCATTACTGTTACTTAGTAAAACATGTGAATGGGAATACATGAAGCCTTTATGAATAAAAAATACATGAAACATTGTTTTCGCTTTTTATAGCCGATATTTGTTCCACCAACACCCGAAGCTGAAGATTTGATAAAGTGTGAGCAAAATTCATACTTGTCAACCACATGTATATTTGCGGTATATACATCGCCTGACACTGGTATGAGGTACGTAAAAACACCTTACAGTATAACAGAGAAATAACACCAAAAATACTTTGATCTTAATAATTGTATCACACCAACTTTCCTGAAAACTTGTTTAGGCAATCATTTTAAGAAAACGATAGAAATAGTGGATATACTGGAACATGTAAGTGTTTGGTTTGATTTCTATTTTTGGTATAACTAGCTGAAAGGTTATATCGGGTAAAACGGCAATCTTCATTACCAGTATGTTTTCATTACAGTACTGCGCCTCTGGTCAAAACCATTTTGCCACCTAGCAAAGTACGAATTTCCGTTTCTCCTGCGGCCGATCCAAAGATCCCCGGTATCCTCAACATATACCGTTTTGATATAAAGATACAGGCCCAACCCAAAGCAGCTCCTAAACTGCATGTTTGCCTGCAAGTAGCAAAATCATCCGAGTAAGTACGTTTGAGGTTTTTTCTTTTTAGAAAATGCTTTAAAATCATATGAATTGAAGCGTCTACTGGCATTTTGTTTAAAATAAATCAAATGCAGACGTGTACTTTTCGTAAAAAAGTTTAATATTTCATTCATCTTTATATGAATGGTTTCCAATTTAATGCCATATATATTTCACGTAGGAGTAGGACCCAATACCGATACTTAAACGATAGAGTTCATTATATCACTGGCATGAAAGTAATAATAAGTGCAATTGTGAAGTATATGCACAGAATTAGGTATGATTGTTATTTCCATATTTCAGTAGTACACATCCAACAGACACTAAGTGCTTCAACGTGGAATATGTTTTCAAGCGTAAGTACATTGTCATTTATGTATGAAGTTGAATTAAAATCACATAAATATTTTAACCAAAGAGTAGTTTGCGAACAATGTCTGCTAAATACTAAAGCATCCAGAATGTAACAATTTTGTTGTATGGTTTGATTCTGTCCCTTATAATCCTTTATGGTGTCAGTAATAAACTAATAATCCAAAAAAATAATCATGATGCGTTATATCAATTTGTGTCATAGCTGTCATATTTTGGATATAGTTAAACCTATGTTACTTGTTGAATATCTAATAATGTTGTCATAATCCTTTCAGATGGAATTGATCCATGGGGCACATCTATATCACCGGCACCTGTAAGTACTATGAAGTGTATGTCACCAGAGCAGATTATGAACAGGGTGAAACATGCGTTGTATAATATAATATGCGGTATTGATAAATTTACATACTAATACTTGCAAGAAATAATTATCATACACTCAAAGCTTTAGTGAGAGACAAACCTAGGGAGACCATAAACCAACTTGTACTATCATAAAAAGTTAACATGGCTATACGGAAAGTAGCAGTCCCACTAAACAACGGGGGTCAGTGGCGCTGTAAGTCAAAACAAAAACAATTTGAAAAGTCCTCTGCAATCTTTACAGAAATACTTCAGTTGCAGAGCATATTCGGATGTATCAGTTTTCATTATTGAATACTTATCCGTGAATAATGTGCAGGAATCTCTATAGAGCTCGCATATAGGTTATGAAAATTACCTCGTCTATCTCTATATATCTAAAAAAAATCAATGCAGGTGATTCAATTTTTCCCTATAATTGTAATAAGGTAACATCTGATGTGCAAACTGTAATTATCTACCAATAATGACACATTAAGACAAAATTTTGGTACTTATGATATTATTTTGTATTCAGCTAACAGTGTATGACTGAATCATTTTGAATGTTTTAAAGCTGTAACGCCTAATGTTGTTGGATCCTACCAACTTGCCAGATACTACGTGATCCTTATAATATGACAACGCCTAAATGTGATAAATAACCAAAACATCATGCTTAATTTGTTTGTTTATCTATAAACAAGCATATTTATATCGCAATATAATAAACATGATATAGTTCCTAAGCTGTAACAGTGCAATATTTACACTTTGACGCTAAATATATATTGTTATTATGACTTGGATTTACCGCTTCCTTGTTTTTTTATCTTCTCTGTTTGTCGCTTTGTTATATTTACAAACACCGATTGTTGGTATGCTACATTTAATTGATTATTGAACTTTCGATTACAGGCCAATACGTTTGTAGATCCCACTTTACCAGACCAAAGTGAGATTGTATGTGAAATTGGAAAACCATGTCATTTCTTCGTTTTTGCATCTAAGGTTGCCAGCATCTGGTAAGTGCTTCACGTTGCTTTCTGTTTCAACGGTTTGCATTTATATGATGTACTGTAAGTCTTAGAACGTGTCAATTATTCAAAACCGTGTGTGTGTACCTCTCTGTGTTGGTAAGCGGGATAGACATTGGGTTAAATTGTCGTCAGACTTTAGATAGACGCGTTCTGGCAGTGTTCTCTCGTATGTCCTTTAACCTCAGTTGAGTGTTGTGAAAAATCATACATGAGTTATTCTTGACACTCATACGGTTATAAGTCTGCCAATGTATCGGGAAGATTCTATATTTTATTTTACCATTTCGCGTCACATAAAAATGTGATCTGTTATTGGAACAATTAGATAAAGAAAGATAAGAGCGATACCATCAAAAAGTTGATAATCAGTTGTTTTGTTTTCGTTTATTATTTTGAATGTATGTGATAATTTATATGTTTACAAACAAAAGGGAGATTTTAATTTGACAATGAATTAATTCGATTCAATTCAATTCAAATAAAGAGAACAGTTTGTTTCGACCATTTGTAATTTATTAGTGTAAAGTTTTTGGTTTGGATATAAAATCTGAAACAGTAGAAAAATAAGTTTTTTTATGAATAGTGAAATTACCTTGGCAACAATCCTATCAATTTTACCCATGCATACGGCTGTCGAAGCATACACTTTTACAATATCACTTTGAAACTGTTTACATGTAGTCGTGTCTCTTGAAATTTAATTTACTGTTGTCATTAACTACTTTTTAAAGAAGATTTGTATCGATTATGTTTGGTTATGTATGTATAAACTATATTGTAGCAAACATGTGTTGGCCAGTGACACGGTGTCTACTGCAGTATTCGATCCGTCTGACGTCGGCACTTCATGTATGACAAATATTGTATGCGACTTCAAATCGTCCGCTATAGCCGGCACCAGGAAGAAAATTTGCCTTAAATCAGGGTTAGTAATGTTATTTTTTATCAACAATTATTTGAATACCTATTACGGCGGTCAACTTTCTATCTAATATAATTCCCGCGCATGACAATAATTGTTTTCTATATAGTCAAATATATCATCAAGATGTTGCATAAAGGGGGTTCATAGTTTTCACTTTAGTAAATCTTTAATATGATGTGCAGCGATATATTTTACGTTCACCTAGACAGATCTTAGAATGATTTTTGTAATCTTTTTGAAATTCTGTGATCAACGCGCTACAGGTAATGTATTCTGGAGTGGCCACCATTTACGGATGGTTTTAAATACCATTTTTATCTTATTATTAATTCTGCCATTTTATGTTCACAGTGATTTAGGTGATGTACGATGTTTTTACTTGAGGAGTGTTACAAGTATTGTGGGTACGTAATAGTAATGTACGACTGTTTTCTACCATCAGTTATACACGTTATTTAAATGATATTTTATAAAATTGATCCTTTCGAAAAGAAAACTTTCAATGAGTCAGTTTGTCAAATGATGATGATTACCGTTGTAGATCACTGTGCCTCCAGTCCTTGTAAGAACGGAGGAGTGTGTGGGTCCACACAGGGTACCTATGTTTGTACATGCACAGCTGGCTTCACTGGACAGTCATGCGAAAAAGGTGAGTTTCATAGCAGAAAGGTTGAAGGAATAATGTAATAAGTTTTTGACTTTAAGATATACCTCATTCAACATAGACGATAGCTTTGCTGTATGCTTTTGTTTTTCATTTGTTCGTTCATGTGATCGGCATACATTTTTAGCTCACCTGGCCCGAAGGGCCATGTGAGCTTATGCCGTACTGCGGCGTCCGTCCGTCTTTCGTCCGTCGCGAATCCGTTAACTTTTTCTTTTGAACGACTTCTTCTGGAGAACTGGAGGACCTAGGGTCATAATATTTGGCCATTAAGAACCTGGGATGGATTGCTATAAAGTTTCCTCATTAAAATGACATTGACCTACTTTCAAGGTCACTGTGGTCAAATATGTTCAAAATTTCAAACAACGATAACCTAAGAACCATTTGAACTAGAGTCATGATACTTGGGTATGTTATGGAGAACAGTAGTGCAAATCGTTTGCTCATTACAGTAATGAGGTCAAAGGTCAACTTTAATTGCTAGTTGAGGGTCAAATGTCAACTTTTGTTAAAAGCTTTAACAATATCCTTCTCAAGTTCCAAAGGGCCCAGGGTCATGATATTTGGCCAATAGGTACTTTGGATGGAGTGCTATAAAGTATCCTCATTTAAACGGTCAATGTGGGTTAAAAGCTTAAAAATTAAAATTTTAAATTTCAAACAACAGTATCTTCAGAACCGTTTAAGCGATGTTAAAATGTCTTGTGTTCTAGTTTCCAAATTTAGTCTTAAGTTGAATATATGTCAGTTTCATTTACCAAAAGAAACAGGTGAGCGAAACAGGCCCTTTGGGCCTCTTGTTTAAGGTAGATTCTCTTATCTGGACAATTAACAACGTTCGATAATTGGGGACCTAATGCTATAATGATTTCCGTTTTGCATTTAGGTCCGTGCCCGCCTACAGTTCCACCTCACTGTAACAATGGCGGATATTGTTACTCCATTGGAGCTACCAGAAATTGTTTCTGCAAACTTGGATTTTCGGGACAAACATGCGCAGATAGTAAGTTTCGCATGATCTGAAGTTTCAAATATACCGTAGTTCTTCTCTTATAAAAATCAGCACACTTTGTGTCTTAGCCAGTTGATATACTACAGACGTTTTTGGAAATGACCGGTAATTCGGTAATTATCCATAATATTGTAATTAACGATTATGGAAAATATGCAGAATAACTTCCTCTAATTGTTGTTCCCATTTCTCTTTTAATCACTGTAAACCGTACAGCCTTCCTTAATTTTTACAATTATACCGTGGTATCAGTTGTCCAGTAACAATGTAACATTTATATCAACAAGCAGAAAATGACTTCATGTATATGACACATAACAGCATCGGTTGTTTATAGAATTGTCCATTTCATTTATTTTTCTAGATTCGAAAGATACCGTCGTGAATCCGCAAGCTAATGGGGTAAATGCCTTTTATCAAAACATATGCAATTACCACAGAAACAAATATGCATTGATCAACATTTAGAAGTATTGGTTTAAAAGCGGCTTCTTTTAACTTATAAAGCTTTTTTAACAGTAGTGATGTTTACCAAAACACATTTGTGTAGCAATGGGTATCCTAATAGACACAAGTGTAATATACTTTCATTTTTAAAGGCTAAATTCAAGGATGGGACCATCCCAAAAGAAGTTAAATGTTACGTAGGCCAACCATGTCAAATACCGACAACGCTCATAGGTGATCCTGGGACCAGGTAAGGTTCACACTGATTGTATAGGTAATAGGTAACTTTTTGAGCGATAGGATTGTCTATTATTGTATATTTCTCGTTAGTGTGGCATGTTGATTTGTTGTCACCCTCCAAGTTTCTCGCTATGAGGACGTTACATTATTTGACCTAGATTTATCAGTTGGTTGTTGCCGATGAAGCAGAAAGATTTTGACCCTTCCGTTAAATCTTCCTCTTCCTTTGTTAAGGTTTTGCCATACTATAATCGATTTTTCGAATTCTTGCAACATATATTTAAAAATTGATTAGCAAGTTATGACTTATGACGAAAACGTATTTTATCAAATAACATATGTGTTCCCGATATCCTCATTGGTTGGATCGTACATACGTGGGATGCGGATTTGAGATATTTACTCGGTGTTTTTTGAAACAGAGCAGAAGGTCAATATTCACCTATGACGTCATTTCAAGTGTAAAGTCACAATGATCTCTGCCGAATGCAGTGCTTTCCTTCATGTAATTTCCCTATATGTACATTCCGTTTATCACCTTATGAAATAGATAGACATTTTATTTCGGTGAATATGTGGTTAAATGGATCTGAGAAAATTATGTTAACCTTGACTTTGTCTCGGTTAATATCACTGTCTCAGGTCCGTATAACCACATATACCCCTGAACAAAAGTCCATAATTGATACCTATGTAGTGAAAGCAATGTAAAAAAATAAAGAGACCACTTTGTTACCAAGTGTTGTATACTTCCAATTATTAATCACAAACACGTAAAAAGACCGAGCTGTTCAGGCTCATTCAATCACTCAAAGTATAAAATGACAGTTTCAAACGAATGAACATGTTATGTTTACGAATATACATAATAAATGGGCTGACATTCACCTCTCATGGTGTAATATCAGGGGTGTAAGGGCGCATGTTGATGTTTGTATGTGAATGTATCAAAATATTTTTGATGATGTGAGTGTTTACATTTTATAACTAGAAAAAATAAAAACACAAATTTTGATCTCATTGTTATGATTAAATTCTTCAGACCCGTTGTGAGTCCAGGGTACGTTAACGGAAATCTTGATGTACACGGGACCACTGTAACCAAGGACCCTTCCTCCCCAACCGATTACCATACCAGTGTGGAGGTGGTTAGTAAGACCAGTGGCAAACACCAAATATGTATCCAAAGCAATAACCCAGCGGGGTAAGTTATTCTGAAGGTATTATTTATCTATGTTTGAACCAAAGAGTAATATCAAATTTAAATGTTTTAACCCTCCCTAACAGCAGCTTATTTGAGGTGCATGTGATTTGAAAAATATATCTTGCTTAGATAAAATTTATCTGAATATCATGAGCTACATTTTCAAATAAAAAGATATGAATTGCAAACTGAGCAGTGTAGAGCTGAAAATGTATATATACTGATAAAGAGATCAAAATAAAACTAATGCTTAAATCCTTTTGATTCTTTGCAGAAAAAATCGAAAATGTACTTTTCTATTTTATATTCCAGACAAAGTGCCGATGAAATATGTTTTATGGTAAATGCAGTCAATGGTAAGTATACATGCATCTTATATAAGTATTATAATCAATAATTATCAATACGTTTTAAATAACATTCCAATGATATACACTCACTATGAAAAGCTTTTTGGTGTAAATAACATGGTAATTGTATATCTTTTACAGGACAACTCAACCTGCCGAGCAAGGTAAATAAAGCAGATAAAATAAAAACAACAATATATGTATACTACCAACTTTAACCATACTTACCATCAACTAATGCTTGAACAATTGACTGACTGAAGCATTATCTAATATGTCACTTGAAATGTGTTAAGGTGGTTCTTTTAAATTAACCCACTAACTCTGTAGTTCATGGTGGTACCATCAGTAACTAAATATATCGTCTCTTATAAAGTACTTTTATAAAATATGACACAGGGTCGTCTGTATACATTTCGATCCGATGTGAAGAATGACTCATAACATTATTCGTTTCAGTCGCATGCGTATTTTATTGATCCCTCCCTACCGGATGGCTCTTCTGTGGAGTGCAAGACCGGTAAAGCCTGTCACCTCAGTCTCTGGGTTCACAACTACGATGGCGAGGACGCATGGTAGGGAGAGCATTGTTCGATGTTTTTGGCAATCTTTTTTTAAAGAAAGCTTTGTCCAGTTTTCCAGCCAAAAAAATGAATCACAGTAAAGTATTTTGACTGAATAATTTGTATAGCCTTAATTATTTTGATATATAGAGGTTACCCAACGAGTACTGTTTGGTTATTATGATTATCTAACTCTAGTTAGATAACTTTGATAATCAACCATTACGAGTTTGTGGACCTTTAAATTCCTCACACAATAGTCAGGTTTTATATCTAGATTATCATAAATATCTCTTGGGAACACACTTTTCCTGTTTCCGATTGGGGAACTAGTTACCATGAACATGATTGTTACTTGACGTCATAATTAGAAGATTGGCCAATAAAATGACGTCCAAGATGTTACTCACCAGTGAGTACCAAAATATTCATCAACATTTTGAGAGTTTATCATCAGATTCCCTTTATATTTAAAATCACGTACCTATTATGATATTTCCTTATTTTTATAAGACTCACTTTTTTAAAATATAACTTTATGTTTCAAATTAGACTCATCGATCAATTATCTCACATGATATTCAGATTGTATCAGTTGATTCATCTTGGTTGCTTTCAGTCCATCAGTTAAATCGTCACAAGACATCTACTCAGGAGTATACATCCACCAGGCTACTGGCACATCCGCGTCAGGTCCATGTAAGGTGGATGTGGTCTTTCACAACGATCAGCCAAAAACTTACACAGGCATATGTTTCACATCAACGTCTTCCAGACAAGATGTTTTCGGGTAAGACATTTTTTTATTTTTTTTTGTAAAGCTACAAAATGTATCAAAAGAAGATAAAAACCCAACTTTATATATGTTTCTTCACGAAATGCGCTTCAAAATAGTTTACAACCATACATGTATGTGTATCTTCGTTCAACTTTTTTTTTGAAGAAAGCTCCAATAATAAGGTAACGATGGCGTTCCGTCAGTTTAGTATGTGTTTTAATCATGTACAGATTGGAAAAGTGACATGTTCTAAGAGATGAAATATTTTTGATAAGGACACTGATAGATGAAAAGATCTTCGAAACTCACTTTCCAACAATTCCACTTCTTACATGTCAGGACGATTATAGTCCTCATTTCACCAAGATTGGTAGTATAAAGTTAAGATGATGGCTTGGATGAAGAACTTGCAGAGACAAGGATAAAACGTTGGATGATCCTCCTGGATAATATCTATATATAGCCAAGTTGCAGCTGTATGGAGCTGTAGAGCAAGGACATGCTGAAGAAGGAGCTTTTCTAATGTCATCTAAATCTAACTGCTATAGCGTTTGCTTGTAGTTGGAAAGCTTGGAAGTAAGGGTTTAGAATAGCTGTAAGACACGAAGTACGGTGGTATGTTAGCTTTGACAGACTTTTAATTTTGGATATAACGAATTTTAATGGC
Organism: Mizuhopecten yessoensis; assembly: GCF_002113885.1. Classification (NCBI taxonomy): domain Eukaryota; kingdom Metazoa; phylum Mollusca; class Bivalvia; order Pectinida; family Pectinidae; genus Mizuhopecten; species Mizuhopecten yessoensis. The sequence goes on from NW_018404676.1 coordinate 474,163, forward strand.
ATCTAACATGAGAGTTTAATAGAATGTCGAGTTACCGAAGAGTCGTAACATTCAGCACAGAATACAAGAGTCAAATTTTATGACTGCATTTTCTGAGAAATGATTAAAGACATATTTTAATGCCGTAAGCTATGCCAGTTTACAATGGACATGTTTTATGTCTTTTCAGAGGTGACGGAGAGGTCCGCTGCTATGACGTCACTATCGTTGATACGTTGTCAGGTGAGGTTACTTTGTTTCTGTCTAAACTATTGGGAAATTCTAGCCACAGTTTGATGCCACTGAAAGTGACTTTAAATTTGTGTGATATTCGTACTCTTGTAACTTTGCATATCCAGGTAATTTATGAAATATGTTTATGCAAACCGAAAGCTAAACAAACTGACTTAAACGTTAATTTAGAAATTTGCAACGGTTATAATCAACTTAAGGTAACTTCTCACAATTCAGTATATGTGGAATCATCGGAACATGTAGCAAGAGGAACACTTTTTTCCTGAAAACTATAAATAAGAATAAAATGGGTAAAAGTCAGATTAAAAAGGAATTGATGAAATGAGATACTGCAGGATTAATAAATACGATACATTTACCTTTGTTGCATGCTCACTAATATTGTGCTGTTTTTTTTTTATTGTAGTCGTTGGTTCTTGTTCCTCCACTTTGTGCGAGAATGGAGCATTTTGCGACGGTCACCGAACAACACCGAAGTGTGCCTGTCTGAGTGGGTTTTCAGGCCCCCTTTGTCACCAAAGTATGTACATTTATAAACTAAACAATGGAATCCTAATGTGTTCAACTACAAAGAGCCACAGTGTTGTTAAGGTTAGGATAGGAAACCTAATTTGCAATTTATAAAAAATACATGTATGTCCTAGATCTTTAACCTTATATCAGTTTTTGAATAGCCAGTATGTTCATCGATTTAACATACTGAATATTTATTATATAACAATAGTTAGAAATAGTCATACATAACTTTATTTTTCAAATTTCATGATATTGAGATTTAACAGAATCACACAAAAATGGCATGAAAAAACATGAAAAGTATGAGAGAAAAAGACATCATCCGGTCAATATAAACACCCTTAAACTTTCCTTTCAGTAATAATTAAACTATTTCTTGCAGCTCATGGTGAATCACTAACCAGTCCTGCACCAGTTCCGGGCGTTACACAAGTAAGCTGCAAATGCACAATAACAATACTGATTTATATGTACAATTATAATTGAAAAGAAATTACTCGGCATTGAGCGACAAAAAGAAACAAAGATGTGAGAACGGAAACATATCTTAACAAAATATGAAAAGTAATCAACATAACAGTGTAAACGGACTTATCGACAAATCATGTGTAAGAATTAAATATGTTATACCATTACAGAGTACTTTCGGAGACCTTGCTGTTCCAAAGGAGATAAAATGTACCCTACATCAGGAATGTGAAGTTCCATTCACCTTTACAAAACCGGGTGGAGGCACCGGCACACAGTATGTCATTGACATTTTGATATATCTTCTGATGATTCTTCAACAATTTAAAATTCTTATTATACATGCAGGACAATATTTATATTTCTGTTATAATTTCATAACAGTGGTCTCCGCAATTTTATGTGGGATAACTTTGTGTCCCTAGTGTGGAGATGAGGAGATTCCAAAATCATAACAAATGTATGGCGTCATGTTAACAATACATTTACGTCACGCCAACAATGCATTGAGACTGTAACGTCAATATTGCATAAATAACAGGGTCAACAGAGTAAGACAGATGAAGATTAGTTCTCCACATTTGGGATGAAATGAAAAATTGCGATTCAAAATAGGTTAGGGGTACTAAAATTGCTAAACAACTGGCAAGTCTTGTGAATTTGTGTACTTGTAAATCTTTCCCCTCGAGATGAAATCCCTTAAGTGAACAAATATTATAAGTCTAACAGTCATGACTAACTGCTCTTATAATGGGTTGATTTCATCGAAATTCGTTATACACATACATATTGACAAGTCTAAAGCTGAGTTTGATAGTAAATGTTGTCCTTTGATGTTTTAAGGTGAATAGCTTGCACGTTATCTGGAAAATTGAACGAAATTTGTTTTTGCATTAGCAATGTCGGTGCCAATATTTGATCAAAGGCAATTTGGCCCTTTTGGTAGCTATCACCGATAAGTTATATTTTTTTGTATATACATTCCTTAGGGTTATGCCATCATGATATGAAATGAAATTTAGGTCAACTTGGAGACCATTCCGAGATATGAGGGGGTAAAATGGGCGACCAAAATCCCAAATAGACACTTTTTTTTACAAAACCATATGATATTTTTTGAAAGTTTCTTAATCATTTTTGTGTTTTGCCGAACACTAAAGCTGTAAATTTAAAAATGGCCGAAAAGAGTAGCACACGGTTGATAAGTAGGTCACTGTGACCTTCTTATATATTTGCTTAATTATGTCAACAATTCTGTCTTTTCTGTGCCTAAATTCATATTAGAACCAAACAATAATATTATTTTTTATCACCCTTTTTAACACTTTTATTGATAAGTATAGCGTTTTAAGCACAATAGTCACAATTTTAAAAATGAATAAAATGGTTAAAAAAGAACAAAGAAAGTGGTCTTAAAGCTGACCTTAATTTCATTTTATATCATGATGGCATAACCCCAAAGTATGTATATAGCCACCAGAAGGCCATAATTGGCACCCCTCCTTTCCGAGAAAAAAGGATTGATTTGGTCAGTATTAGTTAAAATTCCTAAGTTACATACTGATAAAATTTTGATAGCTAAGAACATAAATTTGACACTGCTTAGAAAGTCTTAAACTGCTGTTGCCATCATCGTCATGCTGAGAGAAAATGACTTTAACTAATATTGCATTAATAACTTTTTTAATAATTTTTAATAATGGGATGTTTTTGCAGCCATAATTCTCATAATAAAACATGTAATATACAATCGCCTTTTGAATGACGTGTTTTGTGTTGTCTTTTTCCAGACCTTCATTGAATCTTGGACAAATAGATAGCGGTCTTACTGTTACTCCAGCTATTGTGTCCAAAGATCCCCACTCTCCGGAAGGGACGTACCAAGGCAAAGTAAAGGTCGTGGGCAATACACCAGGAAACAAGAAAGTCTGCGTTCACACCCCGACTAGCTCGCCTGAGTATGTAATTTCGAAACGAGTTTCATTGTGCACACGATTTGGTGTCATTAGCGTTGTGTATTTGTTTTCATGTGTGAATCTTACGATTGTTGTCCGGTTTATCCGAATATGTTACTCTAATATATAAAAGTAAAACATTATAAATATTATATGATATCATAGAAATAATCTAAAGCAAAATTCCTTCCAATTTTCAGCGTTGTTGGCGATGACATCTGCTTCAACGTTGACGTAACCAACCCAACAGGCAGTGAGTATTATGGAACTGGATGATGATTGATTTATTGATTTTTGGCAAAATGAAATATATATTGCCCTTGCAGTAGGGAATCACCTTGTTATTACTCGATTAATCTTGTTTCACACATGCCACGCCCTTGTGAAATATGATTATTACCTCGGAGGAATAACCGTGCTCCCCTATGGTAAGGGCGATAAACGTATATAGTAATCTAACGATTTCGCCAAAAGATCCATAAAACAAATAATAATGATATTTACCCTGTTTTTTTCTGTGTTAAGAAGTTATACAGTTTGTAAGAAAAAAACACTGACACAAATAAGTAAATCATACTGAAATCAAAACGCATATTGGTCTGTAATGTAAGCGTTCTTGCTATCATGATTGCTAAAATATTTTACCTTAACTCCATTTTAAGGCCTAGGATGTAAGATGCGTTTCCCTAAGCGTTAGATAACAATATGTGTAAGCGATACGCTATATGTACAGTCTCGTTTGATTTCTCGTTAAATACTTGTTCCCAGTGGCATTTATTGTAACTCAAGAAAATTATCGATGTCAAAATGATGGACATTCTACCCCAAATGATTCAGTGTAAATATCGTGACTCTTAATTCTGTAGATTTCCTCACATAGATGTCGCTTTTGACGTGGAATTTAGGCCTGTCATAACGACATATTGAAAGCCAACAACTCCATCCAATATCAAATCTCGCTTTGATTGTCGCTCTTAATGATAATCAATGCCCACATCATTCTGAGAACAAGAGTAAGAACGAGAAAGGGTATATTATAGCACTACTGAAAGTACCGCATATACATTCTATATGTATACACTCTGTATCATTTTTTCTTTCTTTTTGTAGGTTCAGCTGCTCCCAATGTTGCCCAAGTAAGTGTTTAAATCACTTTTACTTCGTGAATTAATTAAAATGGACAACTTTGATCGGTCTGACATTTTGAACAAATTTAGCTCAGTCTTCTTTCCTTTTTTTTTACAGCCACATTTTATCGAGCCGACGGTCCAACCTCAGTCTACTCTTCAGTGTGAACCAGGGAGGATATGTCACGTAATTCTTCAAATGTCACCTGGAATTAATCATGGATGGTTTGTATTTACTATAAACAATTAATGATGCCAAAAACTGAGTTTTTGATATCGTGAAATAGACTCCATCTTTAGCTGACCTAGTCTTACCCCAAGAGCCAATTTAACTTAATGTCGTAGTGCGATGTCCGGCGTCCGCCCAACGTCAACGTTTTACTTTTTACGACTAAAACCAAAATATTGATAGTATTTGGTCAGTTGTATGCTTGGATAAAGGGCTATCAACTTCATTCTAATTAATAACTTTGACCATCTGTCAAATCAACAGGGATCAAACATGGTAAAATCTCTTAGCGACTTCTTATCAATAGCCAAAAGGCCGAAGGTGATGACATTTTGCCAGTATCTAGATTGTGTGAAGTACTATGAAGTTTTAAACGTGAATGAATCAACCAGACCAATAACGATGGTATTATTATTAAAATTATTAGAACTTCTTATGGTGTAGATGATTAAAATCTTTCAGAAAGGACCCATTACATATTGTGTAATTAATTTGAGTAAATTTAAATAAAATTGACTTTCAAACGATTTGAAGGTGACAGACGTAAGTCAATAACCAGTGAGCGATACAGGTTCATTGGGCCTTTTGTCTACTTATGTAAGAGATTGAGTTTGCTTGTGTAACACTATTTAAAAGAAAGATTTTCTATGAGATGGTTCAGCACACGTACAATACTATAAATTATATATGTTTCATCTCGTTGTAGTCCTTCTGTAGTTCAGGCCCAGGGCCCATCGGATGACCTCCACCTATTTCACTCCGACTCAAACACTGTTATTGGTTCGTGTGCTGTTGACGTCACACTCACACCACCGGCGAGTAAACATGGAACGGATACGCTTTGCTTTGACACATCCTTACCTTAGTAGGTTCAATGTTAGATTTTACAAATTTACGTATCTTCCCTTCAATGATAGTGAGATAGGCATGTGCAAATAGAATAGAAACTTATCGCTTCAATCGCTATCATTTATCAGCAATGTAACTTCGTGAGGCCCAGGCAGGGTTTACGTCAAAATTGTCACTATTTGTCTTTTATATCACGCATTTACATGATAACACATTTCCCTCAAAGTTAGTTTAGAAAAAACTTACATCATTTATTTTGATATCTTGAATCAAGTTTATTTGAATGTGTTCGAACATATGTTTAGCAACCTTTGAAATCCACTTATAGATAAAATTTTTTTACTAATTATACTTTATAAATTGAAAAATGATAAACTCGGTAACTTTTAACACATTTGAATAGGATAGTATTTAATACTCAAAACCATATTGTTTGCCAAGATCATACTTTAACATATGATTTATAGTACATATTTAACGTGAAAACACGATAATCATTACTTCTAATTGATGATGACGATTCTATTGTAATAGATCAATTTCATACTTTTGCATTTGTATACTGACGCTGTGGCTATTCTATTTTACTTTTTACCTTGATCATCCATCCGCAGCATTCCCGGGGAACACAGATGCTTCAAAGTGGATTATTCCCATATCGGTATGTTGTACATAGCTCGTTAGGGTAATTATGTTTACTTGAAACGAAGCGGCCGAGTTTAAATGCACTATAAAATGACTTTTTTCCTTGATAAATATCCCTTTATAAAGCCTCTGTTTTGGCACAGTTCCCGTTGTCCGTCCATGTTTCCGTCAATTTTTCATTTGAAATGCTTCTTGTTCAGAACAGCTGGTTATCAGCATAATATGATATTACCTTCTGCATGCTCAAATTCATGTTTTGTATGTCATTAAGATTTGGTGACCTAAGTATTTCCGGGAGGCATTATAATTGAGTCCATGTACCACAGATGGTGCAAGAAACTCTTGTCCTTCTGGAACACTGCTGTGGCCGTTGGTTTATTGTTGGATTCTGTCTTTTGTTTTCCTGACTCTTCTCTAAATATTGATTTATTATTTTGTCACCTTTAAATTCATTTTTTTCCTTGCGTGATGTAGATGTGTTGTTTGTTCACTTCTATATAACACTGATTGAAACACATACTAATTTGTATTACTGACCTAGCGGCCGCCTAAAATAACACAATGATTATATTTAACTTTACTTTCGGTAAAGAGATGCATATAGGCACAAAGTAGTATTGTATTTAATTAACGTTAAATTACATAAACGTTCAGCCCCGTTGCGTTCCTATACACAGTAGGCAGTACGGAATTGAAGTTCCTGATTAGGCACCTAGTAGAAAAGATATTTACGTAATCTTGGACTATTCTTTGTTATCAGTATCCGGGCCTTGTACTGGGATTACATGTCATAATGGCGGAGTGTGCGGGGCTAATGGCCAATGCGTTTGTCCCATCGATCGAAGTGGACCAAACTGTGAGAACTGTACGTTTGTATATATATGAAAAATATTTATACTGACATAAATGTTCGAAATCACATAACTTTCACAGTTATACATTTAAAATTACCTGGAAAAAAGTATTCAAAATTCATAAAGAATTTATGAATGTTTTACAAACAAACAGTAAATAAGAGGTTTGTGTATGAATATATATATAATTACAAACATAAGAAAGTAGTAAACTTGATAAGGGACAAGCGTTTCTATAAAGCTGATAAAGTAATAAAGGTTAGAATTGTTATTTAAATATCAATATATCCCTTTCAGACCTGGCAACAAAATTCTAAATTTTGTTGAACTTGAGGTAAGTCGGGCTTCGTTAAATATTGAGTAAAGGTTATTGCATTTATTTTTCAGCCGGAAACCAAGGACCGGCCCACACAGCTGTCCCACCAAAGTTCACAGATATGGCTTTGCCAACCGACGTTAAATGTGAAATAAATACAGAGTGTGTAATCCCTTTAATGGTAAATGGAGCCCAGGCTACGCTGTAAGTAAGGTTTAAATCATTCTATAATAATAAACACGCTTGTTTCTTCTTATTCAGTGAGACATGTCTAAATTAAAAACAAGAAATCCGGAATTCTGTATAAATAAGACATCAGATGCCACTGCTTATATGTGTATGTATCTTGAACCATTTTAATCATATTGATCAGACTAAAAAAGGTACTCACCTTCCCGACGTGTGTTTTCCAAAATTAAGTCCAATTAAGAGCTTCCAACCGGGACAACAAGAGTGATAAATAGAAATTGAAAAGCAAGTTGTTTCAAAACTGTTGTAAGATGAAAATATTTATTATAATAAACCTGTTTATTCCGATAAAAAAATGACCAACGAGGTAATCAAATTTGACATCTTCCTTAGGCCATGTAACATTGTATAAACTGTATATTAGGGAGTGTCTTTTTAGAACGTATTAAGCTAGGAATAACCTAGCTTGCCTTCATTCAGACTGTTAACATGTTGACAGGTCGATGTCTCGTTCGGGGCCAGAAAATACTACGGACCGTGGAATTATACGGCCCCGTTTGTTGGCAAATACAATCCGCTTTGCCATAATACGTACCTTCCATATATCGAAAATAATTAGCTATTATCAATCAGAAACAAACTCTGTTTTCCGAGGTTCAAAAGTTGCCGCATAAACAACGCAATTTTAACGATTTTTTGCCAATTTCTTGGTTATATGCATCATCGGATACAACTAATCAGGTCCAATAAGTAATATGTAAATTGAAAATAATGTGCTAAAATATATTTTCATATTTTATTAATCAGGTTTCATGTGGTTTAAAGTGTTTATTCGTGTTCATGCTAACTCAAGCTTAAAAATAAGAAAAATAAGAAAAATAAAAATTGATAAGGTTAGTCTCGGTCCCTTTCATTTCTTCGTTGTTTCTTCTTAACGATTAATAACACACGCACACTCATTACATGACACCTATATAATTTTTATTTAAACCAATACATAACAATTCATGGCACATAGATAATAAAACGCCTTTTCATGTCAACAAATAACAATTTATCACAGTTTATATATTTGCCGGATATTCTTAATTTTAGACAAATCACATTTATATCGGCAGAACTATTTACAATTGATATTTTCTTTTTAACCACTTTATCTTTGTAAAGAAATATAGCAATGATCGATCGCTTAAATGTCAACTAGCTTTGTGTATGGTTTAATGGCATTTAATTGCATTAAACCAAAAAACTGCTAAATATGAATATATAATAAAAAAAACTCACCATCACATTTACATCAGTAGTTCTTCATGACCATATAATGGCAAATGCAATATACGGTCGGTCATTCAATCAATCAATTAATTGATCAATCGATCAATCAATCAATCTATATAGCATATCCCATATCGAAAACGTACATATCGAAGCTCCACACAGAATGCGTCATGGAATCAAAGGATAAAATTCCATGACATAATTTGCGTATTATGATATAAAACATGGGTGTATTTTGTGTTTGAGATGTAATAGGAAAGTGTGATTCTATCAAAAAACATTTAACAATCCGTTTCTTTCATGTTGTTTTTTCTCTCTTGATGGACGGCAGCGTATTATTCTTAAATTGTTTCTTTTTTTATTTTGTTTTCAGGCCACACATTCACGTTGGACATACAGACAGTGGTATTGAAGTTAAAAGCCCAGAAATAGGCAAAACAGGAAATCTTCCACCTGGGACCAACCAGGTTGTACTCCCTATTACAGGGAAACAACTTGGAAATAAAACGGTCTGCGTACAGGCACTGCCAACCACAGGGTAAGATGACAGCATTATGCAATAAAACATTTAAGCTTATATATAAAATTCTTTTATAGATAAAATGTTTATACCTTGGAATGTTTGTTTATAAAAAATATAAATATTCATATTTCACAACAATCTGCAAAACGTAAACCATTTCTAGCTTGCACTGTCAATTGCTGCCTCAGTCCAATTCCTCAATTTCACGAACAACTGTCGGTGTATTATTACTTTCGTCGGTTGTTTCTTCTGAAGTGCTTATTACAATCGTACCAAAAGCTTCCCTAAGATGACTGGGGTCGCCGGCCGTGAACGTTGGAAGGTGTAGGTCGGGGTACTGCGGGTATACGGGAGGCTGGGGCAAGTTCTTGGTCGTGTGTATTATTTCCTCTACGGTGCCCTCGTCGATTACATGCTGCACCTGGCTAAGCTTCTGCCTGTATTCGGTCAGGATGTTCTCCATGTGCTCTTTATATACGGTTAACTTGGATTCGTTCTCAAACGCCATTTCTTCGCATTTACGAACACTCTTATTTATGACTTTATCCAGTTCTGACTTCAATTTTGTAGATCTCTCCAGTACTGCTTTCCTAGCTTCCTTAGCGTCTATTTCGTTTCTCGCCAACTGATTTTCAGTGGCTTTCATTTGCTCTTTCAATAATGGTAGTTTCGTCTGCTCCAACAGTGTAATGTAGTTTTCAATGCTCGCTCGCTTTTCGGCCATTAACACAGATAATTTCTTGAATGGATGACATTGGTGTGTGGTTACTACACAGTCCTCACAGCACAATGTATCCTTACATTGCATGCAGGCAAACACTGCCTTTATTCCATGTGGCTTGCACACCAGATCGTTCTTTGGATCGTTCTCAAGTTGTCCATCGGTTTGCAGAGCGCATGCCATTTCTGAATAAAAGTAAAAATAAAAAATAAAAACTGTAATCAAACAAAAATGCAAAATATAAAGAGAGCAATCAAAAATTACATTCTATTTCACTACATACTCCTAAGTATCGAATATTGTTTTTGATATTTCGCTAATCTATTGAGTTATAAAAACTTGGACAGTGTCCGAGCTTTTTAAACCGCGGTACTAATCATGATGTAAAGACATGTTTATATCCTTACCGCAAAAAGTCTTTTAGAACATACATACACAAATACATCTATATTATTGATCAAATGTCATACTATACCGGTAACAACCAATCCTATAGTGTTTGTTTTAATGACACTCTCCTCATTATCCTAAATCATAGCAATACTGTATTTTCTTCTATGAAGGATCATACATGTATATATATGGCAACTGTAATTTCTTTTAATAAATGTGAAATAATAATATAGTTACTATCTTCATCCCAGTGTAAAATACATTCAAACTAAATACGGATACGGTGGTTATATAAAGATACGGTTCGATAAGAATATACTGAAAAGATTAAAGAGATATTTATCACATAATAAGGAAACGAGGGCAAATAATTTCAGATTACATAACGACCTTATAATGGAGACAATATGCACAGAGGAAGATGGCTGAATTATAAGATGAAATAGATTGTCCAAACTAGGCTTAGTTTAACAGCTGTTAAGATATATTTAGATTTATATAGAAGGAAATTTTATCAAGCGCTTTGTGACCAAGCGTGCAGAGACATGATATACACACGTATTACATGTAAACATTTCGCACAAATATCTCTTTGTGACAAACGTTAAACATTGTATAATGGACTAATACTGCTGTTAAATATAACGTGTACTAACTACGCAGGAAATTCAATATGATACAGCAGATTTATGTTCACCTGCATAATCAACAGTTGTTACCCAATATTAGTGGTGCCTTTGTTGATTCTATTAGGCAATTGCACACGTACACTACCTTAATCATTATACTACTTTGACCTATTCGTCTATGGCTATTAATAGAACAAGGATAGTAAATTATATCGAGCGGAAGTACTCCGTAATAAATTTGTCTAAAATATTAAGTACATTAGTTATATCGACAACAAAATCTGGAATAAGATTATGAAATTGTGATTCAATGAAGTTAACCAGGTCAATGTACACATATCCTTACATAAAACAGTCTAATTACCTGAAATCGAACCGTGTTATATCAGTGCGTCAAGGCAGATTGTTTACCTTCCGTGTGGCGTTAAGGACAGTCTAATACATAAATCAACACGTCGCCTTTAAAGTCCGGATTCGTATCTGAATAGTGAGTTCGAGAATAGTGATATAAAATTGTGTTTCAATAGAGTTATCCAGGCCAAAGAACACATATCCTTACATAATTACCTGATATCAAATCGTGTTATACCAGTGCGTAAGACAGATTATTAAAACTTCCGTGTGTCATAAGGTCATTCTAATACATAAATCGACAGGTCGCCTTTAAAGTCCGGATTCGTATCTGAATAGTGAGCCAGTGTGTATATACAGCGGTCTACAAACATGAACAAAGTATACTTACGTCTGATATATATATTGATAAAACACGCTTAAATCCTTATCGACGCGTCCTTTACAAATCATAGTAGATTATGGTATTGATATTGGATTTTTTGTTTATATCTAGTCAGTGAGTAACAGCGTTATCTTAAAATAATTATAGATTTATTTCGAATAATTTTCGGATTTTATTGTGAATTATAATATGCGAATAATATTTTAGTTAGGTTTTTGTTTCAATCAAGTATGGCATTCGCATATAGTCATTGTTTAATATATTTTTCAGTTGAAATAAAGATTACTCACTGCGTTTAACGTAATATTTAAGACGTCTTTTATTAATTTTCTGCTTCATTGGTACATGTATTGGTGAAACAAATGAAAAAAATCCTTATATGTGTTGTTGTTGAAGGACTGGACTTGACGAACACTGTTTTACAGTGCATATCACGAACCCAGGTATGTCATTTATTGTAAATCTACATTCATATTAAATGTTCTACATATTTCCGTGCTTGTACATCACAATTACAGAGAAGAAAAATTACTTACGTTATTTTCCATGTGTCACAGATTGATAAAAACAATTTATCTAATAGGACAATATTTATTCATCACAAACCATTTCATTAACCTAATTGTATATCATTTAACATTATTTATGTATCGCAAACATCTAACATAGGTTATGTATACTCTGTAAAGAATGTGTCATTGATAAATATCTGTAAAGTGTAAATGGATAACTTGTAGGTTCAACGCCAGTCGTCAGTACAGTAAGTACACATGTAACAATTCTATATTCATTTAGGATTTTCTTTAGTCTTGTGTCTGAAATACATTAAAGAGATGCATTGGTTTGAATTTGGGACATCGCTATACAATGATATCTATATGATTTTACTTTATATAACTGAGATGTCAGAAACACCGATGATGATGTTTTATACCTGCTTGTTATTCACTAATTAATTTGACAAAATAGTACATGTTACATGAATAAAATTTATACAACAATATACCGCGTTTCTTTCGTTAGATGCCGTGATTGAATTTTTTTTCAAACAAAAATAAAATCAAACATCCATTTAAATACACACACAAAAAACCCCATATAAAATGGCGATGTGTATAATATGATTTTTTTGTAATATGTTAAAATTATAACGATGCATTTAAATATTTTTACTTTCACAGAGTAACCCACATTTCAAAATACCGACACTTCCAGATGGATCGACGGTATCATGTGATATCAACAAAGCCTGTCACATGATCTTACATCAAACACCTGACCCTGTAGCGGGATGGTAAAACATAACCTACCTTATATATTCATGTGTATAGAAATCTTATTTTTCGTCGAAGCAACGATTTTTAAGTTTCCCAATAATAAACAATAGAAATCAAACAGCATGTTGATTTATGATTGCACAAACCAGATTGCTTGCGATTTTCTTCACTAATGGACCAGTTTCTATTAATGTTATTAAATGTATTTTGTCGTTAATAACGTGAAAATTGGCTTACTACTTACACCGTTTTTTGAGGACGCTTTAAAAAAATCTGCCGTAAAGAGTCCAATCTTACTTATGAGACACAAATTGTAAACGATATGGAAATACCATTTGACAATAAGAAATCTTAACACTGTAAATTAAGTCCATGTAGCAAGCAGTTTTATATGTATATTCAGCGAAAATATAGCAGATGTTTCAATGTTTTTGATTGTTATGATATGCAATAATCATAAATCATTTTTGAAGAAATAATATTTCCAAATTTGTTTTTATAGTATAATTGAATGGCAATAACAAATCGACTTCAAATTGTCTGCATTGAAGACAAACTAATCACATTTTAACAGAATAAAAAAAGATAACCATATTTCAATGTTATTCAACAGCCCCTCTGTCACAGCCGATGCTATTCCTGGTGGTCTTCATGTTATGAGCCCTACTTTACCAACAAACGGAGAGTGTAGAACGGACGTTTCCTTCACTCCGAGTGGACAAGGGGATAGGCATATCTGTCTGACGGCTGCATTGCCAAGGTAAATATCAAACTCATTCACAGATATTTATCTAGTAATAAACAGGCAAGGGTCTGTGTTTTCAATATTTGCATTGTTTAATAAAAGTATACAAACTGTATAACGCTCTATAATACTTTAAAGAAAAGAAATCGACAGCGGTTTACATAGATTAGATCTAAAACAATAACATTTGGTAAGAAAAAACATGACAACAATGTTCAAAGTCATGCACAGTAAAAAAAAAAAAGGACATAGTAAAACATGAAAGGTTCATTTGTAAGTATGAAGCTTAATTAAAAGCAGTTGTAAATATACATTGTATAGGCTTTCAAGGACTTCTCAAATACACTTAACGATTCACATGTCCCGAGGAAAGTTGGATCTCTTCCATAACTCAGTGATATTACTGTAAGTGATAGTGCATGGTCATCTTGGTGATAATACTCAAGTGACTGATCAGCCGGATAAGTATTTATATTCAGTTTTGAATTGCATTGTTATCTATATTTATATTAATTGAAATAATACCAATTACAATAAATTATAAAGATAGTAATGTGCCTTCAGTATACCTTTATTACCACTTATATTCACCATTCGAATAATTATGCTTTTGTATTCTTTCAGCGCTACAGGTGAAAAGCGATGTTACAATCTACATGTTCCCGTAGGATCTCCAGGTACATTCAAAGGCGATCACCAATATATGTGAACATTGTCTATTTAGTGTCTACCTCGGTCGGCTTATATTGCTTTGTATAGATCACTTTCAACCATTCAGCTTAAAACATAGGGGAAAATGACGTTGATAAATACGTCTTGTTTTAATGACGTTCCTTAAAATGTACTTTTCACCTAAAGAAAATGCAAGGAGTTGGGTGAAATTTAGTCTACAAAATGATGTTTATTGAAAACGAAAATAGAAAAACAAGAAAGATTTTAAATGTTAATAACACAATACATTTCTAGTCATCTTTTTGACCATACCGATTTGTCAATATTTTTGTTGTTGTTGTTTTAGTTTTCCTTTTATAATTATAGCAGCAACGCCCTGTGAGAGTCAGAACTGCCAACATGGTGGACTATGTACAGGTGATCCGTCAGGTAGTACCGCCACGTGTTCCTGTGCCGCCGGGTACTCTGGGACGGACTGTAGTACAGGTAAGTTATGCGGCCCACAATGTGAATAAAGCTTTACAATATAGCTATAGTACATTACTTGGTTTGAGGTTATCAATATTAAGCATTTGAGGGTAATGATTATTAGATATTATAGCGTTTAAACATTGGATGAAAGTGTCAATTAATAACAAAGCATTATTTGTAGTTGTATTTAAAAGTGTGTATGTTTTCTATTTCAATCAGTGATCAAAGATACAAATTAAAACTTTTTCAGAAAATATTGAATTATAAAGTATTCTTCAAGCTCTGCTTGTGTTAGATAGATTACGGAGGAAATATCTAATTAATCATGACTCTCCCATATAGCGCAGTTTTTTTCTTTCTAATTTTCCAAGCTGTTAATACTTCAACAGAGAAATACCAATGCAGTGATATTCCTAATGTTGCTAGTGTGGGATTCTTCACATACCTTGCAAAAAATCGAATACTAAAAATCCAGTTAATAATCCCATTTATTTTTTTATTGAAGTTGGAGCTCATAATGTCGGCGATACGGCTGGAAATTCGATACAACCGGTAAATACGTAAATTTCTTTTAATAATTAATTATTATTGATTCGCCAAACTAAGATTCGTCATCGATAGGTTTACGTTTCCTTTATATCCCGCAGAGTTAGTTCTTGATTCATGGTAATATTAATTTTCTTATCTTACAAATCAATAAATACATAAGTATCAAAATATCCAAACATGGGATTTGCAGATTGAGAATAATCTTTTGGCTCTGGAAATGACAGTTGATCAAATTAGAATCGAAGAGGGTCACGGGACCTAACGTATCTTCACGTAGGCCTATATTACGGTTTTTGATCGTTATTACGAAACATTGTATCCCCTGTACTGTAAATCTCAAATCTTGTCCCCACTTTCTACTGCTGAATTCGACTTTTTACATTCAACGGTACTCTTGAACTATTTATTTCACAGTTTTCGCCAATTTTGATTTTAACGATGACAAAATATGAAAATAAATCAAACATTTCCCGTTTTACAGTAGTATGTATATACAATTCAAATCCCCTTTCAGAACGCCCCCCTCACCTCACTCTTATGGTTACTGACACTGCAATGCCCAAAACCTTTTCTTGTTTTGTATATATATCACACTGATTACCATTTCAGAGTGCTGGCTCCCCTCCTGTAGTTACCGACACCGTTGTGCCCGATACCATATCATGTGTTGTCAACACCGTCTGTCATGTACCTCTCCTAGTAACAGGAGATCCAAACAACCCGTAGGTTTAAATCAACATGGAAAATATATTTAAGGATGTAGTCTTCTGTGATGAAAACATTTTTATATAAAACTATTTTTCTTGGGGTTTTTTTAGGGAAAAGGAGTTACTGGCAAAATAGAAAATGCAATGGGTACTATGCAAAACAAATTATAACAATAGTGTGTTAACAGAAATCTACAAATGTTAGCGAAATTGATAAAAAAAACCCCACAGTTTTTACTTTTAAATCATGGAATTGAAACTTCTTTAATTTTTTCTCAAGAAAACAATTTAACTTTCCCTTACCCCTTATTTTTTAATATTTGATTAAAAATACTTATTTTTCTACCCTTTTCCATATTTAACGAATGAAATAAAACGTTCTACAATTAACCTTTTTGTATTATTTAATTGTTTAAAATCAAGTGTGTTTCTCTTCCTAAGGCAGGGGAAACAAATGGTCGGGAAGTTCTGTTTTAACCACATTACTTTTTGTGTTATTTTTCACTTTTAAAGGATAAAAATTGAAAAAGAGCTTCAGTAAATAAGTATTGAAATATGTTGTACACTTTTCCGCTTTATTGCATATTATTTTAATAATTGTAACATTTGAAACTTTAAAATCAACTTGCTACAGTGGAAAAGGTCTATGCAATGCTACTGCTATTGATAAATCTAACTTTCAGAATCGCAGTTTCCAGATATTCAAATGGTTGCCAGTCTGTTCGTTTTTTAAACATGTGATAAAACATCTGCAAGCAATAGGCATCTAGTTTTTTGACATATCTTAAGATGCAAGTTTGCTTTTAAAATTGATAATAATTTGTAAACGTTCATGAAATCCGTAAACCTAGATCAAAACGAAATTTGACCCTATTTGAAATGTCAGAAATGTACAAAAATCCTTCAGGTTTTGATAAGTTGAAAATTATTTACTTCTGAGGTTTCATTTTAATGTGTATTTATGTAGAAATCTATATAGGATATATAAACATATATATATATTCTATGGGAATACTGCCTGCCTAATAACAGCTTTATCCTATTTATTATGGGCTATTTCATCGTGGTTAGTGCAATTCAATTAGAATTACAAATGTAAAAAACAAATATCTTGTACTGTTTTATCGCGTAGAAATACAATCGTCGTATGTTTGTTAACATTATTGATAATGCATGTTGATAATATAATATCTCTATATAAAAAAGAATGTTTATTTCGCAGACCCACTCTTACCCCAGTCTGGAATGACCCAGGAACACAGATTGGAAAGGTGTCAGTTCCCCAGCCTCCACACCAGCTTCCAGGAAGTCCACCAGGAACCTACAAAGGTGACGTCACAGTGACAAGTACGACAGTGGGAAGCCATACTTCATGTGTTCAAACTGCTGCCGTGACAGGGTCAGTCAGTACATTCTGTTCATTTATGATAAACAATTTCTTAAAACAATAACAATACAGATATATTGCAAAATTGGTCCGATAAGGCTGAAATCACAAGCCAATAATATCTAAACAATCAACGAAATTGTTTATATTTTATTTCTGTCTCTTTCTTACATATTTTGGATTCCATGTAAACAACAAAATCATGAACACTCCTTTTTAATGATTAACCATTGATTTTTTTATTGATTTTTTCTTAGAAACACTGCACAGACTGTGTGTTTTAATGTGAACGTGATTGGTTCGCTTCCACCTGGAAGCACTGCAACGTCTTCTGGACAACAGGTATAGTTACACGTACTTGTCACTATAATAGTACATATATTATAAAAGTGAAGGAAGTGTTTTGTGTTCACAATTTAGTAAACAATTCGTTATTTGTTACTGCGAGTCACATCTAGGCTGGTTGTTCTGTTATACATGTATTTCGTTTAACAATTTGAAAACAGTTAATTTTATAAAAGCGATAAACTGATAGTGTTTTGTTTTATTCGTCTTCGGGTTTTTAGGTTTTGTTTTTATATAAATGCGTGTGTTCATGCTGTCTTTGCCTTTTTTATGCTTCGTCGCTTCGCATTGTTTGTCTTTTCGTAATTATTTATGTTTCGAACTCTCATTTTATTTGTACTGTGATTTTTTCTTCAAGATTGTAGAACCCACTCTTCCCGATGGGTCGGTGGTCAAATGCTCAAAAGGCAAATCCTGTCATATCCTCATCCATACTGCTCCTAAAGGATCACAGTGGTACGTAACACTACTGTTGTCATATCCTCAACCTCACTGCTCCTAAAGGATCACAGTGGTACGTAACACTACTGTTGTCCTATCCTCATCCATACTGCTCCTAAAGGATCACAGTGGTACGTAACGCTACTGTTGTCCTATCCTCATCCACACTGCTCCTAAAGGATCACAGTAGTACGTAACACTACTGTTGTCCTATCCTAAACCACACTGCTCCTAAATGATCACAGTGGTACGTAACACTACTGTTGTCATATCCTCATCCACACTGCTCCTAAAGGATCACAGTAGCGTACGGTGGCCTTGGGTGATATTTCTGTACAATGAATAACCCCTGTAATATTACATGTATCAAAAGTTTAAAAAAAAAATCAGCTCTGAAATTGGCATAATCATGATGAATTGGACTATGTGGGCTTCACATTTAAAAAAAAGTCGAATTTGACTTGAGACCACATTTTTGGCATTTACGAATCTGTGTCAACACAACAAAAGCTAGCTTTTCATGTAGTCTATTTTTGTACTCAGCACATGTGTAAATATTGTGAAAAATCCAGTTTGACGACCTATGTTAAAACGTGGGTGTCTGTGACCGAGTAGGTGATATTTAATTTAAGACATGTTTTTAGAAACAAATTTCTACTTGCGTGGGTCAAATTTTGGGTTAGAAATCATGTTTTTTGCATTGTTTGGCGTTTTTTGATGTGGTAACCATAGTTTTCACAAGTCCCAAATCTGGGGAAATCACTTTTTGAAAAAATATTCATTCTTCTAAAAAACCGTATTCAAATGTAGGTGTGTTGTGCAGGATGAATCCACTATCCATGATTATCCGAGACATGCCCTTTATTTTTAGGGTCAAGCCATTTCTTCTGTACTCTGTTACCTGAGTGCGATACGAAACAAATTATGGTACAGTTCCATAGTTCACATACGTGGATGATGGTGGGCTGGTGGGCTATTCTTATCGCCCTGCGTCCCCGGTCCGTGGTCCGTGGTCCGTCCTTAAACAGTTCTTCTCAGGAAGAGCCAAAGGGATCTTTTCAAAGTTTATATGTAGTCTTCCCTTGGTCCCTAGTTGTGCAAATTTACTTTTGAGAATGATCAGATAAACGAAATGGCCGACAGGCAGCCATCTTGTATTTTTAAAGTGAAAGTTTGTTATCGCTATTTCTCAATAAGGACTGGGGAGATCTTTCTCAAATTTAAAATATATGTTCCCCTTGGTATGTAGTTGTGCATGTTTTCTTATGAGACTGATCGGATAAACAAATCTTTGAAAAGATTTGTACACTTGAGGTTTGTTAGTGCTAATTCCCAGGAATTACTTGAGGGTTCGTTCTCACATTTATATATGCAGGTTCCCCACTGTTCTTTTTTGTCCATGTTTACTATTGAAACTGATCAGATAAACATAATGGCCACCACTCTGCCATTTTCGATTTTTGACATTGAAGGTTTGTTAGTACTACTTCTCAGGAATTACTTAAGGGATCTTTCTCAAATCTGATATGTAGGTTCCCCTTGATCCCTCGTTGTGCATGTGATATATTGTGTCTGATCATTTAAACAACATGGCCGAAAAAGAACTTAACAGATTTTTCTCATATTCAGTAATCGGTTCTATTTCTTTCACATTAAGTACTGTACTAGTAAATATGTGATATGATAAACTCACTTTGAAGGTTGTCATGTATACACATCAGAATTAAGTTTAGATCAAAAGTTACCTCAAGTTGCATTTACTGTTAACATGACAAGATCAAACAGATTAAAGAAAAGAAGAGAAAAGATCGAACTGACAAAGAACTAATGAAGATGGTACAATGGTGGGCGCCAAGATCCCTCTGGGATCTCTTGTTTGTTTTTGTTTTTAAATTTGTAACTTTGAACTTAAGTGAATATAAAATATGCCATACAATAATTAAGAGGACAATTTTTGACTTTAACTAAGCTTGATTGTATTTGCTTGCCATAGCGATCCCAGAGTCGCCGAGAAACGAAAAATTTCTGGTGGTATCAATGTGTTCGCCCCAGTAAAGGACACTGACGGGACGTGTGTAACGGACATCAGACTCCCATCAGACACTGTAGGCAATCAACATATTTGCTTCCAAGTAGCACCAAACACTATTGGGTAAGGGAGAACGCAATGTAATTATCTTACTGAAAACAACATCGTCCTAACAAAGTAGAATCTACTCCTATACCATGTATATTTACTATCAATTCAAAAATTGAAGTATCATTTAAACATCAAGAGGAAATACTGATTACGTTACTGTATCTAAGTTCTCTTTAACAGAATAACTCGGCAAAAGACTGTATGGTTTGAGCCTTTGGATATAATTTATTTTCAAATCAATAATTCATCTAAGTTTTAACTGGCCAGTGGTTTGAAATGTTGTTCAAGATTTGGATTTGACGGATTCGATTGCTTCAAAAGGCTAAAACCATTATAGTCCCTAATTATGACTGTAATATTAATATTTTGATGTTTTTTATGATTCATTTCTAGGGGAAATACGGAGTCTCGTTGCTACGATTTACATATCGGTAAGTCTCGTGTTTATCATATTCAATTTAAATTTCAATTGATCAATCTTGGAAAAAATATAGGAATTGTGTGTCGAAATAATTGTTTTAGTAATTCAGTAATCAGAGATATATAAAACTCTTAATTCTCAAGATTGCAAACCGGCTTTCGAAGCAAGAGAATGGAAGATTAAATAGAAAGAAAAGGGTGTGAATATTGACACCTGAGTTTTGGAACAAGCAATTGTGTCGTGAAATTGAATAAAAATATGTTCTTTATAATGTTTGATCAACTTCAATTTCAGGACAGGACCCGTGTATCACATTGCCATGTCCAACAACAGGAACATGTATTCCAGGATCAGGTTTTCCAAAATGCCAGTGTAAACCAGGATATATAGGTCTAACATGTAACACACGTAAGTGTATGGAAAACACTGAGGTATCTGTCAATATTTCACAATAATTGCAGGTAAATGAAGATCATTAAGAAACATGGAGGACATCTTCCATTAGTGATCGGAAAGAATAATCACTAGAAATACGAAGAAATGAAAGTTTGTTTTTAGCTGCAGATCCCTTCACTCACCACCAATAAAAAATAAGAAAAAAATAAACACACAAAGTAAAGATTTTATTGCGCCGTATTGCCATTTCGTCCTTAAAAGACTCATCAAGGTTAAAAATCTGATAAAAAAAACATGTTAAAAGTGTTCCGATCATGAAGAAAACTGCGAGATGTATAGAACCCTTTGCTACAACAGACAATATATACCAAAAATACGATTTCATGTTAACTCTGCCAAAATAAATTCGAGCTACAAGGCCAACCTCAG
Source organism: Mizuhopecten yessoensis (assembly GCF_002113885.1). Taxonomy (NCBI): domain Eukaryota; kingdom Metazoa; phylum Mollusca; class Bivalvia; order Pectinida; family Pectinidae; genus Mizuhopecten; species Mizuhopecten yessoensis. Next base: position 495,805 of record NW_018404676.1, read on the forward strand.
AGAATATATATATATCTGATAAACCACAAGCAGAGCCAACCACCGTGTTACGTTGAATAATCACTACAAAGCCGAAATAAGATGTGTTCTTATTTTTTCCTGTAATGCATATAATAACACAGTCGTAGCACCTAAAACAGATTGCCCTTTCTATGACACACTTTTTCATGTGTTAAGATAAAAATACAAAACGCTTATCCCGATTTTCACTCAATAGATGATCTGTGTGCATCAAAAACATGTAACAACGGTGGTGTCTGCATTATACGAGACAGCAGTGCCTTCTGTCTGTGTCCCCCGGGTAAACAAGGGAGTGACTGTGCTGTTGGTAAGTAAGTTTTTCTTACTACATACAAAATGTGACATGACAGTTTTTCCTTGTTTGTATTATTGCTTTAAACGTATAGACTTATTCTTTCATGATACAAATATTCTGAAAGCACAACATTTCTCCTCAAGTTCTTCTTTGCTTGTTAAATTGCTTAGTATCATGAAATTACCACCGTAATAAAAGCAGGAATTGTATCATCTGATGTTAAACCTATTATATTGATTTCTTTAATGTTGAATACAACTAGAAAGTTTTAGATAGATCTATTCACTTAAGATTTCGAAATCGATATGTCTGTAGCTTTCTTTTTTAATGTTCATTGTCTTGTTGATTAATGATTCAATATTCCAAAACAATAGGGAAAAGGGAACACACGTGCAAAAAAAAAGTATAGATATGTATATGGAATCCACTTTTATTAAGTTTCTCAAAACTAACAATTGTTTCAGATGCCTCTACTCCTATACCGGGATCACCTTCCGGAACAAACGTAAGCGTTCTACCTTACCAACCGTTAATAAAGCAAATAATAGGAAATGTATGGCAAGCCAACTTAACATTTATTCAAGGAGCAATGTCGATCCTGTATTTCAAAAAAAAAGCATATGAGATATCTTATATACTATATAAGATATCTTATATCATATATAAGAAAAACGAAACAAAATGTCGAAAATGAAGTCTCCCCGTCCGGAATATCTCGAGGATCTACATAGGGACAGTAGGCTTGTTGTAACAACACGTGTTCCTTTCGCCGCCATTATGTCTGAGCCCACTTCAAGAGTGCGGGAAATGGCAGCCTCTGCTTTGGCGCTATAAGAGAGACAAGGCGAGCTCAATGCAATCCTGATTGTGCTCCGAATGATTCTCGAGGGAGAAATTAGTTTCTGGTTTTTAATGCCACGAAATCTCATTCTATATCAGATATCTTATATAGCAACGAGATTTCAATTATATAAGATATCTTATATAATATAAGAGATATCTGATATATATGAGATATCTTATATAGAAAATTAAATGAGATATCGTATATGCGATATAAGATATCTTATATAGTATATATGATATCTTATATACTTATATAAGATACCTCATTTAATTTCTATATGAGATATCTCATATAGTATATAAGATATCTCATATAGTATATAAGATATCTTATATCGTATATAAGATATCTTATATCTTACAACAAGTGTTTTTTTGAAATACAGGATCGGCATTGCTCCTTGAATAAATGTTAAGTTGGCTTGCCATAGAAATGACTTCGATATCGCTTGTTCGTCGTCATTTGAAATATTTGTATAGACAGGAAACAATACGCTATGTAAATAACTATTTGCAATTTTTTGAATTCTTTGTTGATGGCGTAATAACTGATAACATTCTACATTGTAATATATATAACAGTGTATCTGTATTAATGGAAAAAACCCAGTAAAATTAATATGATAAAAAAAAAAATCATGTATCTGAACAGAAAATGTATAAAGGGGCTTACTCTTGAAGTCTAGAATTATATCTTTTGCCGAGTATGATATAATTTTGGCGTATCGACATTAACATAATACAAATTATATCTAAACTCAACTCAGAAAGACCAGAGCATGACATATCTTGCGATCATACCATTATGTTCAATATATTGAATACAGTGCATTTAAATAGGCAATACAACCATATACTTGAGAATGTTGCTTGTCTTAAATGCTAAGATATACCATGCTATGTAATAGGAGAACACATTGTTTCCAATAGATAAATAGTGCATGTTAGTAAACATATTGGTCATCTACACGTAACTAAGAGCTGTACGATTAATGTTACGCCGTGTTTCTTTATAAGACTGACCCCAGATTCGTCGATACAGTGCTACCAAAGAGAATATCATGCACGGTTGGTGAAGAATGTAAGATTCAAGTACCCGTGGCAGGATCATCGGTGACATCGTATGTATTCAGTTAAATTATGGATTAAAATTCAGTGTTTCTTGTTGCTTTTATAAAGTAGATGTTCAATGGGATTTTTCTAAAACAATCAAATAATAAGCCTATCATCGTATATAAAGTACAATTTTGTCTCACTTTCGAAACTGTAGAAGTAATGTTCAGTTTGGACATCTGGACAATGGAGTGACTCCTGGATCCGCCACTGTTGACCCGTCTGTAGTTTCCACTGACCAACACCTAGCCACATTTCCATTCACACCGACTAGTGCTGGGGATAAACGTGTTTGTCTGCAGACAAAAGAAACATTACAGTAAGTTATTAATCTACACGTTTTCACATATATATAATATTTATAACTATATTATATTTACTTCTTCAATTGGTTTTTAAAATGTCTTAAACAACACAGTTTATCGCTAAGCTACACATAATTAAAATGTACCTGTATATTACTTTATCTACACTTATAATCTCTGCTGCATCATTTATTTGCTGTTGATGTTGTTATTTGGAGTGTTTTCTTTGTTAAGGCATCTGTATATTAAATTCCCGTTGTGAAATAGAACGCTAATTATGTTGTGATGTAAGGTAGTTACATAACAATATATTGTATAAATTCAATAGAAATGTGGACGAGATGTGCTTTATCGTGGATGCCAAATCGCCGCCTGCTGGTGAGTAGATTTAGACATAGTATTATTTTCATTCATTGTGAAAATAACTGACGAACAATGTACCTACCTTAAATGTAAACTGGAAAAATAGGTTATCACTAGGAAACATCGATCGACAATGTGTATTGTGTGTTTTGGTCTCATATCTGGTATATTTGTCTCTTGTGAAGTCGTTTTGCAGACTTTCAAAGTAGTTAAAAAACGTCTAAGCTGTTACGAAAATCAATATATAGCTAAATTCAAACCGATGAGTTCCGGAAAAAAGCAGCAAAACAGTCTTTGTTTCATGAATCTTTATTTACTGTACATTTAAAAAATAAAAAGACATCATGTTTATTTGATCATATATGTATACTTGTATATTTTAGGGATAACGACACATCCTGATATTACAAAGGTAATTATAGCTGTACAATGTGTTTCGTGAGGATCATACGATTTAACTTTGAATAACATGTATTTAACGAAAACAAACATAGCAATTAGGGTGTACATTTGTTATACCGCAGCCTGAAAAATGATATAAAAAGAATCAATGCTTGTATATTTTTACATCAAGAAATTGAAATTATACACTAATTCAGAAACAAATAAAAGTGTTTTTCCGTATTATTTCACAGCCGCAATTTTCATCTCCATCGCTACCGGACAATTCTGTTGTGGAATGTAAGGCTGGTGCTACATGTCATATTCACCTTTCGACAAATCCTGGAGGTTCAGGAAACAACTGGTAAATATTCGGCAGGATTCATAACATCTCATTCTGTGCAAGTTATAGTGTTTGCGCATTCTGTTGTTTTATATTGTATCGTCTGCAAGCAAGATTTTTCAAGTTTATTAGTTTAAACTGTATTTATTTCTGGTAATATACAATACATTATATTTTTGATATATATAATCAACAACGAATCGGAAACAAGTACTAGGTACCTATACAATGTCCGTTTCGTTAGGTTAGATATACGATACTGACAGCAGATATAGTAATCATTAAATCATATTGAAATAATTAAGTTCTAATGCACATACTTAAAATAATTTCGTAGAATGGCAGAAATATAAAGTATATTAGTTCATTTAATGTGGTTGTACAAGGTATGACCAAACTCTTCACATTTTACTGATATAATATTCAAACAATTTGTCATTTTAGATTGAGAAACGATCATTCATTTCATTTTATCGAGAAATGTTGTGTTCCACCAAGACATGATGCAAATTTAAATGGAAAAAACAACAGGTCAACTTCGACCGCTACTGTGTATGTGCTTACTACATAGCATTTCTGATTAAATTATATGCCCCGTTTAAGCATAGGCACGATGCGCAACTATTTTTATAACTACAACGGGACACGTGTAATGGAGACACCGGTTTAGAGAGTTCTGTACCTTTCAGTGTGGAGTTAAAAAAAAAGGGCATAAACAGTAGCTTTTCCAGATTGCAACAAATGACTGCATACTTTGTGGTGTTTAATCAATTTATCGTATCATTGTAGTCCTGATATAGTGCAAACCGTCAACGGACAGATGCATAATGTCCACGTATTCAAGACAACCCAAGCTGTCAGTGTAACAAACCCTGTATGTCAATCTACTGTAACCCTTGCGCCAACCAATAGTCAGATAGGAGACCAACATATCTGTTTGAAACCAACAACAAGCAGGTACAAACACTTTTTTGTCTTTCCCATTATATTTCAGTGTCTTTGATATCGGTGTATTGAGTCCTGAATTCGTGGTATGTTAATTTTGTGCTGTCACTATTATATTATGTTCATCGATATTTATAGACACATCTCTGTTGTATATCACATTTGTTTCTGTCTTACATTAAAAACTGAAATATTCATGCATAAATAAAAGTATAGAGAGGAATAATTATTGCCAAAATAACACTTCTAAAAAATAACACTGAAACGTGTTTATTGAATAAGATCAATTCATTTTCAGTAAACAAGGCAAAAGCAAATGTTTTACTATCAAGGTGACAGACCCAAACAATGGTGCATCAACAGGTAAGTGATGTCGTTATATGTGACACATATTTATAAACTACAAAAGTAAGATTCCATAAACAGTAATCGGACCTGTCAAATACCCAAGGAATTCTGGTTTGAAATTACTATTAACTTTTCATATTACGCAAAAAAACAACAAAAAACCCCCAAAAAACATGACATTACTTTAGAACACATGTGAACAAATTAGAATAAAAGTAAGTTACACGTTTGAAATAATGTTTTATTTCACTTGATTACCCGTCTTCATCACTTTATACGTTTTGAATATTAGGGGGGCCATGTCAGTCTACCCATTGTCATAACGGAGGAACATGCGAGATTGACTTCACAAGATCCACGCCTACAGCAAAATGTGTTTGTACGGCTGGCTTCCAAGGGCCGACCTGTGATGCTGGTATGATGTCGATTTCTCATATACACACTTACAATCATATCCTTATCGCTCCCATTTGTTATTACCACAATCTTCATTATCAATAAAATCGTTTTTTTTAACAGGAATTGCCTGCGGTAGCACGAACTGTCAAAATGGTGGAGTATGTGTCGTACAAAATAGCCAACCTGTTTGTGTGTGTCCTCCAGGAAAAATCGGAACACTATGCGCCAATGGTATTATTGTTATACAATTAATGGATGTCTGTAACATTTAATTATCAGATTCGCGTAATTATTTTATGAAGCTTTTTTATTATTTTTATAAAAAATGTTAAAATGAGCTTAAATGTTTGTTTACCATTGCAGACGGATCAACCCCTATTGCGGGATCCCCTTCGGTACCCTCGGTATGTGTAATACTTGCCAAATTACCTTATTAATTATTTCCTGAATTCTTCCATAATGTGTAGTGTCTGGTGTCATAATATGTAGTTTCTGGTGTCATAATGTGTTGTGTCTGGTGTCAAATTAAATATTCTTTAACCAACAACTCTCATGTTCGAAGATACAGATTTACTGACGTCGGTCACATCTTGTGTTGTGAATTAACCATACATTTGGTTATTTAGTTTGTTTATTTATTTATTTACAGGGGGTCCCCATTTTTGTTGATACAGCGTTACTGAAATCAATCACTTGTGTTATCAATCAACCGTGTGCTATACCGCTTCCTGTTACAGGTTCTGCCATCACACCGTAAGTACGGGTACATTATCAAGGTCTCGAACTACTTTATAGTATGTGATTTAGACAATTAGCAATCTTTCTTTATTCGACTAATGAAGAAAATAAACTGTTAAAACTATTTCTGTAATCGGATATATCTTTTTCATTATTCTGTATTTCTACAAGAAATACAAATTGATTGGAGCTTTAGCATTCAAAGAAACACTTTTATCCGTCTGACGAAAGAGACGTTGCTCATTTTGAGTTAAACTGATTTCAATGATATACCTGATATTACGAACATTTTAAACGTTTGATAACCTTCATCTTCTGTCATATATTTTGGTAGTTATATAAAAATAATAAAGTATAATCTGAAAGGTAATCAAACATAGCGTGTATATCTATAGCTATTCAAAGTTGATTTTTATCCGATTTTAACAACATTGACTAAGCAGACGACAACTGATGAAATTATCATTATTAGATTTAAATGTCATATTTCAGTGTGTCTAAATTTTGCTTGTCAACTGTCTGTTCAATACAGATTTTTTTTTGTCACAGATCTGATTTGCAGTTTGGTCAAGTTGACACTGGTATCTCAACGGGACCAATATCTGTTGGCCAGACACTCGGTAATCAAAACATGGCAAGCTTCGTGGTCACTCCGACAATGTCAGGAAAAAAACATGTCTGCATGCAAACAAAGACGACAACATCGTAAGTACAGCACAATCGCAACAAAATCTAATCACCGTTTCTAATACTTTATACCTCGTATTGAAAGGATGATCATATTTGTAAATATTCGAATTAAAAATATATAGATATAAATGCAGGTGGTGTCTTTGACCTCAATTTTGTTATCAATTTGTTGGTGACAACCTACTAAAAACATCGCTACTATTTATCAATCTTAGTTCAAGCCATCGAAAATGCTTAAAAAATCCTGTTAAAATATGTAGGTGGCGACTATTGGTGAATGGCCTAAATAATATTTAGTGCAATATTTTTCCTTTTTTCTATTTATTATTTTTATCAAAAAAAAAAAAGAACAACAACAACAACAACAATGATGAATGGCTCGGTGCCAAGCACCATATATACGATATAGAGCAAAAAAAAATTATATATACATATAATAATAAATTCAACAACCACATGCATTCTAACTACTCACAAACTAACAAAAAAAAGGAATGCTAATGAATTATAATAATTGTAATAATAAGACAAAGTGAAGAGCCAAACCTGAGTACAAAAAACAAAAACAAAAACAAAAATGTTTTAAGTTTAAACAAATTTATTTCAGGTTGTAAAACCAAAAGAAATTAAATTTTAAGAACATTTTACAAAATAAAGTTCAAGAAAAGTATGAGAGACATCGTTTGTATTGAAAGACAAAATGTATGAGAGACATCATCTGTATTGTGAAAAGTTGTAGAAAATTATTTAAGCTGTACGTCTAAATGAAAAGAAAAGTATGAGAGACAACATCTGTACCATGTACTCTAGTGCTTCTTAACAGTTTGTTCTGAAAACATGTATAGAACATGTGGTGATCATATAAACTTGTTAGTACAATGTTGTAATTCATCTTAAGGTTGTTCTTAAACGGTTACAAATTTCACTTATGTTTCATTGATGTTTAATCTATTTATTGAAGTTTTGTATTCATTTTTTCTCAATATGAATGTTAATAATAAAATTATAATTAAACAAAAAAACAACAAAAAAAACCCATTTTTTTTTAATGCAATAACGCCACTATAATCCTGATATCTTACCTGAGTTAAAACTGTCAATTTTTTTTTCTCTATCTTTTCTTTCCTTTTTTATATTAACATATTTGTGACGAAACTTGTTGTTATATAGTGTCAGTAAAGTTATATGACAGGATAAAATGTGCCGGGGACTTGTCTGGTACACCGTACCTATGTGTTATACGTATATTTGTAGTATGAATTTTGCGTTAAGCACACGCACGGTAATCGATAATTAGCTACCTCAAAATTGTTTAGTCCTAATCAATCAAACAATCGTTGGATGCTTTAAATTACACACATAAAAACATACTCTTCAACATTGTAACAACGTATATACATTGTAGAAATGTAGATGAGGTGTGCGTGGAAGTGAATGCTGTATCGCCTCCCTCGTTGGGTAAGTCTGATAAGTTGATTCCATGTAAACATATTTAAGACATAAATATTATCTTGTATCGTTTTTGGGTAACCTATGTTTATCATAATATGGTGTTGTGTACATTCAAATATCTTTGTCAATGTTTTTATTTCAATTTGTTAATGTTATTTTATAAATGAAATTTGGAAGAAAATTAGATTATTACTGGCGCTAGGTAAAAACAAAAAAACGTCCTTGATCCAACACATCACTGCACAAACTATCTCTGTCTTTATCTATAATATAGGTAGTCTTCCGCCGGGCCCAAGTTCCAGTAAGGTATGTACTATAAAATTAACAGTCTATAGCCTACATTATTATTCACTGATATATTTAACTCTTTTATATTCAGGAATAAACTTGCTGCTCGAATGTTTTTCATGATTTCTATTTTCTTGATTTATTTGATAGCCCCAGTTTACGTCGCCGTCTATACCGGACAATTCTATTGTTGAATGCAAAGCCGGATCTACGTGTTACATCCACCTGAAAACAACCCCTGGGACCACTGTCAATACTTGGTAATTACAAATAGTCACGTAACCAAAGTATATTTTGTATATAGTGCTGTTACAAAAAGGAAATATTTCAGCGATACCGCTAAGTCATTGCATAAAGGTGAAAATACAATAAATGTATTACAAATTTCATTTGCGCTCCAGCAAAATTATATTCAAGAAAACAAAATGCTGTTTACCAAAGAGTGTCCCAATAGGTGCATTTTATTTCCTTTCTTGAACCTTTTACACCTTTTCTTTTTGCACGTCAATCATTAACTCATTTTCTAATGAGATACTTTTTTTGCAAGCGAATAACTGATTTCATACCTAACGTCTATCCTTTCGCCTACTAAATGACTGCAAAGAGGACTCTATCTTGTCGCCCTTCTATTAACTTATTTCCTTCTTAATGACTTTCTCTCGGCGTGTAAATAAATTATTCCTTTCTAACTTGGTAACTACATGTACTTAGTCTGGTATTCATTTGTTAAGGGAACGTTTTTAGACTTTGTGTATATATGTATTTGTTTGAAACAAATGAAAATATGGAAATACAAATCGATTGTTCGACGTCGCATTATTGCATTTTGAAGGCGACCGTAACACGTTAGATGTTAAAAATAATACACCAGTATTGATTTACAAGGTTTTTTTTCCAGTCCTGATGTCATTCAAACAAATGGGGTGAATCGCATGCAGAATCTCGTGGTGATTCCCTCCAGTAGTGGTGGCTCTTCATCGTCTACCTGTTCATCGACAGTCGCAATTAAACCTACAAATAGCCAGCACGGAAATCATCATGTGTGCTTGTCACCCACACAGCTAAGGTGTGTAGAAAGTCGATTACTTCATTCGGTTGGACATAAAAAACACCAGAGCTTTGAATTAACCAGAACAATAATTAAAATAAAAATGAATCTTTTCATGTTTCAGTGGTACGGGAATGAAAAAATGTATTTCTGTTCACGTCACAGACTCAACTGATTCGACAACAGGTAACTTATTTTAATAAACGTTCAATCATTCAATTAAACATGTGATTTACCTTTTATGGACTCATTGATGAAATAATTGAACATGTGTTGATGCAGATTTTCAAATTCAATTGAGATGAGTTGAGATGTTTCGAACAAAAGATAATTTTCATTGAAATGTGTCTGCAGAGCCGATGCCTTTTAATATTACCCAATGCTAGTAGCTAGAAATGCTTCTTATATGAAGACCACGCATATCAGAAAATTGAAAATTGATATTGCTAAAAGTGATATAGGATATTTTTCTTACAATATTTCAACACATTTGAAATATTTGATACCATTTAAAATTTATTGGCGACAAATATACATGTAATGACACTAACAAGTTATTGTTGGTTGGATGCCTGCATGATCGTTTATTGTCACAGAAATATATGATTTGTGCCTCACAGTTGCTATCAATTTGAGGTACTGATAAAAATTCATTGTATCTCCATGACAGGTGGACCTTGTCAGGCGTTTCACTGCCAAAACAGTGGTCATTGTGTCGCTGTTATGACTTCCTCCCCACCACAGGCTCACTGTAATTGTACAGGAACATTTACCGGACCAACATGCGTTGTATCAACTAACCCCGGTAACTGTTACATGTATACTTTTCCATTTAATGTTGACAGTAATAACTGTCTATGTAGTAACACCCCATGTTGAGTACTTATATACCTTGGTTGCAAAGCAACATTTGATTTGGTAATGTTGTATGGCACATTGTTCTCTCAAGTCAAACAACTTACTTCACAGTTCGTGCTGTAATATATGAGTCGTGTTGTAATATTTATGGATGGTTACAGTTACACAGCTTAAAAATCATTTTCGTGGTATGTGAACCACTTGACTGTGTAGTTGTACTCTTTATATATATTTATATATATATAGAAAAAACAACACATGTCATGTAATTGTGACGTCACGACGTTGTTCTTTTGAATAAACCTGAAGAGTCATGTGAAGGGTGAAAGCAGCTAGTTTTTTAGTCGGTCGTTAATCTTATTTTTTCTATATTTACTTCCTTCACATGGACATTTAATCCCTTTTATTATATATATATATATATATATATTATGGAGGCACGGTAGTCCAGTGGTAGGACGCCGGGCTCGTGACCGAATGGTTGCGGGTTCGCGCCACAGCAAGGCAATGTATTGTATCTTTGAGCAAGATACTTTACTCCGCTTGTTCCAGTCTACTCAGCTGCAAATGAGTACGTGGTTGGGCAGTGCTAGAATTGTTGAATGCCTGCTGTTAGCGCCGAAATGGCAGCTCCGGCTGTATGCTCCCCAGGGAGTTGAGAAATGTATTGGCTGGTTGCAAAGGCCCTGTAACCACGGATAATAATTTGTGAACCGCTTTGAGACGACCTACGAACTAGGTTGTGATAAAGCGGTATATAAGAACCTCCAATTATTATTATTATTATTATATATATACCTTTGTGGTTTCAGTAATTATACCTTTGTGGTTTCAGTAAATAATTATATTATATGATTATATGATTGCATCAATATATGATTTGATTTTATCATTATATTATTTGATATCATCATCATATTATTCGATTTTATCATTATATTATTTGATATCATCATTATATGATTTGATTTCACCAATATATGATTTGATTTAATCATTATATGATATGATTTTACCATTATATTATATGATTTCATCAATATATTATTTGATATCACCAATATATGATTTGGTTTCCTTTGTATTGTAAGCTTTCATCATTATATTATTTCATTTTACCATGATATGATTTGATGTTATCGTTATTTGATTTGGTTTCACCATTATATTATACGCTGTTGTCATTATATGATTTGGTTGTATAGTTATATTATTCGATTTCATCAATATTTGGTTGAACTTTATCGTTATATTATTTAGTTTCAACATCATAGCATATGCTTTCGTCATTATATGATTTAGTGTAATCGTTATATTATTCTATATTTTATCATTATACCATTCCGTCATCATGTTATGCAAAAACATCATGATATGATTGCAACATACCATTATATGATTGCACAACTTCATTATACTATTGTACAAATTCATTATACGTTGGATACGATTCTGACAAGCGTGTCCGCGAATCCGAAGTAAACGGAACTTTTAACCGGGGCCCCTTTCTGCCATGTTACTACGTTAATACCGCCATTTCTGACGAACGAATCGGTGCTAATGATGCAATTTGTAAGTATAGCTTTAATCTCAAATGTAAGGCAGCATATAGGCCTTATCTTTCCCAAGAAAATGGCCGTGTTTTATTTGTAAAAAAATACTGATTTAGTGAGTACTGAGTATGCTGAAATCTTTATTTATTTCTATATTTGGCCTATAGTATGCTGGGGTGAAGGGCTACCATGTTTGTTCCAATGAATGACTTTGACCTACGGGCATTTAGCATGCTGGGATGAAGGCTACCAACGTTTTCAAGGTCACAGGGGTCAAATAGTCTATAATCTTTAAATGATGACTTAAAAACCAAGAGACCCAGAGACCTGATATTGGACCAGTAGTATGCTGGGATGAAGGACTACAAAAAATATTTGAATGAATAATCAGCTTAGCATCCACATTAATGACCCAAATCAAATAACGATAACATCAAATTATATAATGATAAATTCAAATAACATAATGATGATAGCTTACAATACAATGGAAATCAAATCATATAATGATAAATTTAAATCATATACTGCTGATATCAAATAATGTATTGATGAAATCATATAATATAATGGTAAAATCATATGGTATACAATCAAAATCGTTACGGCGTCAACAAGCCGTGTTCAAAAAGAACACGCCCACAAACCTAACGGTTGTTTCAGCGTGTCACTCACTGCATCTGGCTCGTCGATTGGTCGATAAAACGTTTGAGGTCGGTGTCGTCCCTGATTTCAGAAGCAGTGAACAACATTGTATCTTTTTCGGAGACGTGTTGTTTGCGCGCATTGTCAACTTAAGATTACGCATACACGTATATAAAATGTAAAATTTACATTGCATGTACATGTTTCAAACCATGTGTCATGACTTGAATGTTTCGTTAAATGTATACCTATCCACATTTTCGTGAACTATACTGATATTTATGATAACAAGAAGGCAAAATGAAGAATATCACAAATGCTGGAAAGCTTTCCATACCAATTCTATACTATCAGTTCCAAAAATGTTTGTTCGTTTTTCATATATAGATGCAATGCACTTTTCATTTTTATCACAATTTGATATTTCGGGCGCGTGGTTCTATAAAAAGAACGCGAAATACCATCAGAGTTACGTAGGCCGTTGAACCGGCGTTACTGTACCCTTGAACGATAAATATCGGCAGAAAATATGCATAGTTGAAATATGTTAGAGTCAACGAGGGTTCTGATTAAAATTCTTCTCCAAACACTTATTAGTTTTGATAAAAAAGACGATAAAATGATATCCAAATAAATGGCGACGCACGGTACGTAAATCAGGAAATTAGCGATAATTAGCAGCCAATAAAGTTTTATACAGTTTAATTGTCATGAAAAGTATTCTAAAATAAAACTGTAAAAAGTACTTCTTTGCATTGAATGACAGTTTCTTGGGCCGATTATGCACTTACTTTTATTATAAAATAAAATGTCATCGTTTTCGTGCACATATATTTAAACAGGTATGTAAGTTATTTAATTGAACGAGTTGTCGAATCTTGCACCGTTCTGTACATGTATTACTTTTCAGTGCAGCGGCCGGTATAGACAGCTTTCAAGCATGTGTACTATTCTTCCTTTTGCCCTCTTGTTATCATAAATATCATTACAGTTCACGAAAATGTGGATAGGAACACATTTAATGAAACATTCAAGTCATGACACATGGTTTTAAACATGTACATGTAATGTAAATTTTACATTTCCATATACGTTTATGCGTTATCTCAAGTTGACAATGCGCACAAACAACAAGTTTCCGAAAAAGATACAATGTTGTACACTGCTTCTGAAGTCAAGGACGACACCGACTTCAAACGTTCTATCGACCAATCGACGAGCCAGATGCCGTATGTGTCAGCTATGGCGTCCCATATATTCAACTATACCTATATATATATTTTATAATGGTACAAATGGTAGACGTCATAATTATAAAATCTTAAATCGCTTTCATATATTTTCATAAACTTATTATTTTTCATTTAACCTGGCAAGTCCCTTTAAGATAGGATTAAATTCATACATCGCGTATTGAAAAACTAACTTTTTATATAAAATTTAAAACTTTATTTGAGCAGATATAAGATAGTGTTTTTACTTTATATTTGAATTATATCAATGATGTTAATATTTTTTTCAGTTTTAGCTGGTCCTTGTAATAGCAAGCACTGTCTCGGAGGTGGAGTTTGCATCGTCAAAAATGGTCTAGCAGCATGTCTGTGCCCTTCGGGGAAAATGGGCGATCTATGCGAACATGGTATCTGTTTATCGATGAGAAAGAAAATGTTACCGTACAATGCTTTAAGGATCCAAGTACCACTGCTAAAATTTGCAAGTTCGCATTGGGAGCTGATTTTTTTGTCGGCATGACTATAGCTTTGATAAATCATTTCTAAAAAGAAAAACACACCTGTGGTACTTTTATGAATAAACAAAATATTTCATCGGGGCTAGACTGGGATTCGAAACCTGGATTTCAAATTGTTATAAGTATCGTTTACCTGGTCAGCGGAAGTGTACTGGCCAAACTGTGTTACAGTAACATCTAAAATAAAATGTAGGGGAGTTTACAGTATGTACGAAAAACCACAGTACGGTGGGAAATGGATCCTTAAATCAGATGAAATAAATATTCATTTTTGCACGTCATACAAAGTACAACATACAAAATCATCTTAGAAACTTATCTATCATCATTATTGCTGTTATGTAGTGTAAAAAAACATATATGGACTCTTTTTTTATGTATACAAAATATGACGTCATGTGGTTCAAAACAATATAACGAATTTACGGAAGTGGTTGAAATGGCAGTGTATATATTTTTCTTTTGTGAAACGATTTGCATTGATGACGCTGAAACTAGTTTTATAACAGATCGTCCATATACATGTATAAATCTCTTAATGTATATTTGCTTTGCTTTCAGACGGATCAACAACAATACATGGATCTCCTACAGTGTCACCGGTATATTCTTTTAAATAGTGCATAAATATTACAACTGTAAACATTGTCGTGATAAGGATAAATCATTTCACAAGTTTTTCTTTCTATGATAATATCGTTTTCTATTTCAACTCATTATTACTTTAAAGATTTTATACTTATTATGTCATCTCATTTCCGATATGATCTTACTTAATGCTGTATTGAGTTTATCTTTACTACTTTAGACTGACCCAGTGTTCGTAGATACCGCGTTACCGAAGACTTTGAAATGTTTTGTTGGGAAACAATGCACCATAGCATTACCCGTGTCAGGAACTGGAGTAACGACGTAAGTCTCCTTTGTTATGGTATTAAAATAGAATAATACATGTCTGCATACAAACAAAAATAGAATAAGTTGAAGATTTGTATCAGATTTTTGTTGAAAACTACACCAGTGAGTTATAAATCGCTCTGGTAAAACTTGTTATTGAGAATTATGAAAGCTTTGACTTTGTGCATTGTTAATTTACCATTTTCTAGCACAAATCTGAGTAAAACATTGAAATAACGGTTTCGACATTGAGAGATCCGCAGCTCTACTTTATTGTCTTTTAAAGTAATTCACGTTATCGCGATAATATAAAACTGCTGCTTGTATAACCCAGTACAGAGTAAAGGATGATGCATTCATCTTGTATCAAAGATGTGTTCGTTATGTGAAGTGGTTGTACTATGTGGGGGTTACCTGTCACAACTATTTTCAGATCCGACACGACTTTTGGTTTGGTCGACCCTGGTATTACACAAGGACAAGTGACAGTACATCCATTATCAGGCAGTTCTAGTTTATTACATATCCCAGTGACGCCCACTCAGGCCGGAAACAAACATGTTTGCATACAAACAAAAACAGCTACATCGTACGTAGTACCCATATACCTTACTATATTTTGTAATCATTTTAAATTGAAATGTTTACACCGATGATATGTTTCATTTCAATATATGACACATGAACATTAATTGATTGTGCTATATGAAGTTCTATACAAACGAATTTGAATGTTTCCAATGTTTGGATCTACTTTGAAACGAAATGTAATGCGTTATTTTCATCAGATCTTTTGAAACAATTTATAAGGTTATAAAGATAAGAAAGGATCAATGAAAAACTGGATAATGGATAATTTATTTAAAAAGGGATTTCTGATTGTCACTTTATTTTTCAGAAATATCGACGAAGTATGCTTCAACGTAAATGCACTGCAGCCACCAGCAGGTATGTTTATTGGTGTATGGACTGAATTATATATATTTTTTATTTTCTTTTAGTAAAAGTGTAGGAATTCGAACATATCAAAAACTGATTTCAGACCGTCGATATAATACTTGTAAACTTCAGAAATCTTGCAATGGTAACATTATGATACCCTGTATTTTGCAGGAACCATGCCAGCACCACCAGATATAAATAAGGTGGGTTTTTTCAATTCCTTTTTCCTGCGTCTTTGCAATAACCTTAGAAATAGTTACCTTACCTTTTACCCCATACTCTAGTAAAGTTTTATCCAGAAAATTCATCAGACATGTTGTTGCACGGAGCACAAGTGACATTTGTTTTCAATTTGATTGAATAAAAACACTCAAACGTTGTCCATATAAGCAAATGAAAATGTTTTTTGAAACTTGTGCATACTCACATGTAGATTACCTAACGTTAATATATATATATATAAATATGTCTTCTGTGAAGAAAATGTAGAGAGCAGAACCCTGTATTTGTTAAGGTGACGAATACTTTTCTCCAGTGCTGATGCATTAAGTTAACAATGCTTGTTAGGGAACCCTATTGTTAGATAGTTGAAACCTTAAAGACATTAACATTTGTGCAGGAAATAGTAACCACTTTTATATGTAATGTTGTAGCCTCAATTTACGTCACCAACCTTGCCAGACAGCTCTGTAGTTGAATGTGAAGTCCACTCCCCATGCCATATTCACCTAGCAACAACTCCAGGAACTTCAGACAATTCTTGGTAAGAACGAGCTCATTAGATGTTTTCGGGATTTGAAAAAACAATACTGTAGATAATACATATATAACACCTTTAGATATACGACGTTAATATTGTCAATTTGAAGAGCAGGTGGACTATAAGTAGACATATCCAAAAACATTGTCATTGACAACAGCTGTTAGGTATCTGAGCTATGGTACACACCGAGGTATGTTTTTAACACGGGATTTAACAATTTGACTGTGTAAATGATATCATAAATAAATACATATTATGTGAAATAAAATTTCAGTTCTCTACATGTAACTATCAGAACTATCGTGTTTTTTATGCTATATCAATCAATTATTCTTGATGACAACAGATGTAATATCATTACTTTTATGACAGTCCCGGCGTTGAACAGACAGGACTGACACAAATGAAGAATCTAGCAGCGTTCTATCAAAATTCAACGACAAGTTCAAGTATCACGTGTAATACAGACGTCACCATATCACCAACCAATAGTGAAACAGGAGATAATCACGTGTGCCTAACGCCCACCAAAGCGAGGTCGGTGTGAACAGTATTCGTTGAATATAGTACATGTAACAATGCATATCAATCGCTTTTAAATGCAATAATTTAACCCATTGAGTACAATATTGATTGGTTTGGTTTGGTTAGGTTTGATTGTGTTTTAGTGATCGTAATTGGTCAGACGCCTAAACCACTTGGCCATCGCGGCCATTGAATACGATTTCGAGAAACATGGAATACGCATGAATGTCAAATAGTTGAATAACCTTTCAAACTATTTGTTTTTGTTAATATGACAAAATTGTTCGAACCCAAATTGAACATTAATCTATTTTCAGTGGTGAGCAGGGGAAACCGAGGTGTATCACAGTGCATGTTGTAGTTCCACACTCTGCTTCAGCAGGTGAGATACATTCCAATTCTCATGTATATCATAAATAGTTTATCATAAATAACGCTTTCAGGCCGTGTGGCCATCTTCAGGTGACAACATTTAAAGTCGAGGTCCCAACATCATGAGGTAATATAACCAAAATATATAAAAGGAACCTGAATTTTGATAGCGTCATTACCTCCTCTTATATCGCTGATTCAAAGAAAACTATATTATATCGTTTTTGTATAAGATCTGATCTTTTTGAACAGGTGGCCCTTGCCAAAATTTACACTGCCAGAATAATGGAAAATGTATTGCGACTTCCACTGTTATGCCGTCCAGTGCGCTCTGTACATGTGCGGCTGGATTTAACGGTCCCACCTGTGGCACTTCATTGACCGCAGGTAAACATTTTAGTTTTTGTAGTAAATTTAAACAAAATGATACGGTGAAAATACTGACCATCTGCATTACTGTATACCGGGAAATTTGCGCCGCAGTGTAATTTTCGCCTTTTTCTCCCTCGTTTATCATTACAGCTATTTTAGGTAGACAACATAATATAGATACAACATAATATAGATTGTAATTTGATATGAAGTGCGAAATGAACACAGGGCGAAAGTTTATTGGAGAAGGGCAAAAGTTCCACTGGGCAAAAATTTTCTCGGTATATAGTGTTCATTCACGAAAGTACCAACATGATTAAAGACATTACGTTTGATACCGCCGGTAATAAATATACTCACAAAATGTACATATACAAGCCGTGAGTCATTCGCAGTATAATAATGTCGTTTCACTTAGTTTCCGTCCATTCCTTGTGCGCTTGATTGTGTTAAGATACTATATATTACCTTGAGGTCGCAATCATATGTTGCATGTAGACATAAGGGACGAAGCAGGTAACCATTGTTTAAAAATAACCTTTTTTGCCCCTATATATAAGTACATATATTCTTCAATTTCAGTTGATCCATGTACTTTATCGCCCTTGGTTTGTCAAAACGGAGGTGTTTGTAAAAACAAAAATGGAAAGGCTTTCTGCTTATGTCCGCCAGGATGGACGGGGAGAAATTGCCAAACAGGTATTGTACATTGGAAATTTGCAACAGTTGTTTATCTAGTCACTCAGAAGAAGGAAAACACTCGAGTGCTTTATAGTGAATACAATTTAAAGAGAAATATCGTAATGTTAGTTTCATCTGTATTATTATTTTCACAGACAAATATGTACACGAACTTTTGTCGGTAAAACAATATACAAGTAATAATTATTACCCAAAAATATACAGACTGAATAAAGTACATGAACAAGATTAATACTTATCTGTGCCTGAAGAGTAATTATTCTTCTTTTTAAGATTCATCTCCTCCGGTTAATGGCGTCAGCGGATTACGGGTATGTTTGTTTTTGGGTTTAACGTCCTCGAACCGCTACGGTCATTTTAAGATGGGTGTCTCAGGTAACCACCGAAAAGAAAAAATAGTTAAAGAAAAAGATATAAAATGTTCAAGCGTTGCAATTAGGGCAGCAGATTAGTGGGAAGACCAATTTCCAGATGTTCGCCGTGACCCATCACATAACGACTTGATGATCGGAGTCCCTGTGTACCATCTGGAGGGATAACAACAATAGACAAAAATGGTAGCAATGACACTTTATATGTCAATGTACTGGAACCATACATGCGTGGACAAAACTAACAGAAATTGTTCAAGATGACAACAGAATTGTGTGTCAAGAGCATTTAATTGTTTCCCCAACACAGGGCTAACATATCATAACACTACATTTACGAGATACAATAACTGTTGTCATGCAGGGCTATACATACAATAATGTACATGATATCATTAAAACTTTTATTACGCATAGTCAGTATTTTTATCTCCTCAGCCGGACCCAGCTTTCATAGATACAGCTATTCCGACGAAAGTGGAATGCCCCGTTGGGCAAGCGTGTACCATTCCCTTACTTCTGAAAGGTTCAGGTGTCACATCGTAAGTAGTTTGGACTGACAGACAGCGATCTTGTTAAAATTAAGCTCTAACGGTACGCCTTTCCAGAACAATTTAACTGCAGCAGTTAAAATAATTTAACTTAATAAAAATATATTCTTATACATTATAGTTTTCAGTTTTGTTTCATTTTTTGTTTTTCTCAATAACAAATTGAGATTATAACTACCCACAACTATATAAAATATCTTTGAATCCATTTCAATGTATTTGTATAGGTCGGACTTAAAGTTTGGTCACGTTGATAGCGGTATTACTCCCGGAACTGTGTCTGTGGATCCAACATCTGGTACTGAAAACCTAGTCCAAGTCCATGTCGCACCCACCACTGTAGGAGAAAAGCGTGTGTGTGTCCAGACCAAGAGACCTAACTCCATCACGTAAGTAATATACTGTAATTCTAAAGGTAGATGTTTAAACTGTGAACCTATGTGAAAACGTTTATTCGTATACATTATATACAGGATATTACGAAAGCCAATTAGTGCCGTATGAAGTATTTTATTCTTGTGATAACTACCACTTGTAATAATGAGTAAGTATGTCGTTATGACGACAAATGTGTATCGTAATTACAGCATAAATTTATAAATAGCAGATATTTTATTAAGGGCAAATCGAGACGCATTTAGGTAATTCAATTTTTCTAGATATCAGTTAAAATAATTTTAAGAATAAAATATTTGTTTTTCCCCCAAGATCATACACATCACATTAGTTAAAATAATTTAGATTATTGTCATATTAATGTGGCCATACGCAACTTTAAGGTCTTACTTCTGAAAAGCATTCAATATCTTATTCTTATGTCAAAATTGTCCAATCCATATACACTAAAACTTAAAAATGACTTTAATTTTGCTGATTGGCTATCATTCCACTGTTTAAAATGATAAACTTCACATTTGTAGGACTTTTTATGGAAAAACATTTTGAAAAATAATATACATATGTTTCTCCAACTTCTTTATTTAGAAAAGGCAGCGAAGCGTGTTTTATAATAAAGGCTACACAGAATAGCGGTAAGTGACTGATTTTATCTAGGAGCTACTGTATACCGGGACATTTTCGCCGCGGTTTAACTTTTGCCTTTTTCGACCACCATAATGAGGGCGATTTATCATAACGGCGAATTAGTAGATAACATACTATGTATAGTCATAACATGTGAAAGGAGAATTGAACACTGGGCAAATAGGGATTTTACCGGTGAAGGGCGAAAGTTTACAGCTATATATTATAACTAATGGTAGAATAATTATACTGAAACAATACTCTTACTTGTATGACTAATCTTGACGCAACATTCAATTGCATGTGTATGATCTGTTCAGTGCTAGCTCTGTAAACCATAACTGATTAATTTCCATGCTTTCTATGACCATATTTGAGGTATTTTCCGAATCCGCAGGTGGTGTTGGACCAGTTCCTCCTCCTGATCACAGTAAGGTAAATACATACAACTTAAATGAAATAATTTGATATTTAACTTTGCAATAAAGCAATATATTTGATGAGAGCTTAAAGAGTTATGCATCAATAAAAATTATTTTAGAGAAAATGAAAGAAATGAATGAGCTATTTCACATCACAGCATATCTTCAATAATTCAATAAAGAACATACTGTGTTTTTTTCTCATATGTCTTCGATGCTTTTGTCTGTAGCCACAATTCACACCGTCAACCCTACCGGATCATTCGATAATACAGTGTCAGGCGGGATCCACCTGTCACATTTATATCGGGACACATCCAAGCGGAACTGACCATACATGGCAAGTACATTTACCTCATTCTTTGTCAATTTCAACATCAACATTTTTTGTTGTGGGAAGGTGGATTTTAATCTACTATAACATTTGTTTCGACATGGAAGTTTATGATTCCAGGCATTGGGTGTAGTTAAACTTGAAAAGAGTAAAACGCTGCGGCAGAATGAAAGTTTTCGTAATCAAAGGTTTTAGTATTAAACATTACCTACGCAAACTGAGTGATCTTTTTCATATTCGCATCTATTAATTTACCCCCAGAACCATCGATATTTTTGAAATAATGATCAATTTGTATTTATTTTTTTATTTATGTCGAATAAATGTATGGTATAAGTTGACTTGACTAATAAAGTTTTACACCCGATTTCACAGTAAAAAAGGTTATCATAATATGAATTCAGAAAATATAAATCAGTTCTTGTTTGATTGAATTTAGCCCCAGTGTCGTTCAATCTGGTGTAACACACATGCAGAATACACATTCATTTCCACTGACTACTTCACCATCGCCTGGTAATATCTGCCACTCCGTCATGTCATTCGCACCTGCGGCCGGACCAGAGGAAAATAGAGTGGTGTGCTTCACGCCTACACAGGCTAAGTATGTCTAATGGAAAGTGAGATAATCATCATTTGTAAAGAATACAAGTTTCATTGTGTTTTTTGTAAGTGGTGAAATCATGAAAATAATCATATTAATAATCTTGTAACAGGCTAGCATGGTAGAATATTAGTACACGAGGTGTAAATTCCTACTATGTATAATATATCCCTTCCATTTTTAAGTCGTCCTAAGTTGTTATATATTAACTCAATATTTTTCTTCTTTTTTTTTTTGTTGCTTTTGCGCTTTTTGGCCTGTTTTTCTGAAATATTTTTTATTTTGACATCAATTTTTGCCGTGTAAAAATAATATACATTTAGTCTAATAAGAGAGAAACATATAAATAAGATATCACTGATTACAGGATTACGATTAAAAGACTACATTTGTGGTAACGCCATAATAAAATGGTTCACTACAGTTTCCTTTGATGACTCATGGAGTGCTTGTTCAGTCAGTTTAGTGCTGTTTATGGAATATTTTCCGCTATATTTTAACTTGGGGTTTTGATAATTTTTAATGCCAATAATGATGAATGTAAAATACCCATCCTTTCCACTGCAATATGACTATTAGACACAACACAATTCTTTGTTATGTTATATCTCCATTTACAAACCCAGTATTGTTTTTTTCTTCATATTTTCAGTGGTCTCCATGGACAAGAAAAATGCCTAAATATCGTTGTTAAGCCAGGTAAGATAATTAATTAGTCGGTTACTACTCACGTTACTAAAGCATGGAGAGCGTTATCAATCAGATTGTTATTTATAATTACAAGTTCGAAAATAATAAATGTTTGTTCATATAGAAATTTATAGTAACGTCTTTTCAAATAGCTCACTATACGTTCTTATCATATACTAATAGAGTGATTGTAGTACTGTCACAGCGTCAACATACTATAATGTGTCGCTGAACATGCATTGTTGTTTCTTTGACAGAAAACTGCGGTGCTCCGATCACAGGTAAGAAAGCACGATACAAGTTGATAATCAATGCATTTTAGAAAAATCCCGTTCACATCACAGTGATGTATAATAAATGGTTAATCGAGTATACCGAGTTTCTTTGCATTTCCAATATACATATTTTAATATTTAGAAAAAAATGTTCGTCACTTACTTTCCAGACTTTATAATTTCGATTTCAGATATGAACACAGCGGTAAGTCAGATTTATTACTCGAGTGTTTTATTACTCTACAAGCATTATTTATGTTGTTTTGGAACGTTGCACTTACAGGCGCGTAGCTAGCCCCTTTACCATGTGTAAGCCCGACATGGGATTGCCGAAGGCAGTCCCCCCGAAGCGCGAAGCGCGAGCAGTGGGAGGGTACGGGAGGGTGTCTTCCCCTCCCGTAAGGGGGGTCTGGGGGTCTCCCCCATGAAAATCTGCAAGAAAAAAGTCCTATTTTTTGTATATATATATATACCTATTAACGTGGATCCAGTGTAATTCTGAAGATTAACCGTCGGTATTGCTTTGTACACCCTCCATACATACCTTGTCTGGTTTTTACCTAATCTTGATAAATGCATTTGATACTTGAACTCAACTTTATAGTATCAGCAAGAAAAAAAACCGTCATGAAAACCTATACTTGCCAAAATCATGTGCAAGCCCGGGCTTATTGGCTTACATGGTAGCTACGCGCCTGACTTATAATCTCCATAGTTGCTTTATTCCTCAGCATTTTTTCACTTTCCACAGTGTCTCCGCTGTTGTATGTGTCTACTCGAGATTTAGAATGATTGATGTAGTGATGTGGTATTAAGTGCATTTTATCTCTTATAAAATATGTGCTTTATTTGTTTAGCAACAATTATGAAAAAATGTATTGCATTTATATAAATCACTCTTGTTTGGTCCGGATGGAAGCGAGCAGAAGGTCTTAATGTGGGAGAAAACGGAGTTCCTCGAGAAAACCCACGTGGTGGGGCAGGTGACTCAATATCTTTTCCCGTTCGATTCGGTTATCGTATCCCGGCCGTCTTCACGAAAGGCGAGTGCGCTTTTCACTGTGCCACCCAACCATCCAATGTATCTCGTAAGTCAAAGTAAAAATGAGCAGGAGGAATGCTGGCGCAATGGGTAGTACAGTCTCTTTTCACGAAAACGGTATTGATTTTCCGATCGATCTTACATGTTCCTTCCCGACCACGTGGATTTCTGGAGGTATTACCCCACCCCCTGTTAAGATTTCCAGCGCGCTTCCAAATTACGCCATCAAGAATGATTAATGTAAATAATATCAGTTTGATAATTGTTGCAAATAAATTTATTTATACAAACGAACATCATAATCACTACAGCAAATAGAAAAAAAAAATCAAGTATATTTCTTTCGTAGTTTAGTTTGTGTTCATAGTGTGTTCATAGTGTGGTTAATGATGCTTAATAGTCATAGATGTTTATTTTTTTTATGTCAAGAGTATTTCTATTTCGCCATACAAGTACTTTGGAAACAACTTGCATTGGCAAAATTGTAAAATTTGCTCGGTTTTATAATATGCAAGCATGTGCGTTAAAAGTGTTTATAATTTTAAATGTTCAGACCGTACATATGTTTATATATAAGATATCATATTAATGAGTGTGTGCATAATGAAATGATTATGCGTTTAAATAGTTTGTTTTTCTACATATAATTTCCTGTAGAGAGAGGCGACGAAAATGGGGCGTACGACATGTAAGTGTACGTTGACCAGTGGAAAAGAGGTGGTTGTCATCAACAAACGGCCCAAAGCCACTACAATTCAGCTCCTCAAGGCGGCTGGTATCGGTGCCGGAAGTGTCAGTGGCGCCATCGCCATAGCAACAATTATATACATGATCGTCGGTAAAATTAAGGATGCCAGTCTCTCGAAGCCAGGTCTAGGCGGCAATAAAACTCATTCCGATAAAACGATACCACAGGCTTCTAGATCACGCCCGCTTCCCCGACAACGTCGATAATGACAAACTCGTATGCTATAGATGACCAATACAACAAACTTTGTTGTAGTTAATTTATTTCCTAGATTTTCTCCGACAAATGACATTGTAAAAATGATTGTTTGCCATGAAACCGTCCCCCAATAAAGTGTGTTTTGCATTTGTGTGTGTCTTTTACTTATTAGGCAAAATTAAAAAGTGTAATCTGCTTCCCCGTATGTATAATGTTGGACCTGGAATTAACCGGGCGATAATGCCTGAAAATTAAGGCACCTTGAGTAACTTATAGACAATTTTTAAGGTACCAAACGGTTGCCAGTTAGCAAAAGTAACAGTTTACAATGCTCAAAGGCTTATGACTAAGCATTTGAAAATTAAACAGTAAACGCATAAATGTAAGTTGTCAATAGAAATCAGTCAATTTCTGGGAAATATTGTGCTGGCATAGAAAGATATGTTTAGAGAATGATACTGCTCACATTACTTTTTCAACATATTGATGTTGAATTGTTTGAAGAATATTTCAGCACACTAACGTGATTCCAATGTGATCTGTTTTCAGCATTCTAATGAAACATATCATACACAATTACTGTTACTGAAACAATATAATGTAATATATCTTACTTTCCTTAATCTAAAATCATTGCTGATTCAGATACATTGATATGTCGTCGAGTAATATTTCTTTCTAGAAATCAAGGACAAGACATCTAAAATAGCAAACTCTTCATTTCGAAACATATATCATAAAATGATAACAGCTACGCACTGGCCAAAAAACAAGGCGAAGTAATGCAAGGCAATCCATAGTTCCCCACAAGTAATGATTTCTTTATTTACCGAGCTGGACACCTGCTTCAGGATATATTTCAAAGTAACATATACTTCTTGTAATACACACTATGCTAGCCAAGACATACTTGCATACCGAATCTGGTTTCTGCATGTGAAACAGTACAGAAGTCATGCCCCATTTTTCAAATGTCAAAGGTAAAACCGGAGGTCACAGTGATCTACTTTGTATACCTCACAATCCGCCTTTCCAAGATGTACTAGCATTCCAAATCTGGTTATTCCAGAATAAACATTAAAAAAGAAAAAAAATATTTAATGTTTATTCTGGTTTCAATACCCATAAAGATCCCGAAACATGTTTATACACGCACAAAGTTCACGATATATACGGTTATAAAGATAATTGCTTGCTTATTTGCCTAAAATGGTAAAACCCATATCCGGGGAACCGGTTTATCCGTATTCGGGTAAGATTTATCCGAAGCTACATTGAAACTAAATATAAACCAGAAGTCAATCATTGGGGTATCAATTTACGCTTAACATTTAAAGTTTAGGCCAAGTATTTGGACAGATTAGATGATTTATAAGTTTAGCCCGACTTTTGGTAAAATATAAAAGCATGACACAATGTTAATACATCCTGGGAAATAACTGTTCAGTAACTAAATATCCAAGTTTGGTTGGTATATTATGCTTCCCAGTTCAACGCCTATCCTATCACCATGTCAGAGTCTTAATTGGTAGGAGATATTTATGGAATGACGCTGAAATCGACAACGATCTCCCCTTTTATAATATTTTGGAGCAATTGCACGCAATGTTTCTAGACAAATTCTGAATAATTCTGGCCAAAGAAATATTCATATCCGTTGCTGAACCGGAAACCGTCGGTACTTTCTGAAAACAAGTCAATATTCAAAAGTATTTTCTAGTTCACGGAAAGCGGTTATGGTTTCCGATTGACATTTGTATATTAGTGTTTACCCTCCGGCAACAAAGAGTTCCCATGTCTGTAAAGATGGAGACATGGTCATCCGTCGACGTCTCCGACTAAAAAAAACTTTTTTCAATGGAAACCATATAAAAATAACATCTAACAATGAATATATTATACTGACATGCCATGCCTGTTTTAATTCAGATAATGTTACACTTAAATATTGCGGTCTGTTTCTTCATAGAAATATCAGTCTGGATCTCTTCAGATTGGAATAAACTGATTTCTTATTTCATTATTATATTGATATCTCGTTTATCAAACGTTCAGGGATCGTCACACCTTTTTTACTGATGACATTCCATCTTTCTAGCTATGAGTCTAATTTATAAACTTTTCATATCAATAATCTGTCAATATTATTGTGAACTATATCTTGAGATAAGAGCGCTGTTGGGTTTAGTGAAAATGACTATCTGTAGATGAACATTAGCAGTTCAATTTTTTTTCACTTTATCATATGCATGGCGTTTGTCACATCCGGTCATGCGTGCCAACAGGAAATCAGAAAACCATTCTGGTAGAAAACTGTACACATGAGCAAAAACCTGAAATAAGGGAAAGAAATATGGTGAATATAGAATGCATGTCAATAACGCCAGGACCTATGATTTTAACAATCGCGAATGATATTTATTTTAAATCGATTCGACTCGGCAAAACCAGAGATGAAAATGTCTCCGTGATTCAAAGACAGAAGAGGATAATGTCTCAGTGAACCATAAACAGAAGACTATCATTTTAGATTTCAAACCATAAAATAGATCAGTTGTGACGCTATAACACGTACCGCTAAGGGATCTACAATGCCACTACTACTCCCTCCCACCACGTATCTAGGTATCGGGTGAGTGTTGATAAGGGCGTCTTCTATGGCGTCCAGTATAGGGTCAGGCGAAGTGGCCGATCCAGGCAAGGACTTGGTAGCGAGGCATTCATACAACGCGTCAACATGGGCCCTTCCGTACGCCATCCTAACATCTTCAGAAGCAGCAGACCATGATGCCTCTAACTCATTCTTCATTCTTGCTAGCTGGTAAAGTAGATGATATCAAAATTACCAACATAATCTGAAACTTGAAAAGACTAGTAAAACGTACTAATTGCACAAAATAACTTCTATGGGAAAATAATAAAAGTACAATTAGTACAAAAAATCCTTTTCTATGATTTGACTGAATATAAAGGCAAACCGATATTGGTCCACTGCAAGAAGTTGCGGCATCGAACGCACCCGGTGCAACTACTGATACGCCTACTCCAAACTTGCGCATCTCCAGTCGGAGCGAGTCTGTCAGTGTCTCCACACCGTATTTACTGACGTGGTACACAGAATCACTCGGCCAGGCATAACGACCTTTGACACTGGATATATTCACCACACGTCCTACAGATAAGAAAGTGAAATGTAATAAACAATTGAATACGAAATACTTGATATTTTCAATATATTGTAAATATTCGAAATTTGACACTAGTTTAGTAGAGTGCACCTTTGCACTTCCGGATGAGGGGCAAGCAAGCTTTGGTGACTCTGATCATGCCGTACAGATTGACGTCCATGCATTTCTTGTACTGCTCAATGGTGGCCAACTCGACGTCACCGTAGATATTGAATCCAGCGTTGTTCACCACTCCCCATAGTCCTGAAATTGAACGGAATCGTTTAATAGTGTGTGTGAGTACATTATATATAGAGGTTCCATCAGAACCAACGTTAACTGCATAGTACAATAACATCATTACAGTTTTAACTAAGTTTTTTTTCTCCAACCTCTACACGATGGCAGACACCCATGTTTTATTATTATTTCCCAAGAATCCACATCAGTTGACATTCATTTCTTTCAAAAGTCTGAATAGGACAAAAAGAACCTGTTGAGGGTTGGCGTTTTAAGTTGTGAAACGCGACATCATTTCAATGTGATAAGTGAAATACTGTATATTTGCGTTCTGACTATTTAAACTGGTCGCGTTGTGAACGTGTATTTCAAAATTTCGCGCTTATCTACTTAACGCAGAAAATGTTATGACCATTTCCATGAAAATTCCCTTCTGTTGAGTTAAAAAATATATAAATTTGATGAGCGGAAGAATATATATAAATTATAAAACAGACGGCAACTGATGAAAATAACAAATTATTAAACAAATTATTATATGGTATATCATATCTTTCCACTCTTTGCAAATGTGTTCTTGGTTCATGTGAACGTTATCTAGAAAATCAACTATATGAATTGTTGCATGCTCAATGCCAATGCCGGAGTCACTATTAATTAGCCAGTCGAAGAAAAGTGTCAATCATTATGTAGGCATGGGGAAGAAGTGCTATTTTCACAGATATACGATAAGATACTTTGCATAAATGTGAAGAGTTATATGTACATTATGTATACGGTCAACTTCAACACGAATTGTCATATATATACAATAACATGTACAGTTTTCTGTTTAATAAAAATGATTAAATGCCTATGTGAAGTAAGTAAATATAGAAAAAATAAGATCTAACGACCGACTAAAAAACAAGCTGCTTTCACCCTTCACATGGGCTCTTCAGGTTTATTTCAAAAGAACAATTTCGTGACGTCAAAATTACATGTCATCACACTTCCACTTATTCTGTAGCTTCGAGAAACCAAGATAAACAGTTTACCTGTTCCACAAGCATATGTAGAAGATACTTGTATATATATATAATACCTTTGTTTCCGAATTTTGACTCGATATCTTTTACAGCTTTGTCTACTTCATCCTGTGAGGTTATATCAAGTTGTAGCACGTGCAAGCGTTTTGACTTCCTTGACCTAAGACTGTTAGCGCCTTCGCTTGATGTAGAAAGTACCCCGGCAAACACGTCAAAACCATGGTCGTCTAATCGTTTGGCCAGATGATGTCCAAAACCTAGAATATAATGAAGCTCCCGTTACCATTAGATATATTGATATTACAATTCATGATTTTGTTTTGGACAATTCTGAAGATAAGGATACATCAGTTACGCTGACAGAAGTATGACACGACTAATAAAAAAGATAGACAAGACATTTTCATCACTGCGGTCAAAAACTGTTTTCTTCCGAAAATATGGTGATTGCATACCAAACTGATTTTTAATTAAACTGGCATCCTAGTATACATTTCGCGTATGTTAAGCTTGTCCTTACCTGTATCACATCCTGTAATTAACACCGCTTTCCCATTACTTTCCAAAAAGACGCGTTTTCGCTTCCGTATTACGACTAAACAGGCATACATGAATAGCAGGAGTACGATGCATACCCAGAATGAGCACGGTATCGAAAACAGTAGCAGACACAGTGCCAGCAGAAACGTTCCCTCAAACACTCTTACGTCAACACGGTCGAGGACGTCCCATACGGCCATGTCTACTTATTCTGTAGCTTCGAGGAACCAAGATAAACTGTTTACCAGTTTCACAAGCGTATGTAGAAGATAAACAATACTGCGCTATCGTATAGTCATAACAAGAAAACTTCTAGCAGAAAAGAAACATCGACACATACCACGTGGAATAGCCTGACTACCGTAGTATGGTGTAAATCGTGCTGAACTCCTGCCAGATGTCAGTTCCTCATGAGATAACACCTAATTACCTGTACGTGAGATGGTATAACATACAATATACACTATGGGGAACTTAAAGGGACTGTTAGACCCCCTAGTGCATCAATGTGGCTGAATTAATGTATCAAAATAGCATTAAGCATATACATGTGTATGCATACATTACATAAAAATGTATATTATTCAAACATAAAAATAGGTACCACATCTGCGACACCGAGCCGGTTCGGAGAGATCATAGGCCCGCATGATCGTAAGAGGCGTCTAATGTCACAAAGAACAGACCTGACGTATCCTACTGTATGGGTATATATATATCGTAAAAGGAGATTAATGTTGGGCCTCCTGCAGAATAGGGGATTTTCCTCTGTGTCTTTAACGGAGAAAATATGGAAGAGGCGAAGCTTGATCTGCTACCCTCCCTATTGGTACAGTTGCGATCTTTTTCGTTTCCTGACTACTTCTTTCTTCTCTACTTTTCTCTCCGGCAATGTCAAACTAAGGCATCCGTCCTGAATGATCAGCATGGCTGGACGAGGACGTTAAACCCCAAACAATTACACAAAGAAAACCACATCTGCGCTTCCGCTCACACCTGAAAACCGGAAGTAGAAAAATACCAATAATGTCTTTGACCTATTTTGATGAAATGAAGCAGCAGATCAACTTTCGTCTATTCCATATTCTCTTCGTAGAATACAAAGTAGAAAAACCTCCATTCTGCAGGGGGCCCACCTTTGTCGCCTTTTACGATACACTTGGACTGGGATACAGCAGGTCGATTCTTGGTGACTTCTATATTCCCTAAACAGAGAAGAGGAAGAAACCAAAACCCCTTCCAGATTCTGCTAGGATGATCCACACCAGTCGCCTCTTATGATTCTGC
Organism: Mizuhopecten yessoensis; assembly: GCF_002113885.1. NCBI lineage: Eukaryota > Metazoa > Mollusca > Bivalvia > Pectinida > Pectinidae > Mizuhopecten > Mizuhopecten yessoensis. Next base: position 527,279 of record NW_018404676.1, read on the forward strand.
ACGGGTTCGCAGATGTGGTACCGTTTTTGATACTTGAATTATATACGTTTTGTAAGATTCGTTTACATAAACATGTGATGCATTAAAGCTACACTAGGCCTTCCATTAAAGTAGAAGTTACTACAATAAGGGTGTAATTAACCTTCAACCATTGATGCATTAAGTAAACACATATTACTGCTAACATTCATGTTATTCTGATGCATAAAGACACGTTAATGCATTAATGCCAAATGCTAGACGGAAGTGACAGGTCTAGGTAATAATGTAGGGTGCACTGATTTGCTAACTGTTAAAGAAGGGTTTATGTGGAATTTTCCATAAATATCACCTGTGTAATTAAATTCAAATGATAAGTTACCAAATAAAAAAAAACTTTTTTGCACTTAGGTACACATAAGTATACATGTATATGTAGAGCGTCATGAACAATATATTTATTGAATTAATGCAACAAATATTACTTAGCAACGAAAAAGGATGAAGCCAACATCTAAGGCCCGATCAAATATTCCAACCTTATAAAAACGCTATACTGAGTTACGAACTAACATTCTTACTGAATACAAACAGTGAAACTAAGGTGAGAATGGATCATGTACGAAGCATTCTTACAGAATGTAATCAGTAAAACTAAGATCAGACTGAAATATGTACGAAACATTCTAACTCAATAAAAAAGGTAAAACTAAGATAAGACTGCATTATGTACGAAACGTTTTAACTCAATAAAAACGGTAAAACTAAGATAAGACTGAATTGTGTACGAAACGTTCTAACTCAATAAAAACGGTAAAACTAAGATACGACTGAATTGTGTATCCAACGTTCGAATAGAATATAAGTAGTAAAACTAAGATCAGACTAAATTATGTATCAGACGTTCTAATAGAATATAAGCAGTAAAACTAAGACCAGACTAAATTATGTATCCAACGTTCTAATAGAATATAAGCAGTAAAACTAAGACCATACTAAATTACACATGAAACATTCTAAAAAAGTAGGTAAAGTAGAATTGTATGTAAGTATCCCAAACAAATGGAGGGGGCTGATAGGTTTTGCTGCCTTTTTTCTTCTGTTTCGGGGGACTGACTGATTTTGATGCGGTTCAATATTTTTTTTCAATACATTATTTTCGAATGCAGGTCAGTTTCAGCAGTTATTTGGATTAATGTAACGAGACCTGTTACAATTAACACTGTCTTCCGCCATTCGGTCTCCAGGTGTTTTTTCAAGTTCAAGTCTCAGAAACTATAGCTACCGGTCGTATAAGTATGGAACTTCACGGTAGCAATGGTGAGTATGCGTAGATTTGCGTTATGCGTTTAATTTTCTGATCGATCACCAACCATGGCCACCGTTACCTTTGATTGATTGACACATTTACGTCAAGGTGATTCCAGCTATCACTCTATATGTCTTGATTTTGCTCAAACTAAGCATGTAAATCTATTATTGCATTGCAAGCTTCTAATGCATCATTCGCGACTATGGGGACAGTTTGGTTGATTTGTGTAACGACCCTCGATCATTACAATTAAAACTTGTTATTTATCCCATTCTTATTTCTTTCACTTTCTTCCGCCAGAGAAGTTTCCGTTCTTTTTCTCAAAAACTACATATCTGGCGCCGGTATTTCAAGAAACTTTACGTAAGTATTTGTGGAAGGAAGGAAGTGTGCAAATGAATTTTTCGTTTTTCAATCGGTTATGAAACACAGCCTCCGCGGCTTTTGATTAATCAATATGTTTTATTGACCGATTTCGCTCAAAAGATCCTCTAACATACAACTGTATCTCTGCTCCACTGCCATTATATTTGACATATAATGAACATTTATTCACTGTTCAAATAAACTGAATCTTATATATGATTAGTAACCAACCAGCAAATTGAAGATATGAAAACAACATTTTCGAATTCATTCATTGTCTATGCGCTAAAAAATACCATTACTTCATTGTTTATCTTTATGCTTCATCGATAAAAGAAATATATTTTTTAAAGTTTGCTTGTTCATTCACCAACAGCTCTTTTTAATTTGTTTCTTATTTCGGAACCTTATTGTAAAAAATCAAAATACTCTTCAAACAATGTCAGATGTACAAATACAAATATATGCATATACGGCCCCTCATTTATATGCCTTTCGAGAATATCCCTGCTAAATCTAGGTTATGAGTGCGTTTATCACACAGGTACGTATAGCTCAAGGACTGGGTCTGACCTAGATTAAGAGAATCGCCTCTCGTCCACACAAAGTTTCTCACGCAACGTTATCAAGATTAGCTTTTGGAGCGATTGTCAACATGTCGGGAGCCTGTAAGAAATTGATTAACACTGTGGAGCAGTGTGTGGACGAGAACCTGGAGGGTTTGGTGGCTGTCAACCCCGGACTGCAGCTGCTGGAGGGACTGCGGGTGGTAGTGCGGACGGACGTCGGACCGAATGTCGTTGGGGCGGGCAAGGTGTCCCTTCTTAGCGGGGGAGGGTCGGGTCATGAACCCGCACATGCAGGTAACATAATAAATGTTTACAAAACACGTACCAGCGTACCTCAGGTACATGGTGCTATAAAACACATATGTCGATGGTTTTAAGAGATTTGTAGCGGAGGTGGGGGGAGGGTTACAGATTGTATCCTCGGGGAATCCATTCGGAATGTGTTTTTGAGCAACGACTGTAATTGAGTCGGAGTTCAAAGAAAGACAACTGGAATATACTTTTAAAAAATCCTCAACGGTGGCCTTTTACAGACACTTATTTTTCAATTAGACTACCCGTATTTTATTGATCAACGAATTCATAAGAAACAATTTTATTTGCACAAACTTTATGAATTTTGCAATTTACTGATTTGATTACATTAACATTTTTAAGGTTCCCCATACCACAGCCAAAAACTATAACTGCACATTAGAAACTGTTGTTCCAGTGTCACTGTGACTATAGAGCTATGATTAAATATTTTTCGAAAAGAAAACCAAAACTTGCAGGACTTTTATGTACAATAATAAAGGTGAGAGAAAAAAAAATAGAATAAAAACAGCAAGAGTTTTTGGAGTGTAAAAACTTGAGTGGGGCTAAACAGGGTTAGAAACTAACTTTTTTGCTTGTTAGTCCACAGGACTTAGTTGAATAGGTTATTTATTAGTCCGTCGTCAATCATGTAACTACACCAAGATTTCCTGATAATGAAACATTGCGATCTAAAGCACAAAACATCAAAAGCAATCGACTGTAGGGGACTTCAAATAATTACTACCATAAGATACGGTGAAGTTTTAGGAAAATTTTGACAGTTATCATGCAATATATCTTATTATAAGCTGTTTTCTAAATTTTAAAAAGGAATATTGTTATTTTATTTTTATTTTTTTCACAAGTCCAAAGGACCAGTAAGGTTAGGTGATTCACTAGTCCTTGCTGAAATCTATTAGTCCAGGACTAGCGGACTAAGTGTTAGTGTTGACCACTTCTTAAGACCGGGATTCGAACCCAGGACCTTACATTTTTTCACCATCTGGACTAGCCAGCTCCTCTTGCAGTTTTCAGCTGAATTTCTTGAATCTTTACTGAGGCAGTCAACACATTCTGAAGTTTTGTACCTGTGATTAATATTTGATCTGGCCATTTTTGGGGAGTTGTGCCTCTTTTTACAAAAGCTAGCCAACATTTTGTCTGGGGATATCTTTTATACTAGTTCCCCTAGAGTAACTAGATTTGGTATGCAAGTACAATTTGGGAAGGCAAAGTGCAGAGTACAAAAAGTAGGTTATGCTTCTTTCAGGAAAGCCATTAAAGTTCGTATTGGGATTCTATATATGTATATATTGTATTGAACTGATTAGAAAATACAGCTACAGTGTATTGTGTAGTTTTCAGGATTTTTTTGTGAAAATTATATTTCAGTGTTGTTATTCAAAGAAAGGTATAAACTTATTCACATGTTCAGGTAAAACTAAGTCACGGTCTGTTGAGAAAAAAGAAGACCCCAGATTGATTGATAGCTCAAATACATGTATTCTCGGTTATATTTTTACGAGATATGACATATGACTTTGTTGTGAAGAAATGTGGAGGTACATAACGTGCTATGAATATACAATGTTTTGATTGAAACATTCAGAAATGAATAATTAAAACAGAAAATATGGAAACTAATGTGTTGGTGGGTATAAGTATTTCGGTGATATTTATTTTCTGGCAGGTTATGTTGGCCCTGGGATGCTGACGGCAGCAGTAGCAGGGTCAGTGTTTGCGTCCCCGCCTCCATACAGCATATTAGCTGGCATCAAGGCTGTGTCAGCACCAGGCTCAGGTATGTACAAGCTTTAAACAATGCAATGGCCTGTATATCTGGCTTTGTTAGACAGCTTTTACTATATATACGTTTACTTTTAAATTTCCTGCTACACTTTTCCTTGTATGTTTTTTATTATTATTATTTTGTTTACTAACTCTTTTAGAAGATGTGTAGAATTTGATCATACTAAATCATTGTTAACATTTTTGTGGTTTTTTTCTCTCTCCATGTTTTGGCTTGTTCCATAGTTATAAATACTGCATTTTCTATCAGCATGTATCTAAATGCTTATATACATATCCTGCATTTTAATATTAACAATAATCACTGTTTTCTCTGCACTTATGCACATCATCCGCTATCTGCCACTTCAGTTGGTTGTATGGTATTCATCGCGAACTATACGGGTGATCGCCTCAACTTTGGGTTGGCGGTGGAGCGAGCACGCTACCAGGGGTTGACTGTAGGCGTGGTTGTGATAGGGGAGGACTGTGCTTTGGCCACCACAGATAAAACAGCTGGGAGGAGAGGGCTGACTGGGGCTCTCATGGTCATGAAGGTGTGTCCCTAATCCCCTCCTTGCAAGTATGATTAGTCCCTCTTGCCCCATTAACTCCATCTCTCCTCCCAAATAGTTCTCAGCTCAATTAGAACTACTACCTCATTAAAAAAACCACTTAAACTTCTTCTACTCCTCCCCCCCNTTATAGCTTTTCCTCCAATCTTTACCTTCCTTTCTCTCCTGTATATATTTATCTGTCCCTTCATCCCTGACCAGTTTGTCTGCCCCGACTTTCCCTTACAATACCTGTGACCTACCTACTCTTTTTAATAAATATGCCCTCCTTCTTCCTCTGTAATACCCACCAATATTTGCACCACCTCGAGCTCCCTCTCCAATAAGTCAGCCTCTTCCTTAATGATGTCTCCCCCTCCCTGTCCCACAAATCACTCCGCCTCACCTTCTCATTCCAAAATTTCTTTCCCTCCTGCTTACACCAATGACTCTGCCCCTCATGAACCACATTTGAAATTAAGTGATAGTGTATTGTGCAGACCAGAATGAGAATTATCCTATTTTCACCTTTGAACCCTTAAAAAGTGGGCAGTTTCTTAAATTAATAAGACCCATCTTGATTTCTAAATATACCTCTTTTTCTGAGAATCTCAATGATGAATCCTTCAGCTAATATGACAGAACCATAGGTGTCACGTAAAACTGGATACCTTAATGAAGCAGTCACACGGGCACATTCAGTATACTAGTATACCTATTTGATTTGGACTGCCAGTGTGTTTTTACATGCTTGCCAAGAGTGGAGTGCATTATATAATATGTTGACTCACTGTTTGTGAGATTTGGTGTGTGACCAGAATCATGTGAAGAATTGGTATCTTTATTGGAAACTTATTTTTATATTAGTCATGACTATACATTATTCTTTCAGCACATTGTAACAACATAACACAATTGAAATAGAAAGTTGGCAAAGGGAGACAATCCCTATACAAATTTTGTAAACCATTCCAAAACTTCAACATTTCTGAGTAATAAGCTTGATACTTTACACATTTAAAGAAAGAATGAAAGAAAACAAATATACAAGAAATTCCTTGAAATTCCATATAAAAATGCTATTATTGAAACTTTGCTGTTGTAGTACATGTATTATAATCATTTGCTGTGAAATTAGCACAACTTAATTAAAGTTCTTTATTTGTCATATATTTATTTCCCTTTTGCCAATGAACAATACAATGTATGTTCCAATAGGGGGTGTTCATGTTTGTATAAGCACAAGGGGTTTGTTTGCATTTTTGAACAAAACAAAAAATGTACAGTTTTCAGGAATGTATCAACTTAATAATATATGCTACCTTTTAGTACTGTGACACCTCCTTCCGCTAAAACAAATTGTAAAATGTCTCTTTTGAGTAGTAGAATTCACTTCGGTTAAAAGGTCATAACACAGTAGATTAAATTCATTAGTTATGTATAGGTATACCTGAACTACCAGATAATCCTTTTTTTAAACATTTGATTGGAGACCACAAGTATAAAAGTATTGAAATTATAGACAAGAACTTATTGAATAAAATCTGCTTCTTAAATTGCATGTAATTATTGCTCTGCATGTTGAATATGGCTACTATTACCCACTGTTTGTTTGTTAGAGGTAACTAGGCTTGGATCTTAAAAAGTTTTTCTTTCCTTGTGTCTCTCATAAACTGCCATGGCATATTAAACGAGTATTAAGCCCTATATATGTGTTATATGTGGCTTTATTTCCCAACCTTACTTCCTTTTGTTTTTTCTTTGCTTGCTATTAATCATAAGATATGCTTGCTGCAGCCAATGACTAGAAGCTCCTCTATCTATTACCAGTGCCTTAATTACACTTCACAACAAGACTGGAACATAATGCCCCTACGTATACCCTGTCAATGAATAATTCACAACTACTTGTTTGTATTTTTATTGTGTCATATTATATGTTGTCTTATCAGGAGTTAAATTTCTTTTGTGTAGATCTGGACAAGCTTATTTTTTTAACAAAACCAATTAAATATGAATTTTCTTTCCGTTGGTCAGCTGGTGTTTTGCTGATAATAAAAAATTACACAGGAGACAGACTAAACTTTGGCATGTCGGCCGAGAGAGCCAAGTCCCAGCTAGGTGTGAAAGTAGAGATGGTAGTAGTCGGAGAGGACTGTGCCCTAACCTCCTCCGACAAGACAGCAGGGAGGAGGGGGCTCTGTGGGACCCTCTTTATCCACAAGGTGAGACCAGCACAACAAGTAGCACATCCTTGCCTGACCTCGTATGTTACCTTAGTCTCGTTTTCTTGTTAATCTACCTTAAACACTTGGGTTTGTTTTGTGTTTTATGTCCTATTAACAGCTATGGTCATTAAAGCCGTGTCAGGTTTTGGAGGTAGAGAAAAGCTGCAGTTTCGAAGAAAGAACACTGACCTGCGGCCAGTACCTGGCGACTGCCCCACTTGTAGGCCTCAAACCCACGACCCAATGGTGGAGGGCTAGTGGTCAGACGCCTTAGCCACTTGACCACCGCGGCCCCACCTTAAACACAACCGTTCCACTGTTTATGGACATTATGTCTCTTTTGCATGTCACTAAGTTACTAACTTCTACCTAAAAAATCGGGCCCCAACTTCACAAAAAAGCGTTGTTGTAAGCACAGTCCTTAAGATTTTGAAATGAAAGTTTCATTGGAGTTGGGGAAAATCCTTAGTTTAGAATATTTCAGATTATTTCCCTTACCTTATAAATGTTTTATATTGAAAATCTTAAGTTAAAGAGTTATCTTTGGTGAATAAAAGTTATGAAACTTGGGCCAAATTCATCACGTTTCATTGATAAGAAAATAGTAAATGTGATATGAAAGCAACTCTATAAAATCAGTTTCACTCCATAAAAATATATCATTTTTAGAGCTTCTCAATTACAACAATGCTGGTGACTACAGAATGGGAAAAAAATGGCTGGCCTGACAGTTTGTCTCCTGTGTATATTTATTGTCTTGTCTCCTGTGTATATTTATTGTCTACTTACATCAGCAGTCTACATAACAAACATATTTCATAATGCTGCAAAAGAAGTTTACATTGTAATCTGTATTTCTGCTACTTCATGTTTATCAAAACGAAGATCTGTGGAGCTCTGTCAGATGAAGGGAAGAGTCTGGAAGAGATTGTCAAATTAGCCAAGGATGCTGCTTCAAAAATGGGTATGTATATATCTTTGTTAAACGTTTACAGACAAGATAGATGTAATTTTTCAAAGTACAAAAACAACATACAGCAAGTAATTTATACTTTTAATCTTACATAATAAATATGACATTTGTTAACTCACCTGCTGTTACAGTTAGTGATTTAATATCTATGTGACCTTGACTATTAAGGAACCATTGGATTGAGTTTGACCCCCTGCAGTATTCCTGGGTCTGGGCCATCCTTTCAGATAGCAGATGACGAAATGGAACTAGGACTGGGTAGGTCTTTGGTCGATGTTACTACTTCAAAACTTGCAAAATATTGAGATGTTTGACTGAATTTTAAAAGGGAAATTGTCAATTCAGGTTAAAATGTAATGCATAAAATATATCTGTACCAATATAAAGTGTATGTGGTACAATGTATGTTTTCTACAGTAAGTGTATGTGACATAATAATGTATTCTCTATCTAGTGTATGAGACATACAATGTATATATTATCTGTATGTGATATACAAAGTAAACTGTATAATATGTTTACAGTGTATGTAACGTACAATGTAGGTAGATATCTAAAGTGTATGTGACATACAATGTAGGTAGATATATAAAGTGTATGTAACATACAATGTAGGTAGATATCTAAATTGTATGTGCCATACGATGTAGGTGGATATCTACAGTGTATGTGACATACCATGTAGGTGGATATCTACAGTGTATGTGACAAACAATGTTGGTGGATATCTAAAGTGTATGTGACATACCATGTAGGTGGATATCTACAGTGTATGTGACATACAATGTAGGTGGATATCTAAAGTGTATGTAACATACAATGTAGGTGGATATCTAAAGTGTATGTAACATACAGTGTAGGTGGATATCTACAGTGTACATGGCATACAATGTAGGTAGATATCTAAAGTGTATGTTCCATACAATGTAGGTGGATATCTACAGTGTATGTGACATACAATGCAGGTAGATATCTAAAGTGTATGTGACATACAATGTAGGTAGATATCTTAAGTGTATGTAACATACAATGTAGGTAGATATCTAAAGTGTATGTTCCATACAATGTAGGTGGCTATCTACAGTGTATGTGACATACAATGTAGGTGGATATCTACATTGTATGTGACATACAATGTAGGTGGATATCTAACGTGTATGTGACATACAATGTAGGTAGATATCTAATGTGTATGTAACATACAATGTAGGTGGATATCTAAAGTGTATGTGACATACAATGTAGGTGGATATCTAAAGAGTATGTGACATACAATGTAGGTGGATATCTACAGTGGATGTGACATACAATGCAGGTAGATATCTAAAGTGTATGTGACATACAATATAGGTGGATATCTACAGTGTATGTGACATACAATGCAGGTAGATATCTAAAGTGTATGTGACATACAATATAGGTGGATATCTACAGTGTATGTGACATACAATGTAGGTGGATATCTAAAGTGTATGTAACATACAATGTAGGTGGATATCTACAGTGTATGTGGCATTCAGGGTATAATTTTTGAAATATTGTACATACTTACCAGCTTTTCAAAATTTCCATGGGGGAGATTGTGCCTGCTCGGAATAAAAAGGGTAAATAAAATGCATGTATGTACACCCTAGGGGAAAATAACATTTGTAAATGAAATCATCAGAACTTAGAAAATAGGAATAGTTAAGTAAATTCACTGGTTGCAAATGCTCAATTTAAGGGTCCAAAATCAGGAGTCTTTCTCCTAAATAGGGAGAGTTGGCAAGTATGAACACAATACATGGTCTCTTTATCTACAGGAGTTCATGGAGAAGCTGGGGTGAAGAGGACTAAGGTATTTGGATTAATTACTTGACACTTTTATCAAAAAATTTCACGTCAGATATTCAAATTCATCAATTCAATCATTAAAATATTCAGTAATCTTTTTCAGGATTTTAAAATTTCTGATATACCTGTACATGTTCATCATTACCATTAGTATTGTTATCTATAAAAGACATTGATATCAACATTATCATGGCATTGTATATTAATGTACATGGATACTTGTATTTGGGATGTCACAATGGCTGTTGGATTAATATCATTTATTGACATACATATTTACTTTGATTTATACTACCTGCTGTTTTATGTATATTCTATCAGTTCTGGTTGATTATTTATCACACAGCTGGTCAGTGCTAAGGAAGCAGTCAAGATGATGATAGACCACATGACCAACCCCAGTAATTGTACACATCTTCCTGTCAAAAAAGGTAAAATGTTTCTCTTTACTTGACATGTATCAAAAATTGCTTGTCAAAAAATTGTTGTCACAGTTTCTTGTAAGTCACACTTTTATAGAGATTTTAAATATAATATAATGATCATGAAATTAAATAAAGAGGTGAACAATAAATCACATATTATCAAGAAAAATGTCCACCTCATTACCTAAATTGTAGAGGTCATTAATGAATGTGACATTGTAGGTGACCGAGTGGCTTGTATGATCAATAACCTGGGAGGGACGTCCATGTTGGAGCTAAACATCATTGCCAAGGAGACCATAGAATTACTAGGTAAGGAATTGTATCTGTGTATTGTAACTGTCAAGTAAATAAAAACAGTTAAAGGCATGTTGGTAGTGTGGCCTATAGCTGGAATATCCATTTTTTTGTAAAAAAAATTGTATCTCGAAGTAATACAGAATTTAAATTATCTCCCCTGTTCGAGGAGTTAAATTCTGTAGACAAAAAGCCTAAGTGTTATTGTAGAGAGAGGCTATTCTATCTATTTCTTGGTGCGACTGTCTGCTCTGGTTGAAATTTTCTTGGTGTTTTTTTTAATAGGATTAAAAAGATGGACGCAGGCAAATATCTGCCTCTATATCCATATCAATGATACAATACATACATATAATTAATTAAAAACTTATAAATGCCAAGTGATCATATTTCATCTATAATTTTTCCATTGTTCATCTAAATTGACCTCAAATTCTTTAATTGTAGTTTTTCTCTCAGTATTCTGTTTTTGCTCTATTTGTTTTGCTCCCAGTATTCAATGTTTTCCCTATTTGTTTTGCTCTCATACTTTATTTGCTCTAAGTGTTCTGTTTTTGCCCTACTTGTTTTACTCTCAGTATTCTGTTTTTGCCCTACCTGTTTTGCTCTCAGTATTCTGTTTTTACCCTAAGTATTCTGTATTTGCCCTATTTGTTTGCTCTCAGTATTCTGTGTTTGCCCTATTTGTTTGCTCTCAGTATTCTGTATTTGCCCTATTTGTTTGCTCTCAGTATTCTGTGTTTGCCCTTCATGGTTTGCTCTCAGTATTCTGTATTTGCCCTATTTGTTTGCTCTCAGTTTTTTGTATTTGCCCTACCTGTTTTGCTCTCAGTATTCTGTTTTTGCCCTACGTATTCTGTATTTGCCCTATTTGTTTGCTCTCAATATTCTGTATTTGCCCTATTTGTTTGCTCTCAGTATTCTGTGTTTGCCCTGCTTGGTTTGCTCTCAGTATTCTGTATTTGCCCTACTTGTTTGCTCTCAGTATTCTATATTTGCCCTACCTGTTTTGCTCTCAGTATTCTGTTTTTACCCTAAGTATTCTGTATTTGCCCTATTTGTTTGCTCTCAGTATTTTGTGTTTGTCCTTCATGGTTTGCTCTCAGTATTCTGTATTTGCCCTATTTGTTTGCTCTCAATATTCTGTATTTGCCCTATTTGTTTGCTCTCAGTATTCTGTGTTTGCCCTTCTTGTTTTGCTTTCAGTATTCTGTATTTGCCCTACCTGTTTTACTCTCATTATTCTGTTTTTGCCCTACCTGTTTCACTCTCAGTATTCTGTATTTGCCCTGCTTGGTTTGCTCTCAGTATTCTGTGTTTGCCCTGCTTGGTTTGCTCTCAGTATTATGTGTTTGCCCTACTTGTTTGCTTTCACTGTTCTATGTATGATCTGCCTTCTTTTCACTCAACTTACTTTGTTTGCCCTCCATGTACAGAACTATTGTAGCTGCTTTGAGAAATCGTAATCTCTGTTGACAGAGAGCCGAGGAGTGGTTGTTGAGAGGGCTTACTGTGGGACCTTCATCACATCCCTGGAGATGGCTGGAATATCTATCACACTGCTACACCTGGACGACACTCTGAGGCGCTGCCTGGGTAAGTTACCTAATGATGCCTGATATCAGTAAATAGTCACACATAACCCACATCAGAATTTTTGGGTGAAAAAATCTTACTTCTTTTTCCCGCATGTACATACAATGTATTAACTTGTAGCATGATATAATTATTTTTCAGGTGGACTTACTGAAAGTTTTTTACCTTATGCTAACATCTGTTTCACTACTAGTGTGTTAATACCAGAAGTTGTTTAATCATGTAGTTTCATTCGTTTACAGATGCACCCACAACTGCCCCAGCCTGGCCTCGCCCACTTCTGCCCTGTGGGACGATGACTCGCAAGACCCCTGTCAGGATGCCCAGGGAGGACATACAAGCCAAGGTCACTAAAACTGGTCCCAAGATGGCGACTGTTGAGTCAGGTAAAACACAAAATGTACTACAGTTCACAATTAAAAACTTTTTATCAGAGATAAACCATTAGAGTTGTCATTTCTTTGTTCCTTTTACATTATTCAAGTGGAAAACAGTGATGAAATAGTTTGAATTATGTTATTTTTCACATCTTATAATACATACTATTGTAAAATATTTGCAGCTGAAGCAAGCCTTATTCATGATTGTCTGAAGCTGGCAGGAGAACGGCTTGTGGCTGCAGAATCACAATTGAATGAGCTGGACCGTGAGAGTGGAGACGGAGACTGTGGCAGCACTATGGCTAGGGGCGCTCATGGTAGGTAGTCCAGGAGAATGGTGACAACAGGGCCTAGTGATCACAAACATTTGTCAAAACATAGGTTCACTTCAATTTAATTTTCGCCCTCTGTAATGAGGGCAAATTTATCATTACAGTGAATGTAAGTAAATGATATGCAGTTATATACATATTGGTAGTTATTAAATGTGAAGGGCAAAATTAACTTGGGGAGAAAATTGGTTTTATGGGCATAGGGTGAAAGTGTGACTTTGCAAACATTTCCTGGTATCACAGTATACTATAAGTTACTGTCAGCATTTCGTATATGTCACAATAATAATAGCGAAAATAAATAGTGTTAATACAATAGTGACCAGAGATCATGTCATTACAATAGCGACAATAATTAGATTTTATTATAAACAGAAAATACCAATATCGTTATTTTTGTTGAGCATTTTTGTTTCTATGTTAAAAGTTGTTGTGAACAAATTTTCAATGATTTGATCAAACTCATTTTAAGATATTTATATGTTGTTGTTTTTCTAATAATAGTTTCAATTTATTTGGTATACTGTATATACCCAGGTATATTGGCTAGTTTGGGAAGCAAGGAAAATCCAAAGTTACCGATCTCTTGTCCGGGTGGCCTTGCCCTGACCTTAGCTAGTGCTGCAGAGGACACAATGGGAGGGTCATCGGGAGGGGTAAGTTTATACCGTACTTAAACAGTTTACATCATATATACCTATATCCCTACCTGAAGAAAGATTGATAGGATATTTCCCAACCTGGATTGTAGGAAAGACAAATTTCCAAAAAGGACTTTTCAACTCTCAAGATACAGACAGTTTCTTTTTCTCCACCATTTTCCCGCAAAACCAAATTAACAACACACATGTGTACTATGGAAATCAGTGATGATCTTTATGGTAGTTTAGATGTTTAAACATTGTCAGTAGCATTTGAATTGTTTATATAATGAATTGCATTAAAATTTCAAAAGGGAGTAGTAGATGCTAAGGTTTCATACTGGTTATTTAATAATCCAGCCAACAATGTAATATTTTTTCGCAAACTTCAATTTCTCATTGGTGATTTGCGAAAATCTTCAGGTTTGCCAGAATACCCCGAGTATCCCGTGTACCCAGAGTAGGAAACACAAAAAACATGTTTTGATTTTTTTAATGAACAATTATTGAAAATTCTATCATTATCTGCATATTTGGATATTTTTAAATACATTTCTTTGAAAAATTCTGCAATTAGAAATTTTAAACATTTTTTTCTGATATAAGAACATATATTTGGATATTACGTGGGTTTTTTTAAGGTTTTACGAAATATGTTCCATTTTATAGATTAATTAAGGTCATACATGAAAATGTATTTCTATACCAATGATACTAAAGTAGTAAAAGAATTCTTTACTGATTTTTAAATGTCTTTGTTAAAAATATTAATCACCTAATGCTATGATTCGATCACACTTCCATGTGTGGTAGTGAAAATATTGCAGGGTTCAAATTGTTCAGAATTGAGTTGTAAGGGTGTTGTTGGACCCGCTATAACTTTATCCTAATATCACTTGTTACATTACAGTTGTACAGCCTTTTCTTCACTGCTGCCTCCACCTGTCTACAGACTACTGTCTCCCCCAACACTTACTGTGACGCTCTCATTGCCGGAATACAAACGATGATGAAGTAATCCAACATCATTTTAATTCTCAAAATAAGTTAAAAAAATAAAAATTATCAAAAAATAAACAAAGGTCTACAGGTTGATTATATTCTTTAAGAATATGTTGCACTTATTTTAGAATGTAACTGTAATTTACCTGCACGATCACTGTAGACAGTTCAGATGTATACAAATTGTATTATACATACGCTGCTAGTTTTTATTCTTTTAAATCCATTTCACTTTATATATCTTTTGTCGTCTACTCACAAAAACCTAAAAAGAGTTATCTTTCTTGGATTAATTTCCCCACGTTCCCTTTTACAACAGGTACGGTGGTGCTGAGCCAGGGGACAGAACTATGGTAGGCTAGAGCACCTCTCAATCCAATGCTCCTCCCACCCATTCAATTAGATACCGTAGTGACTGGTCGTCCATAATAAAGCACAATGGTTTTTGATCTTTTAACTGTTGGAAATCACAATTTGAAAAAGTGTTACATGTAATGATTTACATGAATAGGGATATTTTTTAGATATTAATGTCTGTATTTACGCAAATTTGTTACTGTTCGCCTAGTCAAGGTAATATTAAAACATAAATTTCACTTTATAAAGAAGTTTGAGAACCTGATGCTGAGATATTCCATTTCTTTTGAATAATAATATACATGTGTGTACTTACAGCTGGATCCTCTACACTCGGCCAGCCAGGCGTGGTCAGCAGCTCTGTCCAGCCACTCACCACTGGATGCTTTCCACCTGGCTGTAGAGGTCAGTACAGTTACTGCCCAGACATCTGTCACAGTTCTCTAGATATATAATTCACAGAAAACAGTACTCTGTGATAGTCAATTTCAGGTTCTCTTCATTAGATTGAAATAAACTACATTTTGTCTCTGAATGTTATTGAATTATTATTTACTTGCACTTTGATATATTTTATTTTCACATTATAAGATTCTGTTCATAATTTGATCAGCAACACAAATTACTCATAAATGATAAATACCATCGAAGCTTTAGTAATGGTGACAGTATACCCTGTTCCTCCCAAGGCTGTAAATGTTAACTTGACTATCTAATAGTGACAATATGTTCCCTTATTTCCCAGTTTACAGAAGTAGTAAACGATTTCTTGAGATAATTTATGTGAACAATGTACTCCTCTTTTCCAGGCTGCAGAGAAGAGTGCAGAAGAGACGGTCACTATGAAAGCTCAGGCTGGTAGGGCCAGCTATGTCAGCGCTGACCACCTGAAACACCCTGACCCAGGTGCACGAGCAGTGGCCATTTGGATGAGGGCAGTGCTGGAAGCCCTGACGTCATAATGGGTGGCAGCTCAAACAGTGCAATCCAGTGTCCTGTCTTTGTGGATGAGAGTGATTGTTTTATTCCAGACCGTAGGTTCATCCTTAATTGTCGTTAATGTTACCTTAACCACTGACGTCACTTTTAATCTGCAATCTTAACTCACATCCAGACGTTCCATCGCGGATTATACTCAGGTATCACAATTAGAAGGAAGATTGATAGTGTGATTTAGCTTTATTAAACAGGTGCTATATATTCTGGTTGTGATTTCGTAAACACTAACATGCAAGTGTCCAATAATTGTATGTCTATTCGCGAGTGTGGAAGTCTTCCTGCAATGGTGTCATAGTACTTGTTCTGTATTAAGTTATACAAAATGTATCTTGCCAGAGAAAATGTTTATTGTGGTGCGTGAATGAATGTCTATACAGATAAATTAATCCTTGCTCATAATTTTACAAATCAACGTCGATGATATTGTGATATTGACTTTTAACATTCAACATATCATGTTAATATATTGTGATATTGTTTATAAAACAATACGAAGATTAAAATTTATAGTAAAAGTAATTAAATGGTACACCTCAAAGTTTTTATTTTCATTTGTATTTGCAAGTATTATTCTATATGCACTATACAGTGTCAAGTGTATGTATATTTACAATTAAACGCAGTGATGATGTCACAAGTGTCCAATAAGTTACATAAACTGTCCAATAAGTTTCCCACCTGTCGTATAAGTTTTCCGCTTATTAGACAGTTGTGACCTCACATTCTAGAGATGAGATGGGCGGAGCTAAATTGGAGTAATTCAGCGATATAGGTATTAACAAAAATAACAAACACCTGGATTTTTTTAGTATAATATTAAATCGACGTATTGAATACCATTTGTGTACTATCCTTAGAATCCAACACATTCGAAATTCAACAGCTACAGTACTACTGTACCGGTGGTGTATATATTCGCGGAATTCAACAGCTACAGTACTACTTTACCGGCGGTGTGTATATCCGCGGAATTCAACAGCTACAGAACTACTGTACCGGCGGTGTATATATCCCCGGAATTCAACAGCTACAGTACTAGTACTACTGTACCGGAGGTGTATATATCAGCGAAATTCAACAGCTACAGTACTAGTACTACTGTACAGGCGGTGTATATATTCGCGGAATTCAACAGCTACAGTACTAGTACTTCTGTACCGGCGGTGTATATATCCGCTAAATTCAACAGCTACAGTACTACTGTACCGGCGGGGTATATATCAGCGGAATTCAACAACTACAGTACTACTGTACCGGTGGTGTATATATCCGCGTAATTCAACAACTACAGTACTACTGTACCGGCGGTGTATATATCAGCGGAATTCAACACCTACAGTACTACTGTACCGGCGGTGTGTATATCCGCGGAATTCAACAGCTACAGCACTAGTACTACTGTACCGGCGGTGTATATATCTGCGGAATTCAACAGCTACAGTACTAGTACTACTGTACAGGCGGTGTATATATTCGCGGAATTCAACAGCTACAGTACTACTTTACCGGCGGTGTGTATATCCGCGGAATTCAACAGCTACAGCACTAGTACTACTGTACCGGCGGTGTATATATCTGCGGAATTCAACAGCTACAGTACTAGTACTACTGTACAGGCGGTGTATATATTCGCGGAATTCAACAGCTACAGTACTACTCGACCGGCGGTGTATATATCCGCGGAATTCAACAGCGACAGTACTACTGTACCGGCGGTGTGTATATCCGCGGAATTCAACAGCTACAGCACTAGTACTACTGTACCGGCGGTGTATATATTCGCGGAATTCAACAGCTACAGTACTACTGTACCGGCGGTGTATATATTCACGGAATTCAACACAATTAAAATTCATCAGCTACATATATCCTGCCAATAAAACTTGTTTCTCAAGCGTCTTTTGACTGAGTTATAAAATTAACCTCTTCAGTGTCGGATAACATTGTGATATATGAACACATGTTAACTTCACAGAATCCAAAATCATGCATGATCTGAAAATAAGTTCACCTTTACTGTCCAATAAGTTAAATGGGTCAGTGAATACCAATAGAGAATTTGTTACCTGAATCTGCATTATAGACATTCAGAGGGGATCGTTTTAAGTTACATATAAGCCTCAAACTGTCCAATAAGTGAGAGAGAAAAACAGGTCTGGGGCCTCCCAACATGTTTCTTTCCTAGTGGTAGCTATTTCAGGACAATAAATACTCTGCATCTATTTCTTGCCTATATCAACGACATGTCTAGTCGCGCAGAGTCCAGACGTCTGCCTTAAGCTTATGTACCAGAAAATAAGACCTAAAGACGATGCGTCACTCCTTCAAAAAAAACATGAAAACATCATCAATTGGGAACAAATATTGCAAATGCAGTTAATTAGATCCAGGCAATTGTGAAGTCCTCTCTGTTACTAAAAAGCGAAATCCAATACACCATGACTACTTCATCCTCGGTCAAACCTTACATTATGTCGACTCGGCAAAATATTTAGGCCTAACATATCTAACAATTTATCCTGGAACACCCACACTGATGTTGTTGCTAAAAAAAGCAAACAACAGTTTGTCTTTTTTTTTTTTAAAGGAACATTTGACAATGCCCACCTAAAGCCAAAGATGGTGCTTTCAACACCTTTGTCACACCGATTGTTGAATATGCCTAAAGAGCATGGGACACAGTTTTGCCTATGTATCCAATAGTAACATGCTTACTGATCTTCGATATAGGGACCTCTACAGTCTAGAAGAACCAAAGTTAAGACCATATTGCTGTACAAAATTGTTAACCACCCAGTAGACATTCCAGTGAAGCCATACATCATACCATCAGGTGAGTCTCTACAAGAGGTCACAACATATATAGTAGACCTCCAACCACACTGCCGGACACTGTTATACCAACACTCTTTCCCGGGTGCCATCAGAATTTGGAACACCTTGCCACAACCACTGGTCAGTTTGCCAACCCTCGATGGGTTCAGACAGGCACTGACCACTTCCACTGTATCACAATTGAATAAACCTATTTTAATTGTACATACACATTGTTAACTGTATATACTAGCCCTGGATCCAGACCTATTTGTAGTCGCTACTTTTCAAACGTTTTGATACTTTTATCAGGTGAGTGATGATTTACTAAGCAGAACCAAGTACAATTTCAGTGAACGATAGTGTGTTACCATGGCAACTACTACCTCAAATAACTGAATCCTCTATTTCGGGATTCCTTTTTGGTCGGTGTTGGGGCCTCAAAAATCATTTCTTCATCCAAAACCAAGCAAATCTAGTTATTTGTGCAAGTAGGCCCGGAATGGTAATATGTTTGCAGTCAAGTATATAGGCGTATGCCTTTTTTTCTGCCAACACAACTATGTTCATACTTAGAGCAGATCGTTGAGTGTGGTATGAACATGGGGATAAAGAAATACCGGCTCGTGTTTTGTTTTCAATATAGATTACAAGCTGCTTATTCTGTTTTGAATGATAAACCTGATTCATCTGATCCACTTTGAAAGTAAAACCATACCAACATGTTATTGTTTTGTCTACCGTCATGCGTAGTCATCCACACAAAAAAAACCACCAGTTTCTTACAATTCTAATTCCAATTGATATTCTGAGTCTCTCGATAGTTTGGACCTACATGAGGAACATTCGAAGCATTATTTCAAAGAGGGTATTTAGATGGACAGGCATTACATTCCAGCTGGGCCATACTTAAGGAGAAATTATTCTAGGGTAATGTAAATTCAGTTATGGCGTTTGCTTGCTGTCGGAAAGCTTGGAAGTAACGGGTTAAGAATACTTCTTAGGAACTATTGGGGTTATTGTGTATCGAAAATACGTTTGTATGTTAGCTTCGACGGATTTGATGTAGTGTAACAGAGAAACAATGCACGGACAGACCAGGATTCGAACCCGGGACCTCAGAACATCGATGGACGTTCTTACCAATTGGCCTACCTGGTCGTCGGCGATCGACCCAGTCTAGTTCCGCTACAGTAGGATATTACTGAAGTTAATGACATTTATCTCCATGTTGGCGAAATCTACTTTCATGAAATTCCGACCAATCGTAAGCATATCATCAAGAACTTTCTTCAGATCTGAAACCCTTCTGGCTTTTCTTTCATACTAGTATAATCGGAGGACAAACTATGTGACTTCCAATACACTTTGACAAAAACTTCCTTATGTTTTCCGATGATGTTTGTTGCCTGACGAAAATGGTTATGTACCTTAAAAAGCATGACCTGGTAACACAAAAATTGATTTTTCTCGAACCAGAAGAAAACGCACAAAGAGCTAGGATATAATTTTCTTGTTTTGTTTTTACATAAATAGAGGTATTGAAATGCATATGAATAACATTTATGACAGCAAGATATTCAGTTTTCCACAAAACCATCATCAAGGGTGCGCTCCCAGGAATCATATAATATGTTTGTAAGCAGGTGAGTTTCATACCAAAATATTTACATTCTGTATGCTTAGACCCATTGACAAAAATTACATTCATAAATGCATAACACAGGTGTTCATAGAATCTCAGCACGTGGGAACTGATAGTAACCTGATCACACTGCGTAGTAATACACTACAAAAACTACTCACTCGGAACGACCGACCTAGATGCTTAATTCTTACATCTTAAAATATTATTGAACTGTGCTTTGTGAAATATCCACGTATTCACGTGTCCTGTGCTACAAATAAACATTGAATATGGAACTACATTTTGTTGTGTTATTGTTGTTGACGGTTGCTAAGATCTCTCACGATAGTGTCACATTTCCCCGCGAAAAAACACTGTTCTCGCCACTGCGTTGCACCCGTGTATAAGCAGGAACAAACCCTGTTTATTTGTTTTATTCGTTGTTATATCGATCCACTGAAATGATTCGTCAATGTAAATTTAAGGAATGATATTTATTTTTTCAACATTTATGAGGTCATAACAACAATGGGTTTTTGGACATATTTTACATGAATCGCTAACGCGATTCATTCAATATGTCCATAAACCCATTGTTGTTATGACCTCATAAATGTTGAAAAAATAAAAATCATTCCTTAAATAACTGTTAAGAATATGTATTTCAATCCTTGATTAAAAACTACGACCAGGCCTTGTACGTGACTTGCGTTTCGTAATGGTACATGTATATGTCTATCACAAAGGCATTGCTATATTACATAGGTAAAAATACGGCTGGACACTTTAGGAATTAATCATAACTGTTGACTTACCATATCATTTTTTTCTCCGCCTTCATCGTTCTGTCTTCCGTTACAAGATATAAGATACAAGAAACTTTATTTAACGTCGCATACAGGTAAACAAGGAACATTAGCTCTTGAGAGCTATTATTGCGACAAACATATGTAAAATCACGATAACATATTATATTACGAGTAAAGGGACATAATCACATATATTAATAAAAAGCATTAAACCGGCATTAAAAAAACAATTCCGTTTTAATCGCGTGTAATTTCTGTCAAACCCTACATATACGTCGGTGACAATCTTCACGTGCTTATGATGTTTCAGTGAAAACAATAGAATGACGTCACGTTAATTAGTATGTAGATGACAGAAAATCAGAACTCTCGCAATAAGATTGTTTTGACTCTCCCACAAAATAGGAAATACTCCATCAACCGTTAGGAAGTGGTGCCAGCGACCCGGATTGCGATCACCTTTCGTGTTGTATCAAGTGACTGCGAGGTCGTTTGGTGTCAGTTGTAATATAAGTACTACAGTGAAGTCGGACGATTTTTTCATAATTTCTATATATATTTATTTTCTACAAGCAGGTATAATCCATATGTATACAAACAGTAAAAACTTGTATAAAATAGTGTGTATACTATCACAGAAAATGTACTATTTCTCGTGCATATTTGAAAATTGAGAGCAAAAACGCAAATATTTTGTTTTACAGTAAATTTAATATACGAATATTTACCTTTGTAGAGCGAAGAAAAAAATATCTATATTAGGCTGCGGGTGTACCAAAATTAAATACGACAACATTTCAAACGAGTACTAATCTTTTAAAAGAATTTAGAAAAAAGACATGTTTCATTTTTCCACACATCAAATATAGATTTTATTATATAATGGGAAGGGAAGCGAGCCGTCTATTCCACGCACAGTAGTGTATCCCCAGATTGGTAATCTCAAATGAGTTCAATTCTATTTTGAAAAGCCAGGCAATGTAGAAATATACAATATATCTCCTTCATGAATTTTAAGGTGTTTTTTTTAAACATTTTCATTGTCAGATGACATAACTACAATTTAAATTTGACTTTTCTTAATAAAATAGTACAAGCAATAAACTGCTAGACTAATGAAAACCTCCAAATATGGTAAACAGCTTTTCAAATGTACAGTTTCCTCTTTAAAAACGCATAATTTACATTCACTGAATACATAACATGGTAGGTCGGTGTATCAGAAGTTTATTATGTAGGATACTATCAGCTGTTGGGTACACTCGCGTCAACAGGATATTGTAAAAATTCTTTGCAATCAATAGTATTTTCGTGAACAATATCGCAATGAATGATGTTTCTTGTTTAAAATCATACACACACATAGATTATGTTGTTTTCTTCCCTATTTTTTTAATGATATTTACTTTTTTATACAAAAATAATATATATAATGTAGATTTTAGTGTATAGTTGTACTTAGACCCCGTAGCGAGCACTAACTAACTCCAGCCTCCACGGGGCGTACAAAACTTGGTAGTCGTTCGTCCTCCAGAATGTCGGCGGCTAACTCACTCTCCGAGTCAGAGCTACACAGGCATCTGTCAACGGAATAAGTCACATTAAGGATAACATTTATTTATATTTAAGAATCTTTTAATTTGAATTAAATCGAGCTTCAAAATTTCAGAATAATATTATATTTCTAAATTAAAAAGAAATAACAATGTGTGTTCAAATGTCATGTTTGCTAAGAACTGTTTGGCATGAAAGGTGTTGTGCGCCGTTTTATATACATGAACGTTGTATGCCATGTTGTGTTTTTTTGCGTGCCAAGTGTTGTATAATGTGTTATTTGTAGATTGTGTGTCATGTGTTGTATGGCAAGCTATATGTTGTGTAGCGTTTTTTTGTAATACGGGTTATGTGTTGTAAGACGAGCAAAGTGATGCATTGCGTGTTATGCGAAGTAGCTGGGTGGTCTGTGGCGCTGTGGAAAGCTCTCTTGCCTTTTACCAAAACGTCCGGGGTTCGATTCCCCGATGGGACGTGAAAACCCTGGTAATAAAAGTTGATAGAATTTGATTTGTAACTGTTTAAAATATAAAATAAATAAATGCGTTTTATGGCGTGTTATGTGCTAACATTAAGTGTTATGATTTTACAGCGTGCCAAGTGTTTATGGTGTATTTTGCGTTGTAACGACGTGTTACTTACTCCTGTATGGTTTTCTTTGTCACAAATTTGGCTCCAATCGTTTCGAGCTCCTCTGCATATTCATACAACTGAAATTAAAAAAAAAATACAAATACAAATACAAATGAAGCTGAATTAAATGAATCACCAACCTATTCTACTCCAACCCACTGAGTATACAGCTTTATTTACATTTCCATTGCAAGTTCCTCTTTAAGCATTAACCGGCAGAAATTGCGTTCATAGAGCTATGAACAAAATTTGATCAGCGACATTTTGAAATTTCTCCCCCGCCCCAAATAACATACTTCAACATCGGAAATATAAGGGAATCTTAATTTTTAGGTTTAGGTCAATAATAACTAACAATTTACAAATTGAATATAAGGACTTAACGACCTTTTTATGTTCATGACATGTTCATTGAATATACATGTTACCTGTTACCGATTTGCGTTCATTTAAGGATTGATCTTCATTATAATTTCATGCTGGCCCACATCCCATTTTCTGGCCAGTATTCATGAAACTCTTCTCATGCTCAAGCATGTATTCTGTACTCAAATCAACCATTTTGTTACTCGCATACATTACATGTATGTAACACTGTTGAAAAATTCAAACAGAATTTTAAAATGCCCACTGACTTTAAATAAAATTTATCTTATCATATCTTTTATTAGTTTTAATTGATATTATGTGATTTTCTTTAATTTATTACAGTATGAGCATGCTAACTGTTTCATGAATACTGGTCTGTTTATTACAATGTACCTAACAATGACCCACTAATACCTCTAAGTCCAAGTAGAACTTGTGGAGCTTCTCAAGAAGGGTCTTGCTGATCCCGAGAGGCACGTGGTTGGTGTCCAGTAGAAATACTGCCCTTTGTGGCTCTATCACATTGCTGCGTCCCTCCAGACTGTCTTGTAAAGCGTCAATAACAGGTTGGTAATCATCAAAATCTAATGTTTCCGTCCAAAACTCATCTTCGATTTCTCTCATGGACATGTGCACCCAAGATGTTGGGTCGTCCGGGATCGGCTCGCAAGGACCAATTGGAGTGCGGTTCAGTTCTGCTTTCCATTCGGCACTGGACAGGAAGTTCCATTTGGAAATCGAAGGTTCTAAATCGTTGACGGAAATAATACCGAGTTCATTGTCCTTTGAATCAATTCTGGGCTGTCTTGTGAAGGTGTAGCTTTCTTTGGCTGGATAGTCTACAGGTTCTGAAGGTGGTGTTATTATATCTTTAGCTGCTTTCGATTCACATTCCCGAGGTCCTTTGATCCGGATACGGGGCATTTTACCAGTGGCTCTAATACAGAGAACTGGTTCTGGGCACATATATGAGGGATAGAAGAGCCCAAAATGTTCTACTGCATGTTGTTGATGTGCTGTGCGCTGCATGGCGCCGGTATACTTCAGTTTCGGACGTAACGACACCACCTTGTTCCTGTAACTACAGCCACATCCTATCCCGTCAACTTGTTTTCGTTTGGCTGTTGGTTGGAGCCCTGTGACGAGGCTGCTTTGTGACGTCACAGTTACATGACGTCATAATATTTTGACGTGAACATGTATAATACTTGGGACATCTTTTTCTCAAATTGTCATTTTGTAAGAAAAGCTCCATATAAACATCGTCCATGTCCACAATCGTAAATGAATACAAAATTAACCAATTTATTTAAATTTGCTACCCTATCGGACCCTGCGCTAGGCTATGGTTCAAAGCTATTCATTAATTAACGAACATGGTTTATTGTTTACGTAGTACGGCGGGGTATACAGTGTTGATAGTTCAATTGATGTGTTATAGAGTTTCGTTCAGAATAGCAAATGATCATGATTGACACTTTCCCTTTTTAACAATAGCTAAATCGACAATTTCTAACTTTCCCGTCATCTCTAAAAGCATAAATGGCCAGATTTTGAAGTATCACTATAAAAATGACGTTACGGTCATATCTTGACATGATTCGTAATTCCGTGAGTACCCGTATATGACAGCTCATAGTGCCCCAAACTGATAAGCACGAGTGGGACTGGCGCTAGAGTGAAGGAGGTACAGTATTGTTTCATTAAAACAAAACCCCGATTATCAGTCATGTGGGCCTGTCTTGACGACAAGTGATCGTCACAGAATGCGTGCCTAGGGGTCAGGGCGAGAGGGATCAGTGGTGTGTATGTCTGTTTACCGATAGGGCTATCACACTCGAGATGACCGGATAACGCGACAGTTGACAGTGACTTAATGACTCTCCTCCTCTAGCTGTAGTTATACACGGGACACTGGGGATACACATTTGCAATGTAAGAGACAAAACTGTAAGCCTCAACCAGCTAGCGGACGATACGTCCGTCCGTCTTTTTGTCGCTCCTGTCATTGCAACCCACACAACACCAATAAACATGCTTGACAGGTGTTGATAAATTTGGGATTCTTGATTCCCGTTTCTCCGCTGCTCTTAATACACACATAACGGATTTTAAGCAATTAAAAGCATTTCCACTTATGAATAATTCTTCATTGATAACATGAAACATAACGCACACTTTAAGACACGGTAGTCTAGTGGTACATGTAGGATGCCGGGCTCGTGACCGAAAGGTTGTGGGTTCGAGTCACGTCACGGCAATGTGTCGTATCTTTGAACAAGATACTTTATTCCGCTTATTCCAGTCTACCCAGCTTTGTTAATGAGTACGTGGTTGGAAAGTGCTAGAATTGGTGAATGCTAGCTGTGAGCGCCGAAATGGCAGCACCGGCTGTATGCTCCCCAGGGAGTTGAGAAAGATATTGGCTGTTTGCTAAGGCCCTATCACCACGGATAACAATTTCTGAACCGCTTTGAGACGACCTACAAATCAGGTTGTGATTAAGCGGTATATATATAAGAACCTCAAATTATTATTATTATTATTATCTTTATTAATTTGATTGAGGAAAATGAGGAAGAAAACGGGTCATACCCTATGTCTTAAGAGTAAGAAAGAGAAATATCTACATACATAGTTAACCCCTCC
Source organism: Mizuhopecten yessoensis (assembly GCF_002113885.1). Taxonomy (NCBI): domain Eukaryota; kingdom Metazoa; phylum Mollusca; class Bivalvia; order Pectinida; family Pectinidae; genus Mizuhopecten; species Mizuhopecten yessoensis. The sequence goes on from NW_018404676.1 coordinate 553,662, forward strand.
GCGGAAGCAGTCTTGGGTTGGGTTAGACAGTCAAGAATATCCTCATCGGTGAGTTTCCTTTGTCCTAGCTGCAAGGTATTAGTCCAAAATGCATGACCTGAAATGAGGACAACTAGGTACTGGAATAGAACAGTAGTTTCCTGTACCACAAGTGGTACCCACTATGATGCTTCCTGTCAGTACGTTGTAGGTCACCACGTATCTAACACACAGTGAGCAAGTCTTGTAAGTACTAAGATATCAAAGTTTAAAAACAGGTCTTAATGACTATTACATTAGCTTTTCTCGTGGTGTAGATTGAAGATTATATGGTAGATAACCCTGGTTACGTTATGGATTGTTTAACAAGGTGTGTTTAATTTAGTCACAGCATTGTTTCACATTTAAAACTTTTTTGTTGTTAACCAAAACAGGAAGATGAGTAACTGGTTAATGGTGTTGATTCCTGTCTATAAGCTTTGATAAATGCACTAATATTGTTTTCGAAGCAGTACACATCCTCAGTCATCGCGAGACAAATCTCAATTTATTAGTTATTGTGTAAGTAACAGTTTTTGTAATACTTGATTGTGTAAGATAAAGGTGACTCGGAGAATAGAAACCTCCACACGCTTGTTTGTCTCGTGAAATATATGACAATGCCAAAAATGGTGTTTTCAGGAAGAAGCGACAACGCCAAAGACGTTAATGGAACACAGTTTTTGGTGAGTTTCCTGCCAATGCAGTATAATTATGTCAATATCATGCCAAAATTCGGAGAACCCGTTATTTTACTATTAGATTGTTTCCAGCTTTAGATAGGTTTGAAAGACCATGGATGTCCAACGGCAGATGGGCGTTCCGTTCTATTAATATCAATAGCATATACGTACATGTATTTGTTTGGAAAATGAGAATACTGTTCTTCTATATAGATGTTTGATATATATTGTATTGTACATTTTGTTAGTGAAATAGACTGCATGTAAATTAAATTTAAAAAAAAAGGAGCAAAGCCTGTCAATTTTTACCGTTACGTGACCGCGAAATTCTTTTGATGTACATCAAAGGATCGAACTAGTCTTCTTGTCTCATCAACGAGGTGGCGCACACTGAGCTTTCAATTTTGCTATGACGCTATGACATATTCCAGGGGTGTAGAGAGCGAAAATGAGCGTAACCCCTGGATATCGAGGATGACTGTCGTATGGCGTTCGAAAATCTGCTAGGTCTTACAATGTCTTACTCTCTTGTGTTCCGAGTGCATGTTGTGTACTACAGTATAAAGCACAAAGACAGAAGAATTGTTTGTTGTTGTTCTTTATTTGAAATAAAAATATATTGCACCTTTTATGACACAAAATAGAGCTGTAACGAGGTCAAGGTCAGAAAAGGCTGACCATTAGTACACACATAGTCAACTTCTATAACACGCACGCGACCAGCAGCATATATACGCCGAGTATAAACTTAAGAATTTTAAAATCTGTAATTAATGCAATCATTGCAACTAAAAATATCGATCGAATATTTTAAACATACTGTACTTTCATTTCATCTAAACAAAATCAAAAATAATCATACGGCGTACAAATTGTGTTACAACATGTTATTCTATATTTGAATAAATTATACGGTAACTACTCATCGACTGAGAAAGATATATACACAAAAGTTAACTTACAATCAATATCATAAACTTTCAATTCCTCATAAATATACATATTTAATATTTACAATTCAACGAGGTGAAGATATATATAGCACAAAAAGACCAAACGTCATGAGAACGAAGTAACTGGAACAAAGTATCGAGATTACACATAAACAACAAAAACATACACAAGTACAAGTAACGAGAACAAATAAAGCAACGAGAATTGACAAAATTACGAGAACCGACGAGACCAGACAAAACAACGAGACCATACAAAGCTACGAGAATTGACAAAATAACGAGAACAGACGAGACCAGACAAAACAACGAAAACATACACAAGTACAAGTAACGAGAGAGATTAGGAACGATAATTGACGAAATAACGTGAACAGACAATTAAAGTAACGAGAATAGACAAACTCACGAAAACAGACAATTAAAGTAATGAGTATAGACAAAGTCATGAGAACAAACATTAAAGTAACGAGAATAGACAAAGTCACGAGAACGAACATTAATGTATCGAGAGAAGACAAAGTCACGAGAACGAACAGGAAAGTAACGAGAATAGACAAAGTCACGAGAACGAACAGTAAAGTAACGAGAGAAGACAAAGTCACGAGAACAGACAACTAAAGTAACGAGAAAAGACAAAGTCACCAGACCAAACGTTAAAGTAACGAGACTAGACAACTAAAGTAACGATAATAAAGTAACGAGAGAAGACAAAGTCACGAGAACGAACAGTAAAGTAACGAGAGAAGACAAAGTCACGAGAACAGACAACTAAAGTAACGAGAATAGACAAAGTCACGAGAACAAACATTAAAGTAACGAGAATAGACAAAGTCACGAGAACGAACATTAATGTATCGAGAAAAGACAAAGTCACGAGGACAGACAATTAAAGTAACGAGAATAGACAAAGTACAGTTAAAAAAACCAGAAAAGGGTTGCAAGAACAGACAAAGCAACGAAAACATACACAAGTAACGCGACCAGTCAAAATAACGAGAACAGACAAAATAACGAGAACAGACAAGTCAAATAACGAGAACATTCAATGTAACGAAATCAGACAAAATAACGAGAATTGACGAAATAACGAGAACAGACAAGAACAGACAAGAACAGACAATTAAAGTAACGAGAACATTCAATGTAACAAGAACAGACAAAATAACGAGAACAGACAAAATAACAAGAACAGACAAAATAACGAGGATTGACAAAATAACGAGAACAGACAAAAGACACGGAACAGACACAGGCATTGATTTGAGTTGTGAACATTTTGAAGACGGTGGCTGATCACAGGGACCCAAGAGCGGACCCTATTAAACATTCAGATAACAGTAGGTAATGATCATTACATTTATGATTGCATCATTTCACAATACCTTAACGGTTATACAAGATCAAGTGTGAAAACCCCAATATACATATATCATTTGTATGAAATGCATTTTACATGATAGATGAGATCTTTAGACGTGTGGTGTTTCGGAGAAATTCTTACTTGTGCTTCGTAATAATGCTATAGCGGTCAAACCTGGGGCTCAATGGCTCTACTATACTTGGGAGAAGGCTTTTCAAAGTTGTGATGGCGTGTGCCTAATCCCATGTGTTTGATTGAACGAATAAAATATGTTTAAATCAAATCTACTATACTTTCTCAATCATTGTCGCAAAAATTTGATGAGATCAACAAGTAACATCTGTTAATTGATATTTAGGACACTATGTATAGACAACACCACTGTAATAAGATGTTGTATTTCAATGCACAATAAAGTGTAAGCATACAATGTTCACGTACCTAAATAGTGCATACATACAATACTGATCAACACATTGTGTACAATATATGGAAGCAATGCATTATAAACACAGTGTAAGCATACACAAACAATGAAAGTGATCATGCACAGTACAAGAGTGTACAATGCAATGTACACAAGATACAGTGGTGTACAGCAAGGCTATGTGGATGGCACCCGTTTTAGCGTTGTAGTATACTGTTGTATACTGGACTAGTGGAATAACAGGAAGGCAATGTGTGAATCACTGCCTGGCTATATCTGTGGAGGTATCACCTGAGTCCGAGAAAAATGAACTGTCAAAAGAACTGTTGCTTGTTTCCTCAAAGTTTTGTTTTCCTTCCCTGTTGAGAGCTTGTAACATACGGGCACTATGTTCCTGTGCCTTTGCGCGTAACGCAGCTATACTCTCCGACCGGAACTCATCCTTTTGTTTATTGTCTTGTCCTTCCTCTTCTTCGTTCTCCTCCTCTTTCATTTTCTTAGACGCCTCAATAGACTTCTTATGCATACCTACAGGTAAGAGAATGAAATGATTAACTTTTTTTTATCACAAACGACATGCATGATACATCATATTGTTTCGTATTTTTGAAAATACGATTTCGATACAATTAAACCATCAGAAATCAATGTGTTATTGAGGAATACCTTGCTGGCGTCTGGTGGCTGAGGCGTTTTTCAATATTCTACAGGTACTTTTAAATTATTTTTATGTTGATACTGTATCCGACTATGACTTACCTAACAGCCACGGTGCGTTTGACTTATCGATGCCCTTGTTAGCTGATTTGAGGATAGATTCCGGAAGGGGAAGTGCGTGTCTAACCATGGCTCCGTACAGACCGTATTCTGCCATAATACTACTCTTCCCCCAAGTCTTCTCGCTTTTTCGCCATTTTGCTCGTCTGTTTTGAAACCAAACCTACAAAAATAAACAATGCTATTTAAGACCGCTGAACACTCTGCATGACTGATCAAAATCTTGTGAAATTTTTGAAAATTGCAAATGTTTTTGCCGAGGATAAAAAAGGGAGGAAATGTTGCAGGTACGTGTATTGGATGTGTAATCAATATATTTATTTTGATAGGTGTTCATTGCACATTTGCTCACACCATCGTCTGCTTTGATCTAAACAAACTAAAAACAAACTTTTCGCAATATCGGACTAAGCTAATTGCCGTGCCCTGTTATACACTTGGAAAAACAAAACGACACAGTCCTGTAAATGTTTAGCTTATTTTTCCTATGTAATTAAGACGTATTTATTCTTTTGATATATCTAACCAGAGAGTACGTATACGCGCAGTGGAACATGTACTGAATGGATGGGGAAGTCGACATTACGCTAACCTACATGTCATGTAAGCTTCAGCTGACGTCATGAGATTTTATAATTTGAACCTGTCTGTATAGAATCACACATGCCGCTTATCTGTGGTCTTATCAGGCGTATCTACTAGATAAATGGTGGAGGCGATCACGTAGTACAGAGCTGTCAGTTTCCACAGTCTGTTGTATTCTGTATTCCCATGTAACCATCAGTCTAGAGGAGGCGAGCACGTCGAATTTCCTCCCCTATCTTGAGCCAGCAGAATAAATAAACACACTTTGCTGTGTAAATTTTGATAGCAACACTAATTACCCGACGAGTTTGACGTTCGCCAATAATTCCTCATGCCGAGATTTTGATTTTTGTCTCTGATTGTGGCAAACTTTTGGGTCTCAAAGTGCACGTGACAACCTATCGGGTATCGGGTTAATACGGGGTTAAACCAACTTAACCTTGAATGCCGGGTCGTAAGGGAGGGGCGAAAGAGGAGGTGGGTATGCGGCTATACAAATCTGAAAGGTCTTTATACATTTTGTGGAATATGGAAGTTGTTTTCTTTTCATATGCATCAAAGATAAGCGAAAATTGAAAACAGCTAGACAGGGAATGCATGCCACCGGCTGTATTTACCTAGTTTGTTGGAGTACAGATAAATCGGTTTTGTTTTATCTATAATATCTTAAACATCTAAATTCCACAGCGATACTTGAGCTTGATCAATAAACAATATATTGCATTTTTAAGCCATACACTGCTGATAAATGAAATGGTTGATAACGAAAAAGGCAGAATTTACACATGTAAATAAAAGTACTGTAATACCCACGATGTAGTACCTAAGTACCGAGTGTTATTATCCGCGTTAACGTATATTTGTGTGGTCCCCCATCAATGATAACACTTTTATACGTACCTGAATGCGATCCTCAGGTAGGTCAACCTTCAGTGCCAAAACCTCCCGGGTGTACAGGTCTGGGTAGTGAGCCTCCTTAAATGTCTTCTCTAGCTCATCACTCTGGTAGCTCGTGAATATTGTTCTACAGCAAAAATAATCATTCAATTAAATGATCATCAGAAAAACAATATTCAATATTACATCTTTTTTTTAAATATTGTTCAAATGCGAGAGATATTTATTATACGTGTATATTTTTTAATTTTCGCATGTAAAGTGTATACATGGAGTGGTAAATCCACTTTGTATCCCATTACAGTTTAGCTTCCTATAATTGATACTGTCTATACTCGTCTTTGAAAGCAGAATTACATCTGATGCTTCATGAAGAAAAAAAATCGTGTATCTTTCAGAAAAGGGTGACGACGAAGACAACTAATTGAAAGTATTGCTGGTAACACTTCAACACCACCGACAGCTTTAATTAAAACTCAGGGTACGAGTTCCGACTTGTAGGGGAGAGTCGTGGCGGGTAATTGGTGTCGGGTGAGCTCTGATTGGGCTGTTTATCTCGGCGCATGACACCAAATCGATCTGTAGCTTACCGCACTTCGCTTCCGAATAATCCAGTCATTTCATATGATACTAAATTGGAAAATGTAATGGGTAATTTTGCTCATTACCGGCAACCCGTCACTACAAATACACATCGTTATTTATTTAACATCAGCAGTTCAACACACGATTGTCATGCCCTGCCATTATGTGTCGCCATAATCGGGGCGTGATCAGGGAACTCTTCAGCGTAAAAAGATGGGAAAGTGAGCCGACCAATGGCGCGCTGTAATTGCTCAATGGCTGAACATTGTTAGACCGTTAATTCACGCGCTAGACAATGGACCTCCCGCTGGTAAGACTGGTTATGGTAATGAATTGTTCATTTTTGGCTAGCTGGTGTCTTGGATAGAGTTACAATGTAATACAGTCATTTGGAAGTAATTACGATCGGGAAACGTAGAGGATAATTGTCCTACAGGACTTTCCTCCTCGGCAATAAAGGAAGTGGTCAAAACGGTATTTGACAGACTCCAGTGGGCACGTATCTTTCCGTTTTGAATGATCATTACATATTATAGTGTCCCTTTAATCAGTCAACAATTTCATAAGATTTAGCCACATAATTTTGAATACATGGTTCTACAATACCGGTTAAGTAACATGTTATCTATATATTTTTTACAACCAACCCATCTACGCATACGACTGCCGTACGGTGATAGCTGAACTAATCCATTAATATGATCATTTTACTGGTGATGTTTCTTTATCTTAAACATGCAACAACCAAGTCTTTGTGACTCAAATGTTAATTAGGTCGCCGTGACTGAAATGATAAGTAGGTCGCGCTGACTGAAATGATAATTAGGTCGCTGTGACTCAAATGAGAAGTCGTTGTGACTCAAATGATATTTAGGTCACCGTGCCTCAAATGATAATTAGGTCGCCGTAACTCAAATGATAATTAGGTCCCCGTGACTCAAATGAGAAGTAATCGCCCTAACTCAAGTGGGAAGTAGGTCGCCGTGACTTAAATGAAAAGTATAAGTCGCTGTGACTCAAAGGAGAATTAGGTCACTGTAACTTTATTTACCTGTGTCGCCGTCTCTTCTTCTGCTTTTTTCCGTGGCCACACTCCGACTTCTGTATGTGTGCACACTCAGGTCTCTGGGTCACTGTAAGTACACATATGATAGATAATGATTTACACCTGCTTTGCATGCACCTCCCAGTTTGAGATTGTTTCTAGTTCTACAAAACCCTGGGCAGCTTTAACAATAAGTTATAATACACCTAAGTTGCCAATGCTAATCGAAACTACGTATGTTTTATCTGAATTAAATCCCGGACATATTTGAAACCCCGTTTTAGACCAGTCTTTGGATCTGCCATAGTGACTTTACAGAAAGCGAACTTCCGTTATTGTGAATATATACAGCAAGTGACTGATTATTGTAAGCTGATAATTATACACATGTAGTATGTAACCGTTCTATCATTGTAATAAAACATATTGCAATTGTCTCTTCCCCACATATATTATAACCATAGACAGTAGCTTATCGTTCAATGCAATCAGTATATCATAAACAGTAAATGGCTACTCTATTAGTTTAATCATAGACAGAACAGAACTTTATTTAACACTCGGGTAATACTTAATTCGGTCATTTATATACATTTAGTGCCTGCTTCATTAATCTGATATACCGACAACTTCAATCTATCATCTGACTGGTCCCCTAATGACGAGGTATGGCATGCAATGTTGTGATGTACCAAGACAGACTGGTCAAGTTTGACCACAAAACCACAGGATGGGACCAAGTAGGGGACAGTCACCCCTCCCAACTAACCGGAAGCGAGCATCGATATTAAAATATTTACATAATCACTCATCTTAGGGTTTGAAAGGGCGCCTATTTGTGTTCACGGTTACATACGCATGCGCATGTTATGGAATATTGAAATTTTCCCAGACTCCCAGACTGTCAGATCTTAGGTTCATTCATAAAACAAAATATGGGTCAGTTTGTGGTTGGGGGAAGACTTAAGTAAATTGAAGGTGATTAAGGCAAGGGTTGGTAAGAAGATGTCAGAATGGCGCTCAGGTAAACACGACACTCGACCGACTGTCAACAAGTTCGAGTACCAGTAGAGAGACTTAAAGTGTCAAAGGTTTCTCCATTTTCACTTGATTTTGTTTAAACTCGAGATAACGTTTACCGATAGTTTAAAATCTACAATTATTGTCTAAATTGACCCCATGATTCTGTTAAAGTGTTATTTCATGGACACCGGCGTGGGAGTCCGACAAGGGGAAACTAAAACGTTTTCGAGACCTGGACGGTGCTCTGACGCCAGACCAAACGAAAACATTGCTGCTACTCACGTGCGTCGCCATGTTTTACTCATGTAAGAGTGGCGCGTGCTGGTATATCGTGTACCTGGACTCTCGAACAATGTACATTTTGTTATGTTTTATAGGTTATTGCAGCCAATGACATCTGTTTATAGAACTGTCGTCCCGAAAACTCACCCAGCGTGAATCACAGGTGATTAATAACGGGTAGGCTCAAGTTTCATTTTATACAATAACGTACCACTTCATTTTAACACTGTATGACGTAATCACTATTAAGTTATCCTCATTTACCACTTTATGACGTAATGACCAGTACGTTACATCCAGTTCCACTACAAATGTCACTTGTTTTACCTCTCAAACCATCCCTTAAATGGGAGAGATGTTGGTTAAACTTATGCATTAATTTACTGGTTAACTGGTTTAATGAACAACTTCGACCGTTGCTTTTAATTGGTTAAAATCAGGAACTTTGGAACGTAGCGTTTTGAAGATTGGTGCCATTTTACTGTGTGCCCCTTCATTACGAAGATCAGCGATGTATTATTATAATGGAAGTTTAAATTAGTTAGTTGTTATAAATACCTAAATATTTTCAGTATGATAAATTGACATTTTAGTGTAGAGCTGTAGTTTTTGCATATTGATTAACAAAATAATCGCCGCAAACAAAAGCAGAATCCTATTCAGGCATAACCTCTTAACATGAAGAGTTTGAAATAGAAATTTGACGTAAACGAAAAATACAAGGTCTTTTTAATGGATATTGACTATAGCATTAAGCTGCTTGATAACTGACAAACGAGCATATTTAGTAGATTGAACAACACACGATTATAACAGCCATGCCTTTATCCACGATATGACAATCCTACGTCTGCTTTAAGCAGAAGACAATGTATTGTCAATTATACAAACCAATTAACGGAAAGTAAGAAAGTAGGTTTAACTGCAAAAACATGTCTCGTATTAATGACATGGGTACAGTAGATGCTGTCTCAAAAACCCTTTAATTTTATTTTACAATTCAATACGTCTCAACTTTCAATCGACCGTAAACAATTAAATCTTTATATTTGATACAAACCTACGACAGCTACATATACATGTATACACGTATGAGATAACGACAGTATGGCCAAACACGGTATCGGGCCTGAACTCTGCATCATATATACTTAGCTATGTAATTATAGTGTAATGTGTTTTAACATAACGGCAGATCGTCTCAAAAAATGTTCGCAGAGTTGCTATTATGTTTTTGTTTATATTTTAAATGATGAAATAAATGTATATTGATCGTTTTGTGGAAATGTTGGTGCATACATTCAAATGCCCAAATGAATGTGCACTTCAAATCTCAATACACAAAATCACAGATTGTAACCGCTTAATTTCGTTTTCACTCTATCGAGTGGGTTGAAGTTTGCATATAAAGTTCGTTTGATGTCTTGTCTCCGCTACTAGAGTATTTCCCACCTCGATTCAGAGCGGCACTTGATGGTCAGTAGTGGTCAAGAGCGTCTAAAACGAGAGGTGGGTGGATGGGTATGCTGTACAGCTCGCGAGAAGGGACAGAATGCCATCAAAGAATGACCATGGAACGTTTAAAGAATTCCACAGTGGCTGGTCAAGAATAGAGCTGAGAATGTCACAATTTATACTGTTAATTGCTCAGCAGGACAAGTACAACAAGCCACTAACTCTAGCACGTCTCCCGAAAAAGGTCTCGCCCTGGTCATCGGTCCCGCGGTGAAGATTAAGTAGCCTCACAAAACAGTTCGCCTGCTCAATTGAACAGCTCTAGTGCCTGATAATGATGAAATCACCACCAGTTTTACAATGAAGGGCTAATGACGATATCGGCCGGGATAATTAGACTCCTCGCCGGGATCCATTTTAAACGTTTTAATCTAATAAGAAATAAAATGTCAGAATCGTTCGGCTGCGGCAATGTGTTGGGCAGGGCTCGGCTGCTGGCTTGTCATTAGGGTGTTGACACATCAGTATGTTTTGCACCAATTTGTAACAGGAACAAACTCCGGCATTGTAGTGTACAAAACCAGCACCGGGTGATAGTGTCAGGATGTGTTATAGAATACAATTGGACGTGTACGGAAATGACAGGTTTCGGTATTGGAAGATGTTTCAATAGATTCTATCACAATTAACGACCGTTTTGGACTGTTTTTATATAACGATAACCCTGGGTGTTGTTTTCAAAGAAAGTGTTTTAAGTTGTTAGAGATTCAATCTTTCCGGAATGACGGGAATTGGATCCTATTTTAATTAGATTGCTGCTGTAACAGATATTCGTTATGCTGATAAAATCAGAATAATCTTAATCAATAATCGGTCTCGAATTATTTTCGATATTGTGTGAACATAACATTTAATTTGTTTAATGTCGAGTTCATTATTTTCGTTACAAGTAAGATACATTTTCAAATAATTTAAGAAATTTTGTAATCTTCATACGCTACATGATGATATAAAGTTACAAACAACGTAAATATCATAGAGGCTCGAAAGATGTGATATTGGTATAATTTCGTCATCAATCTTAAATATGGAAGCTAAAAAACAGCGTAACCACACTAATCATCACTTGAGTGTGATATGATATTATGATCACAGGTGTGTGACTAAACATTATAATCACTCGAGTGTGACTAAACATTATAATCACTAGAGTGTGACTAAACATTATAATCACTAGAGTGTGACTAAACATTATAATCACTAGAGTGTGACTAAACATTATAATCGCTAGAGTGTGACTAAACATTATAATCACTAGAGTGTGACTAAACATTATAATCACTAGAGTGTGACTAAACATTATAATCACTAGAGTGTGACTAAACATTATAATCACTAGAGTGTGACTAAACATTATAATCGCTAGAGTGTGACTAAACATTATAATCGCTGGAGACTGTTTTATAATATTATGATCACTGGAGTGTGACTAAACATCATGATCACTGGAATGTGACTAAACATTATAATCACAGGATTGTGACATATAATTATGATCACTTAAGTGTGACTAAACATTTTAATCACAGGATTGTAATATATTATTATGATCACTGGAGTATGACTAAACATTATGATCACTGGAATGTTACTAAACATTATAATCACAGGATTGTGATATATGATTATGATCACTTGAGTGTGACTAAACATTTTAATCACAGGATTGTAATATATGATTATGTTCATTTGAGTGTGACTAAACATTATGATCATAGGATTGTAATATATGATCATGATCACGTGAGTGTGACTAAACATTTTAATCACAGGATTCTAATATATAATTATGTTCATTTGAGTGTGACTAAACATTATGATCATAGGATTGTAATATATAATTATGATCACTTGAGTGTGACTAAACATTTTAATCACAGGATTGTGATATATAATTATGACCACTTGAGTGTGACTAAACATTTTAATCACAGGATTGTAATATATAATTATGATCATTTGTGTGTGACTAAACATTATAATCGTGAGTTACGATCATCTAACAAGAAGTTGTTTTAGTTTGTGGTGATTGTCAGGTACTTTAAATAACTTAAGCTTCATTGTATAATCTAACTTTTTAATAAAAACCATGTGATATGCAAAAGTAGATATAATAGTAACAGTGTAGATATATTCAGACAACGAAAAGAAAGGGAAAAGAGAATGAATGAACGAATTAATTAATTAATATTACATGAGACATGTTCTAGTCTTTTTCTTATTCCGACGGTGGTCTATTTTTGTTGTGCTTACTAGTATACAGAACCACGTAAGTAAAGGTACTTGTAAAGGCGAAGATTTTTTTCTGTTTGGTGATATCATTAACGACATCAAATCAAATCTTCGTATTATAATTTAATAGGGTTTCTAATGAGAGAATTAACCGATAGCGATGACATAAAAATGTGATAGATGAAGCCAATCCAGTCTCTCTAGATCACTTATTAGCCAGTAATGAATTATTAATTTAATTTTCTATAATAGTTTGTCCAAGTCTGTTACACTCCATCACAAACTGAATTGCGCTTCTACATCAATTGGAGTATACTATACGTTGGTGCTTATTTCTTAAACAGGAGAACGGTTTGTGTTTGTAATGTAATAAATTGGCATCAACAGCTCACAGTTTACTACAGAAATACCAGTGTGTCTATATAGTGGTGCTGTTATTGTGGCGACTTGGAATGGTACACATTAGCCGGGCTGCCCGGGCACACCGCCTGCTCCCTCCCCGAGGGCATGGCGGTGACAATGTATAGGTCTATATATATTGTAACATTGGGGAGATGTTCCGTTCGACAGATATTTAATCAGATTTGCTTGTTTATCGCGTGGCTTAAGAAAACACAAAGTCCTTAGAGACCGCCATTATTAGCTGAATATTTACTTTCTGTTCAGATTCGTTCTGTTTCGGTGACGACAGGTCCTCACTACAAGTATGCCACTTAGCGCGGATTTTTGTTGAATGATTTTGTCAACTTCCGGTGGGCGTGGCTAGTGAGTACAGGTAAGCGGGCTAAGGGGATAGCCAAACCCAGATTGATGATGCTTTTAGGCAAATAATGACGGGCTTTATTTATTTGTATTCACTTTTTATGATGATATTTGTTTAAGTGATCTCCTAGCTCGTTTGATGAGTTGCTGATTTAGTAGTTACGTTTTAAAATGACTTGCACTGGTAAAATATATTAAATACATGTAACAACATTACTGTATAATGCCGTATTGTTCCCATTTAAGAGGGTGTCATATTTCATGCATAATTTAACAAAATTTATGTGTGTCTTGATTCGAGTCCAATCAAATGTGCCTTTACGTATAGTCTGTCATATTTTATGAATTACACATGCGACAAAATCGATGTTCTCGTTCCGGCTGTTTTCCATCTTATTGTTCCTATGTTACAGCAATGATACATTTCAGTTGATAATGCATTGTTCATTATCCTGATCATTTTACTAGGAAATGTCTTAAACAAATTAATGCAGAAAATCTGCGTCAATCCTTATGAAAATTTGATCCTACTCCATGCGAAAAATTACTCCAATCCACCCGAAACATTGCACCCTATCCGCGTGAAAATGTTTCCAATTCATACGAAAACAGAGCATGTATCAGTTACTAGATAAAATCTGTATCGGCGTACAATTCAATTCCTCTATTTGCAAAAAGAAATCCCCCTAAAACTGTGATTGAATAAAGAGTTAATAGTTTGACGGACTTACAAATACGTCTTAGTACAACAAATTCTTATTTTGAGCAGAATTTATGAACTTACTTCTTAAATTGGAAACATATCTTAACAAAGTTTTTCAAATTATTAATACCGAAAAATTACATTTCTATTTATTATATCTAAAAAATAATGGTTACCGATTATATTCACCTCAAAATTAAAACAGATATATGTTAGCACTACTTAAAATATTCTATCGTGTACTGAGTTCGCTTGATAAGTGTTATCAGACCATATTTTCATACATGCATAATTACAATCTGTGTGTAAAAGTTTAATTCGCAATTACTATACGTCAGTATGGTCCACGTTGTGTGTACACTATCTATACATAATATATGTATTCATTATTTATGCTAGTTAGTGTATGATTATGAGATTGTATATACATTTATACGCATTAGCGTATATGCATATTTGAATGTATAATCTGTACAAGGCAATGTAGGTATATTTTCTTTTTAGATATATGATGTAAATACATTATTTATACACTTCAGTGATTGGATATTTGATTATATATACATTGTATGGATAAAACCGTTTGTGTTTACCTATATGTCTTATAATCTTAGCTTTACTTTCATAATTAGGAAGCAAATTCCAGGAAATGTTTTCGAATTTACACTAGTCCATTTTTAAAGTTTCAAGGTATTTATTTTTGGTGTTTTATGAAGGTATTTTGTATCGCCATACTACTATTTATATGCACAGTTGAAACGCACGATGAAAATAACCGTAGATTTAATCCTTATATTCTTTGAAATAATTTTGAAAAACGACTAAACTATACCGGTATTATGATAATTGATCTTACAATAATTACATTATTACTTTTTCCTGAATGTCCTAAATAATCTTATTCACAAAACAAATGCGGTATAAGTTATATATGTAATTCTAGATAATCAAAGACGTTATTTTTTCATAACAACTTACCATCATCTAGACATGGAGCTTTGAGGCCGTATCCCGGGTTATCCCCGTACCTGGGTCCCGGGAGGTCGGGACTGGTCTGGATGACGTTGGGTTGGTACTGGTTGTAGGATGTGTCCATCCGCCATGGATTGAAGTTGGCACAAGAGGTCTGTGGCATCATTGTTTGATCGCGGTAGTAATTCTGCTGCTGAGGCATTTCCCCTCCACACGATCCGGAATTATGTCCGGAATTTAGTCCGGAGTTTAGTCCGGAAATGTACATTATATTAGATGGTGACATGCCCTGTGGGTCAAGTAAGTCCGGACTTTGGTTTTGTCGGCAAGACTGAGTGGGAAGTCCAAGAATTTCCTGGATGGCGAAGGACGGACGCTGGACGGGCTGTGTATTATACATCTGTTGAAAATGCCCACCGGAACTATACTGAGACTGGAAACCAAGCATTGGTGGTGACGCAGAATTTATAATTGTATTTGCGGAATTAATTATCGTATTCATTTTTTTTAGATTTTTCCGAAATAAAGTCTGAAAAAAACAATATATATTTTCGTATCGAGTATTATCCTGTGCTGTTGTTAAGTGTCTGCGATCAATTTTCACGTCTATAACTCAATACAAGTTGGTTTTCCTTGAGTAGTCTTACGAGGCCAATTTTGTCCATCAAATTACGAGCCAGTGCGCTAATAGGAGGTGTTACCATCGACCAACACGTTTTATGGCCAGTGTTTTATCTCTTATTCGACTCAGACAGAAATCCCCCGTAATCCAGGTAATTCACTGCTCTCTTCAACCTATGTAGCTCTATAGGAATTTCTTGATTTCAAGTGCCGTCCCATAGACGTGCTCTCGTGCAAAACTCGAGACCTAGACTTTTGACGTAAGATGTCACATGTAGTAATTAGCTATTGTCTTCCGGTATAAGCTCCGCCTACCTACCCAGGGAAAGGTGTGCGCCCATTCACTGTACCAGGACTGTTTGTCAATCATCGGAACACCTTGACAGCCCTGGCCGACTTTGGTGTCGGTCAGATGTAGGAAAACAAACATGAGCGCTCTGATTGGCAATAGCCCCGCAGTGAATTCACCACGGGGTCCGTACCGACGGTATACACTTTTGACTGGTTTGAATTTAAAGCCAAACGGTTATGATATTTTATACTAATTGAGTGAATGATAAGGTTAGTTTCCATACTTTAAGACATAAGAACTTTATGTTTTCTTTATCTGTAAAACGAAATATTCGAGTCTTATAAACACTTGATATTTCCTCATGAAATAGGAGACACACAATACAGACATAAATAAAGGTCTCTAATGAAATTCGTTTATAATCATTCAAAAAAAAGTTTCACTTGGGAGGATTCCTTGCGAAATCAATATATTAATTCAGTCGAAATGTTTTCCAGATATTAGATAAAAAAAAACGTTGATTATTCTAATATCACACGCACTCATATATATGTAGCGAATCAATGTGCTCATGTCAATATTTTTACACAAAAACGTTTTTATTTCTTAATAAAGTTGCTAAAAAAGCCTTTTTGTTAAAAATGGTAAAAGTGGTACGTTCAACTAAAAGAAAGACGCAACCACTTTTCATTTCAAAATGATATTTTCATAACACGTTAACTAAATGATCAGAGGCATATATTTAAAAAAATTGCTGTAGACAACGAGATATTGACATTTTTTTCTGAAATTCCGCTACAAAATCTATATATATTTAAAAGTTCTTTCATCTGGAGGGGAAAACTCGCACATGCGCGTCAAGGCATGTCCTCAATAACTGATGTATTTGACCATTCCTTGTTAACGTCTAAATGGCTTAATTATCACTCGTACGCATGCTTATGTATCCGTGCTAACGACCGTACGTATACTTATATATACCCGTGCTAACGCCCTTTTGCGTATCCGAACTATTGCCCGTACGCATGCTTATATGTATCCATGCTAACGACCGTACGTGTACTTATATATACCCGTGCTAACGCCCTTTTGTGTATCCGAACTATCGTCTGTAAGCATGATTTTGTATCCGTGCTAATGACCGTACGTATATAGATATATCCGAGCTAACGCCCGTTTGTGTATCCGAACTATCGCCCGTACGCATGCTTATCTATCCATGCTAACGCTTGTTTGTGTATCCGAACTATCGCCCGTACGCATGCTTATGTATCGGTGCTAACGCCCGTTTGTGTATCCGACCCATCGCCCGTACGCATGCTTACGTATCCGAACTATCGCGCGTACGCATGCTTATCTATCCATGCTAACGCCCGTTTGTGTATCCGAACTATCGCCCGTACGCATGCTTATGTATCGGTGCTAACGGGCATCCGACCTATCGCCCGTACGCATGCTTATCTGTCCGAACTGTCGCCCGAACGCATGCTTATCTATCCATGCTAACGACCATACGCATGCTTATGTATCCATGCTTACGCCTAAACGCATGCTTGTGCATCCGTACGCATGCTGCCGTGACGGAATATTATATATATACTATTGCCCATGCTGGTGTGAGGGATGTTACCTATCGCTGATACTAGCGGGTGTGATTCCCATCGCCCTGTTAATAGAGTTAAATGGCAACCAAGTATGATCTAATACAATTGTCACCTGCAACAAAACCATCCTAACGTACCCGGGGTGTGACAACTGTACCTGTCAGGTTCCAGTGCTACCTGCGGAGACGATGAATCTTTATTGTCAGACCAATAAAGCTGACTACACCGGCCTACACCCGGCCACCCGACATGTCAGGCCTGACAGGTCTACCTGTCAGTCAGACCTATTCTTTCCTCTACATACACATTTACCCCTTCTCACACGTAACATGACCCTACACAATGACCAGACCTCCACGAAAACCCGGCAAATGTCACGCCTAAGTCCACCGATAGTATTAGTACTAATGTATTGAACTCTGTGGTCATACTTACAATTCATTTCAACCAGAGGTATTTTTTTAGCGTGTTCCGCTATGATAACATATAAGCAATACCTATCATAATAACAAGGGGATTTTCTATGTTCGTGTTTCGTTACATTTATGCTAGAGACAGCTTATTTAAAATATACGCTTGCTTATGGCGAGCGCGGGCGGAGTAACACAGGAACACCCAGTGGTGATTGGCCTCTTCAATGGCGGCGTAATTGCCATTGAATTATAGAAATTAGGTTGTTACTTAGGATAAATTGGGCACATTTAACAGAAGGCTCGGGTAGTAGAGCAGCAGCCATTCACATATGTATTGCCTATATCAAGAAAGGTCGGCCGGTTGACGAAATACCTATTCATTTATTTATTTTTTAGGATTACTTCCCCTTGAATTTGATTAGTTTATCATCTATCAACTTGGTTGCACATCGCTTATTAAATTCTTTTAAGCGACAATTACTATATTAACTGTTGTCTGTTACCTTGCATTGATGTAAGTGTGCTTATAGACGAATTTCTTTCAAAGTAAAAGCCCAACCTCCAACTTACAGATTGAGAATATTATGTGCCATTCCGCTTTTTTGAGAGTTGAAAAAACGTTTATTAACGTTATTTGCGTCATTGTTCTTTGGATTATACAGTCTCTATGTTCTTAATGTATTAAGATAATAAAACACCAATACTATACAATTTGGCGAATAAAACGTAATTTAACGCCAAAACATAACATATTATGTGTAACAAGAAAGAATACAAAATACCGTAAAAGTACAAAATAATATAACGCCATTGCAAAATACCGTAAAGGTACAAAATAATGTAACGCCAATACCTAGTAATTTTATACCAAATGCAAAATAATGTAACACCAATACAAGGCAATGCCAATAAAAATAATATAATACAATATAGTAAATGTATCACACATACAAAAATAATGTAACAAAATACATGAAAAATAATATAAATCACTGATAAAAATAATGTGACTCCAAACAAAATAATTCAAACGCAAATCAAAATATAATGTAACGCTTGTTTAAAATATTGTTATTATAACCAAAACAATGTACGTAGCACCAAAATAAGATATAATGCAATACCAAAACAAAATCATGTTACATCAATATAAAATATATTGTAACGCCAATATAAATTCTGGAGTACCAAATTTAAAATAAATGGTATCGCCAATACAAAATGACATTATACGAAACGAAATAATGAAGACAATATAAAACAAAATGCCACCAACTCCAAGCTAGCATTCTAACGTCAATAAGAAAATAATGAAACGCAAGAAAAAACAATATATTGTAGTGAAACGCCAGAAAAAACCCAGTGATGTGTTATGCGTCGTCAAAACAACAATCCGCAATGATTTTGAAATGGATATAATTGGAAATTCGACTTCTATATACAATTAAATATAAACAAAAGAATCAGTTGCATCAAACTACTTTCGGATTAAAAAAATGAGTTCTTCGTTATACCCTCCTGTTATGCAGTTCGGACTGCTTAGGTTACTACTTTGTACCGTAAGCTGAACGTTTACCGCGATCCAAAAAGGTGTGACCGGTTGGACCACAGTTTTTCGTTTATAAGATAAGGTCGGACCTAGTAATCTGATGCTGCTTTCAGGTGAGCCTTGACAAAGCCTTGCAAGTTCTGCATAAATATTTGCAAGTCCGCCAGGATTTATACCCGAAAATGTTCCAATTAAAAAACGAATACGTGTACAGCAATCCCAACTAACATTTCTGTACTGCAGCTCAGACTATAAAGGGCAATGTACTGCGATCTGATAAAGAGGGTGAGGTATTATGGGGGAGGAGGTTATGTACAGTAATCTTAACAATCGAGAAACCTCATACACCCAACCAATGATCGGGTGCATTCTAGTTCATTATTTTGTAAATATTTTCAAATGTTGAGAATTCATTGTCTATCTTATTTATAATTGCAACTCATACAACCACATAACGACTTGTCCCGTTGATGTTAAACACCTACACTAGTGCTTTTATAGAGCTCTTTATGTTGAAGATGTGTATGACAGTGTATAATGTTTGACAAACCCAGAGAACTTTCACGGGAAGTCTAAAGCTGCACATCTTCCAATTACTACAAAACACGATACACAATCTTCAGTAAAATAAGCATGTTATGTGATTAAACTAACAAAGATTTTTATAAAAACTGTCTGAAATAGGTATTTACAAAGGCTCGTTTATCTCGGCTCAACTTTATATAACCTGCCCGTGTGTTGTATGGCGTTAGGCTTACCACTATGCCGGGTAGAGCCGTGGGCTAATCCCGTGTGCAGCTTGACACATACAATTGGGCTAGTTAGCGGCACTCAATTAGCCGTCTTTCGTGATAAGAATCCAATGAACATGGAATGCAGTTTTTTCGTCAATAAGTGTACTCTCAGAACCTATTATTGTGGACCTCCTTCAAACGTACACACCGAGAGCTAGGGCAGATTTGGACATGTCTTTGCAACTGTTCGGATTCATCACTAGATAATACTTGTGTATTTTGTGTATTTTTTACTCGATTTCCTCCAGTTTTACTAATTTACCCGGAAGACCGACTTAGACGATAGACGATAACGATTACTCTGTAACTGTAAATGATAATCCCAACTGTCAAATCTCCTCGTCTTTGGTGGGATCAGATCGCGTAATAGTATATGTGTGTATAGGTCTCTGATCAGCTCAACATCAACCAGCTTGTCTACATATTTACAAATAAACGATTATCCCATTAGTCAACTCCCAACTTCTTTCATGTTTTCCGTGATGGCCGTATATTGTATACATCCTTTGTTCATGAGCCTCCTCCTCCTCCTCCTCCTCCTCCTCCTCCTCCTCCTCCTCCATCCATAGCAAATTGTTCATGAACATGCATGTACGAAGTAGCCTTTTTTAAAACGTTTCGTGGTGAACGGAATTTATTAGCTCAACATGTATGTAATAAGTGACAATATATCAAAAATGTGGCGGTATCAGTGCATCTATATTTACTACCAAGCGTATTACAATGACACGATAACAATGGAATTGTTTAATTTAAAATCAAAATCTATTAATTTTAAAAACGTCTGAAAATGTTTGTTCAGTAAAACTTGAATTCAAAGGCCACCATCTGTAAATCGTCAATTGTTTTCATTGCAGGTGATCTGAAAATAAAGGTTGATTAGTCAAAGATATATTTGTGATACAAAATAAATGTAGGAAGTTTTAAAGTTGGCCCTTTACACAAGTGATATTTAAATAGAAGTTGACATACGAGAAGGTTTGATTCAGGTCCATGGAAAGCTGTGAATTTCCAAAAAAATTACTTCCTAATCACAAGATCAACATGCAAAGTATTTAAATGTGCACCATAATGCAGTTTTTATTTGAAAAAAGTTGGCAGAGTAAAATAGTGAAACATGTTCTTACTTTGTTGCCCCCAATATATAATCCGAACGATCAACAAGGTTTGGTATAAAAAGTCATAATTTAGTGAACTTCCTTTGTGTCTGAGCTTTTTATGCAATATCCTGAATCCTTACTTTCTCCAAACCTTTAAATACATGTAGATACACAAGGACGACTGTATATTTGATGTTAAATGTTTTGAATGGATTCTAAGACCATGGTGATTGTACTAAAGATTAAAATCTAGCTAAAGCATCATATAACTCGCAAGCATATTCTAAAACTGTTAAATTTTTGATATATTCTCAAATCAGCTTCACGACTTTCAAGTCGATAAGCAGTTTCCGTAAGACGTAATTTTTTCTTATAACAGAAATATTAATCTCACCAACCTGATCAGGCTACATCGTATTTAAAATAAATGTGAAGGTAGCTTGGCATTTTTTATGATAATCAGTAGTTTAAAAAATATCAAATTATTTTGCTTAATCTTCAATTATGTTTGCAGAATTTTAAATAAATATTCTATTGTTCAAGTATTTAATGTTTAGAATACGTAGATCTCTTTCAAAAGATTCTAGGAGTTTAAGACAAGTCGATGATGACTTTTAAAGCGAAAGGACGTGATGCTTGTTTGAACATAAAACTTACTATCAATTAGTAATGAAAGGGATCCATGAATTGAGCCTTGATGAGCGTCTACCAAACTTAGGCACAGAGAAGAAAACAATAGGAAGAAAAGAAGCTCTGACGACTGATAGGTTTTAAAAAAGGTGAACAATGATCGGAGATCCCAATCCGATTTTAACTTCACTATCAAAACTCTATCAAAGCTTTGGATGTGTTACAAAATTACGAAATACTTCACAGGTATGTCTTGTTATCCACGCGCAGTGCATATTTGCTGATAAATTATCAATCAGTTGATATATTGTTAAGTTTGTAAACGCATATATGAAATCCTATTGAAGCTTTTAAAACAAAGTGTTTTTTACAAAACTGTTGCACAAATGTTTGATGATCATGCATTAAATAAGTTAAAACTCTTACTTAAAAAAATATAGAAATTTGCCTGTAGTAAGAAAGATTTCTGTCAATCTTCTTTACTAATTATGACATAAAAAATTGTTAATTTTCATGTATGTTGATAAATTCCTGTCAATAAAGACATATCAGATAGTTTTTCGATGAGATATAATGTGTTAAATATTTCTCAACATATGGTGGATTATTCTACCTCTTCCCGAGGCCTTCCCAAGCTTCAATATCTGTAGAACATCGTACAAATGTATTTTGGAAGAATTTATTCTTATATAACTACAAAAATATTAATTAGTTTATCAGTGTTTGGCTATATAACAGGAATATTTGGCTATGTAACTGTCTACTACATAAATATTATAAAATAACTCAGTTTAGTTGGATCCATAGTAGCAATATATTATCAGTAAAATGATCATCCAGAGTGGTTATTGATTGTTAAGTATAATACAACTGAAATGAACGTTTGATAAGGCCCTACTAAGACGTTTGACTAAAGGACAAGTAACCGTCAAATATACTATAAACGTGCATGCTTTTTCATGTAATTGGTGGTATTACTCTCGATTTGAATTATTAATAGTCAGATGTGTGGCTGACCTTGGGTTCCTATACAGCCTATCCCTGCTTTAACCTTTCTTATAAGTTCAGTGGATATCCAATGCTTGTTATTATAGCTACTTCTTGGTTTAAACTTTGTTTTATTCAAATTTTGTTTGACAATACATCGAAATACATGTTTTATAAAACAGAAAAGGAAACAAAAACAAGTGTCGTGACACTTATGTAAATTTGTTACCTGCTAAGTAATCAGCTTTTCAACACTAGCTACAAGAATGAAGTAATATGTACAATAGAATAATTACGGGAATAGGGGAGGAGGTAATGGATTGGTATGCGGTGGAAACCAGGAATGAATAACATATCAATATACATATGATCATCAGATGGTAATATCATATTGCTCTATTGCGATGAGTATGTGGAACACGGTTCTGTAAAATATAACAATGGAATAGTAGATGGAAATGTCAGCAGTCCGGTAAGTGGACACACGAAAAAGGTTAAAATGTATATACAAGTTACATAGAATAAATCACCACTAAATCAACTATTGACAAAATTAGTATGTCACAAAGCACCGCCATGATTATTAAAAACGTTGCAGTTCACATACTAGCCATCACACTTATCAAATATAAGTCCATAAAACACTTTCCCGCCTCGTCCCTGGTACGTCCTGCTCTTTCAAGGTAACACATCACTTTTATCAAACAATCATAATCATGGCGAGTTAGTGACATAATATGGTATAAAGAAATACAATGGCAAAATCACTGAATAGCTACTTCTTTAAAAGGAATGAAAACAAATCCGTAAAACGCTCGCATGATCTTAATATTTATAGTTACCGAATCAAAGCCTTTAAAATTGTAATCCAATTAAAATATAAGAAATAATGTAATCAAAATCTGTTCTCTTGTCCTGCTAAACTGTACTTTGATCAACCTGCTTAAACGCAAGGAAAATTACTACAAGCAGTACAGCTATTATGATCACTAAATGAACTTTCCACACGTACTATAGAACAATTAGTAAAACAAATACAATGAGATAAAACATAGGATCAAATGAACTGGATTTAGTCGGACATGTTCGAGTATGGTTCTATATTACTTAGAGAATGAAAATGAAAATGCCATAAAACATGGTTATTTGAAGCAGTTAACAGGTCAACGTTGAAATTCTAGTTATTATACTATTTGGTACAGTATACATTTAGCCTGGTTTGACTGTGCCGACTACATCATGTTCTATACTTATTAGGACAAAATATCATTCTTTGATACAAATTTCATCTTGGAGATGTACTGATCTAAATTGCGTGTAATTCCGCCTTAAAATGTATATGAAAATAGGTCAAAGATAAAGTGCATTAAATGAGAAATATTACACATGTACAATGTATTTCAGTCAATGACACAAACAATATAGTAATTTCAAGATATGGTAGTACATGTTTGTGTGGAACCGTCAGAATGATAATCACTTTTCTCTGATGGCATATTTGAAAAATTGTAGAAATTGAGAACTGAATTTTGAATTGCTAAATATCTTTATTTCGTGCTATACATAGTGTATGACTCGAAAATCATTATGAGAATTTTGAAAATAGAAAAATAAAAAAATGTTACATGCTTTTCCTGATGATAATACGTTTCATACGTGTGATATTTGTATTGAATTATATTTGATATACAGTTTAATTTGTACATATATAATCAACATAATAACACCAAAGTTGATGTTTGACTTATACTGAGATGTAGACCTTAAAGCTGAAACCGCATCTATTATGTTAAAACAGCTCCAGTTGAAAATATTTTCAGGAGTGTTTCGGACAACCAAATGTAATTTAACTTATTTGAATCTGACCTTGACCTTCACAATGTTACATTGCCAGGTGAAATATAGCATACACTATTAAATTTTACTTTCAGTCCAATATCTGTAATTATGAAGGATTAGTGATAAAGAGAGGGCAACGGTGGCCCTCAGTGCTGGAATCTGAAAAAGATCCTATAACATGCCGCCTAATGATGCTACACTTATCATTTGTTGGTACATCCTCATTTATTTAAAAATATACAGATAGAGATTTAAAGGTTTCCAGAATTTGTTCAGAATAGTCACAATTTTTATCACAATATGAACCACTATAACTATATCTGTCACTGTGGTGTATGGTTGTATGGTAGAAGTAAGTATTTTTGCAGGTGGAAATTGACCTTATCGAAATTGATCTTATCGAAATTGATTTTATCGAAATTGACCTTATCGAAATTGACCTTATCGAAATTGACCTTATCGAAACGAACGTTTATACAAACATTTTTCAACATACATTTTATCACCTTTAATTAACTTTTCTTCATTTTAGGTTTATTTACAGCGTAATCCTTTGACAACTGTACTTCGAGGTATCAACAGCATGATCAACAGTTGTGACATGGCAAATTGGACGAAGAAAAAGAACTTGGGGTTAAGTGTGATCTGCTACTTTGTTAAGTATTATATTAGCGTTAATCATTTTGGAATAGTTTAAGGAAATGACAGGCAAACTATCAATTTCAAATTTTGGAAGAATTGGTTTATGATGTAATATATCAATGATGTTGATTACGTCTAGTTCCTAGCAAAGTTAGCGTTGCCATGTGTAAATGTAACATATATAAAGATAATATATAAAGATCATATATAAAGATACAATGGTTTCCATTTTTCTTTTAACAATAATGCAATAAGTTTTGTTTACAATTTCTCAAATTCTCACCATTGTTGCACTATATAGTCACATTACATCATCACAATTATACTATATCAGCAGCTACACTATTTATCCATAGTAACACTTTATCGCCATAGTCATACAATATCATCATAGTTACTGTTTATTACCATATTTTCTCTTAGTTACTATAGATACACTACATCACCATAATTACAATATATCACCATAATTACACGTTATAACCATAATTACACAATGTAACCATAGAAACACTTATCACCACAGTTACAATATATCATCATGGTGACAACACAATTTTACTTTATCACCACATTTTCATTATATCATACCAGTTACATTATATTACCATTTCTACACTATTTTTAACATAGCTACTCTCAATTACCATTAGTTACACTTACACTTTACAAACAAATTAATTGATGGTATTGCAAAAATGGTTAAACAAAAGGCTCAAAATGGGCAAAACAAATTAATAAAAAGATCTTTTAACGAAGCACATGACATTAGATTCGATTTTTGTTAGTGTATTCCTTACGATGAACTTTCAGACGCGAGATTCATTTGATATAGTATAGATAATAGCCATATCGGTCCTATTACATTTTGTGTAAACAGTTTCTACATCAAATTTACTTTTAACAGCAATCTTACCAGATTAATTATAATCAATAACCGTACCCAATTTATTATAAACAATAATCATATCAGTGATTTATTTTAAACAATAATCTTACCGGTTTTATTATAATCAATAACTGTACCTAATTTATTATAAACAATAATCATATCAGTGATTGATTTTAAACAATAATCTTACCGGTTCTATTATACTCAATAACCGTACCTAATTTATTATAAACAATAATCATATCAGTGATTTATTTTAAACAATAATCTTACCGGTTCTGTTATACTCAATACCATTTATTATAAAAACTACCATATTTGATTATTGTACATTGTGGGAACTCCTTGAATGAGGAACATGCACACTATTCAATTCATAATTATCATTTCTATAAAAATAGTAATTTAAGCTTTACCTGATAATTGAAAATAAATCATTCATTTAGCCGAAAAATATATACTACACTAATGATGCCCTGCATTAACACAGAGAACAGAGGCAATCAAATCCAGGCATCAACGCTTTGTCGTACAAAACATATGAAATACAAATATCATTTTAATTGAAAATCTTAAAAATCTTGAAAGATATATTTTGTATTTTCCCAGATAATTTGGCAGTTAAATACTTTATTTATAACTTCCTACAAAGAGCCTGCTTCTGTGTCCTAGCTCTGACTACCAACCGTCAAGGTTCACGCTCCATTACACGGACACGCCTACATTACGCCTCATTTATCACACTCGAGCATGCATCCATAGCTACAAAATATTCTGTTTACGACTGTTAGCTTAAGGAATCTGAAGAGTCAGTTCGAAGACAATTGAAATGGAGTTAAAAGAGACCGAAACTCACTCACATTTAGTTTAAACTCGTGGCCATCAATACCAACTCCCGAAATAAAGGCAAATGCTTTTTTTAGACTTATTATGCCAATGAAATGAAATGGAAAAGATTAATTTTCAAGTTAATGCTAATTGCACGGTTGTTGCCGTAGAAGAAGGTTGTGGTTTGCCCGAGGTAAGAACAGGCACTGCATCTATAACGCCGCATTATCCCTCACGACAGGAACGATATTAATTGGTCCAAGTTTCCTTTTCTGTATTAACTTCTGGGGCGCTGGGTAAAAGTTTGTTGTGTCTAGCAGAGATGTTCATCTGTTGATCGCAGATCGTCACCCACAGCTGTGAAGCAGACGTCACGTGCATATATCAATATAATGTATATACTATTGTCTACGGTTTTTTTAGACAAACCCGTGTATTAGCACTGTTGCGTATACCTTTTCCAGTTATATATTTATCAGCTACTGTATGTTTCATCACAAGCAGCCAGTGGATTATTTTTTCTATACTACAACTCCTATATTTCTATTGTAGATTTCATTACACCTGTGTATATGTATTTCCTGTACCTAATACAATATATATCATACCTATGGCAATTGGTTGATTTCTCCCTTTACATAGTGTAGAGTTCATCATGCCTAACCCTTGTTAATTTCTCCTATATTTGATCAATATTTCATTACTTTCAGCCATTTTTTAATGTCTTCAATACATACTGAATGTTTAATCACTCCTAATGAGTGTTAACCGTAGTTTCCGTCACTGGTAACCAGCGGTTTATATTCCCTTTACCTACTGAATGTTCAATCGTTCCTAATGTGTGTTAACTGTAGTTTCCGTCACTGGTAACCAGCGGTTTGCATTCCCTTTACCTACTGAATGTTTAATCGTTCCTAATGAGTGTTAACTGTAGGTTTCGTCACTGATAGCCAATGGTTTATTTCTGTCCCCGGAGTTACTTGGGTAGGAGTTGGTTTCCCTCAGAGATCTTCGCTCTGTACGAGGCCGCGTGTCCGACTCCCCGTGTAATTGGTCATTGGTCTATTATGTCCAATTTTCGCTGTGGGTTTAACATTCGAAGGTGCTGCTCCTGATAAGGTGAACGCGGCTCTAATAGCTTATTACAAGTATCCACAAAATCACTTACATGTTTTAGGTAATGCAAACAGCGCTTTCCCTTTGTGGTATCGCTCCAAAATGGCCTTGTCCTGGGTACAAAACAGTGTAAATGGACCCGAAGACATCTTGTCTAGCTTATTGTGTTTCAAACCATGTTCTTGTATTGTTACTCAGATATTACCTGATTCCTATAAACGCTTGGTAAACACATATCAACCTCTTAACCCCAAGTTCTGGTACATTTCAAAAATATTTGGCGCCGGGCGTTTTGATTCTACAGAAACGGGAACAAACTTTGGTATCTTCTTGCAAGCAGTATCAAAAATATAGCGGTTCTCTGTGTTCGTACTTGTTGTCAACAATTCCAGCGTTGCTGTCATCATGTTCGCCATAGAAATCACTGTTAAAACGGACCGATCCTCTCAAAACAAACGTTCATACAATTTCTTAGAACAAGCTTTAATATTATTCACATAACATAAATGTAACACAATAAAACATGAATGAACATAAATGAATAGGAATGAAGTGCGTTATTGCTTGTATAGTTGAAGGTCGAACATTGCTTATCTGGCTATTTTAATAACTGTAATAAGAAACTAAATTCTTTAACTAAGCATTCACATTCACTTTTCAGGTATCATTCATTTGCGCGACACATCGCATTTGATATGCAGAAAATTAGAAAGAAGAATGGGGAAAAAAAAGCTTAAAATTAAAAACAAAACAATAACATTTTATTTCGTTTTTTATGTAAAACATGAGAGATATATCTAACAGGCATATGAAGCCATGTACTAGAGACATATTTTCCGCTGACATGAAGTTTTCTTTAATATTTGAACGAAATATACAAGTGGGACAGTACTATTCGACCTGTTGGTGCCAGCCTCTTCGTCCGTCCGCGTTTGTCCGTGTGAAACCGGACATAACACATGGATTTTATCAGACCGTTTCCATTTCACGATAAACATTGTAATTGGACCAAGAGAAAACAGCTATATGGGAACCGTTCTTCTTATACTGCTGTAAGTGGTTTTCAATTATCCAAACACCAAAATGAAAACAATTCATGTGAATTAGGAAAATATTAAAACAAAAATCATTGGTTGACACATGGGTTTATGAAAGCTGGCCAGGGTAAGGAGGGGCATGGCTCATGTTAGTATACAGACACGTGTTCCGGCACGGCGTGCATGCCTCTACTATGACGTGAGAGCAAACAGAAACTGACATAAGTTTAAAATTATTTCTGCTAGAGAGAATTCGATGAGATCAGTCGATTGGGAAACGTACTGCCAACGTTTGACGTGGCATGGGCGACACGCGATAGGGCCCCCTAATCCATTGTAAACAAATAGAAATTGGCTTGATTTGGGCTAAACTGTAATAAAAACATATATGTTGTGGATGGTGTTTGTTTGGGGTTTAGTTGTAACTCTCCCGTTACGGCTCTGAGTACGGTATGTGGATGCCCTGGTATAGTATACACGTGTTGGACTCTCAAACAAAACTTGTTATTGATAATTACACACCATAGTCGTATGACTATTAAAATAAAACGGTATTTAGACGGAGCGGATCCGCGGTTCTTATCAGGAGTTATATTTTGACCATTTGGAATTGTTTGAAGTAGCAGCAATTTTTTTTAAATAATTTTTAAAATACCTTGGGGAACGCCATGTTTTTATTTCCGTGTTGAAATATCTTTAAAGCATAAAAAAGGATTTTTTTTTTCTTAAATTGTCTAGTCACTTTTCACGCTCATATTACACTGACAATAAAATCAAGTATTTGAACGTGAACGTTTAGGCCTCAATTTTAGCCATTTTGAAAACAGAATTATGTTGGTTTACAACAATTAGTCGTTCGAAGACTGAACGTAATCATGCATGTTTCAGAGTTAATAAGAATCATTTCCAATTATCTGCCTTACTTCCTCATTTAAAATACCTAACTGTAGGAACAGGAAGTTGAAGCATTAAGAGTACTCGGACAAATACTACTTCAAAGGCAAAATTATACTTTAAATGTTTGACAAATAGTCTGCATTACCTGTAGTACTCAAAGACCTAAAACACGTCGAATACCTTCTGTGATGGTATTAAGAAACATTCTTAATTCTCATAAAACCCTCGATGAAAGACTTAAAACAGTTATGAACAAACATGGCGGATCTTTTGAACCCTTGAACACCTGTAGTTTTACTTCCCTAGGTATCTGCCCACGTGCACGGTCAGTTTGTTTTGGGTGATATTCCGAGGATGACTGATCGGGAATATTTGTAGTGCAGATAAATACAGATTTGGAATGTTGGTTTGTATCGATAGTAGACTGCTGTGAATCACTACTAAGCCTGGCTATTGGTCAAACATGCCAGATAAACAAATCGATAAGGATGTCTTGCCGTGATAGCGATATCTCTATCGACTTTGTCATGGTAACGGTAAACTTCCGGCGTAAGCGGTGTCGCCACTTTCCTCCAGACATGTGTTTACATTTCGATTGTCTCCCTTCCATCTCCGGTTGTACTTATCGAACGGACATTTTTGGAGTCGGATGATTTATCATTATTTTGTTTTTGGAGAAAACTTTTTAATGTTTCGACATGCGCAACTTGGCAAACAAACAGGCTTACTCAATCACTGAAAGTTGAAACTAATCTCATTTCAGATATAACATTTATTTTATTTAATAACCGTTGGTATAGTTTTTTGTGTGTGAATTAATCTATAACTATATTGTCCGACTTAATTGCTATTAAAATGTGATCTTTGACACAGCCATGCTTTACATTAACACACCATACCCCTCGAATACAACTGTTATACATGTACCTAGAGTCCAAATTACTTATCATGGTTTCAAGCCTTTTCATGTTACTTAATGTTGATTAAATATGGCTAGCTTGATTGTGATAAAGTATGCATGAAAAATATACAATAATAAAATTATCTGATCTTTTTCTGTAAAATATTTAATAAAATACTCTGATTTGTTTTTCTTTTCAGACTCGACCCCCGCCTTATACTCGTGATTGGGACCAGTCGGTCTTGAAACGTTGACACGTTTTATACAGTACGTACATTGTTTGTGTAAAAAGTTAAACTTTGATATCACATATTTCCAAACTGATGAATCTTATTGAAATTGTGATATTGATTTAATTTTTCCATATATTAAAAAACAACTAGTGTTTCAGATCCCCGAGCACTTATTATGCGTTGACATAAGAGCCACCGATATGTATACAGCGACCTTACAGCACACATTGTCCGCCACTGTGTACTCTAATCTTAAACACTTATTTTGAAACAGAACTCAGTAATTACATACGTTCATTGACAGATAACAATTTATTTTAAGTACCATTTGGATGTATCGTTTATTACAAGTTAAGTCAATTAGATTATAAAATCCTGCACAATTTTTTCGATAATATGACGAAATTGTGTTATCGATAAGATTGTAATTATGCATGTTTCTATTTGCAAATCTATAACCCTCGCCACATCGCGCTTAGAATTTTATCACATGCAAACACTGTATTTTCATGCTTATTTTGTTTATTTAAATATTTATTCAATTACGAAATGAACATTCACTAACCGAATACTTGTATATATGTCCTTGTAACTGTTCAACTCGGAAGAAAACAAAGAAATGAGCATGTCAGATAAAACTGAAGATAGATATTTATTGGTCTAATGATTTAAGGGATCATACATGTGGAGTTTGATTCACATGGCACAATTCTGAGTATTCCACGATGTGGTAGATTCACTACTCTCGGGATATGCGACGTCAGATTAAATATTATTGAATTAATATCTCATGATGATGTAGATAAATGAAAAGTGGAAAAAAAAATTCGGAGCTGATGTTTATTGAATTCCTCAGACTGGTCAATACATCTGAAGCTGTGAGAAAACGTCGGTGCTTCAGGAGAGATTACGAGCTTTGGTAAAAATATAACGTAAACTATTCTATGGCACGATGTAATAGTGCTTTAAAAGTAGTTTACGAAAACCTTTTTCGTGTCTATATGTGTCTATCTACCCTCGTCCTAGTTTCACGAACGTTTCAATCCTCAATGTAAGTTAAACCTTCTTCTTACGTTATCAAGACTTGAAAATGTGAAAGTTTAAGCGAAAGATCTAGGTAACTTAGTTATTTCGTGAAACATAAGCTTGGTGTCTAGTGACCGTGACGTTGATATCAATGTCTCGTCATCCATCCGATTGGGCATTAAGACAAATTTTGGAACAGTACGTAATAGTAACGTATATAAAGTGTTTCATAAAAATGTTACTCCTCAAACATGTATTTACAACGATTCTTTCAGGAATGATGTGTAATAGTTAAGTTCCTATAAAAAAAAAAGTAGTCAAAGAATGTAAAATCATGCATGTACCTCGTTTTCTAATCAAAATATACACATGTGTCAAAGCCGAACTTAATGTATTTAATCGCATCTCATTTTACAGAGTACTCTGCAAACTGTCGTTATTAAGGCAAGGGAGGTAACCAGCTCTGGTAATGGATCAAAAGGAAACTTAATATTAAACGCTATCTAGTACACGGGAGCATCCACTGGGGAGGTGAAGTATTCTAATCAATAATATCTTTATCTGTTTTGTAACTTTCTTTTGCTGCAAACTTGTTCTATAACATACTATGTTGACATCACTTATATATCTACAAAAAGTACCGCCGGTTGAAGAGCAATGAATCTAACTGGCTATGTACGAACTCGGATTGCTACATTGACAACATTCTTTTATCAAAACTCATATTATCAAACCATTACCTTTGTCACTGTCGACTTGGTGGCCAAAAGTGAGGACGCAAAGTTGAAAAAAAATCAAGACACTTATTGTAAATTGGAATTAGAAAAAATTGGCGTGAAAGTAATTTCGCTACCGAATCTTATGATTTCTTTCTTCATCATGAATGAAATAATTTAATTTAGGTTTCTCATCATAATTGAAAACAAATTTACATCGCCAATTCGCTTACCACATTTATCAAATTTGAATTACATGTTTAGAAGTTTACAAGGTTTATATTATATTGTAAATAAGCATTCATTAATGTCATAATAACTTAATGTACTATGTTTGTGGTTAAAAGTCGTCAAAATTGGTTCAGAAACGGATTCACAACACTTTTTTTTTTAATTCAAATTCAATATTATCATATATTATGTTTTAATCATTGCGAACTTACATGTGGCCATCGACTATTTTTACCTATGATAAAACCAAAATTTGACGACCACACATCCTCAAGCGCTTTCTCTACTTCTTTCAGATGTAAAATACTCAAAAGGCCAGATGATTGTAATCTCTAAAGTTTG
This sequence comes from Mizuhopecten yessoensis, assembly GCF_002113885.1. Lineage (NCBI taxonomy): Eukaryota > Metazoa > Mollusca > Bivalvia > Pectinida > Pectinidae > Mizuhopecten > Mizuhopecten yessoensis. The sequence continues at coordinate 587,174 of NW_018404676.1, forward strand.
ATTTTAAATATCAGTCGTTTACCCATTATGGGTTTCAGATGATATTGTAACATTGTTAACTGTACCCGTAAGTCTAGATCTGTACTGGCTAATTTTGAAACACGGCCTATCCCTTTGGTAGCGTTAGTATTGTAGGGGACGGAACTCTAACAAATATTATAGCATGAACGTTTGGTTCTTTTTCTCTGGTGATGTCCATGCGGGTGCGATGTGTCAATATCGTCAAATAATCATACACTTGTGTAAGATTGTTTTATGTCAGTATAATATGTTTTAATGATACGCAATTATTGCATGACCATACTATGTTATATAGTTTGCAAATATGCGGGAGTTGTATGTCCATTTTGTTGTATAGTTAAACACCTAGATAAAGTTTTAAATTGTTATCGGGGTATGTCTACATGTTTGTCAACAGTTTGAATCAACAACGTTATAACCCGTAACCAGTTTACCGTATAGTCTTAACTTGTGACCGCCAATAGTTATAATAGTTAAAGATATTGTTCAACCATGCATATAATAGCTCTTATGTATAGTATAGCTCTGGAGAGTATCGACTTCATCATTATCTAAAATAGCATCTGTTAAAAAGTTTGAACTTTGAATCACGTCTCCAAGATCTGCTATATTGGCTAATCCTTTTTGTCTTTAAGAAGAAAATAAATAAATCAAAAAAGATTATCTTTAATAGAATCAAGACTTAATTTGTTAAATATCTCTACAGAAATCAATAAATGTAGTACTGAGGATCACATTGGCAGAAGATATTTTAAACACCCTCCCGGTATATGTATTATACTGGATTATTACTGTACATCACTTTCCTAAAATCAATCTGTTTTAGAATTATAATCAAACTGAGTTTGTTATAGAGTTACTTATCAAGTAGAATATACTGATATATCTATTGACGACTTATATCGTCCGCTAGTATCAAACTTTTGTCAGCTATCAGTATTTCTATTCTTTCTAGAGAACTGTTTACAGTATAACAAATATGGTCTCCTATCAACGAAGTCATTGGATAAACGAGGCCGGTACAATCTGTCGATTTTTGGATTCCTTTTGTTCCGAGATTGTTTTAGTATCCAGATCGCCTATGACTACTTTACGATATTTCAACGTCTTTACAGGAAAGTGTTTTTTTATGTTTAATGTATTTATCCTCCATATTATATCTGTTTACAACTTTATGAAAGGCTGCCAGTTGTGACGCCCTAGGTTCAGGGCTATCACGCACTCGATGCCTACCCCCATAAGCCCATCAATTATATTGTCCACTATTTCAAATATTGGTTCGTATTAAAATGATTGTGTCAATAAGGTGTGTGAATATCGTGTAAATATTATAAATGGGTTAGTAAGGTGCGTGACGATCTTGTTGACAATTGTATCAATAAGGTGTGTGAATATCGTGTAAATAATTGTGTCAATAAGTTGTGAAAATATAAATGTAAAGCTGAAAAAATGATACATTTCTATGAATGACGGGAAAATATATAGGCAGTAAGCAAATAGTTCTTGGTGAATCTTGTCTGCTGGTAGTTATCCCCCGCTTTCACCGAAACGGGGGTATTAATTTGGGTTTGTCCGTCTGTATGTCTGTCTGTCTGTCACGCTTCGTTTTCGTGCAATAACTACAACAAATGTTAACCGATTTTCTTCAAACTTGTTCACAGGGTTAAATACCTTAAGGGCTCGGCCAAGTTCGATTACCACATGCAGCGGACCCCATTTGGCGGAGTTATGGCCCTTGAATAACGAAAAATGTCATTATCTTCCGTTTCCGTGCAATAACTACAACAAATGATAACCCATTTTTCAAATTTGGTCACTGTGTTAAATGCCTTAAGGGCTTGGCCAAGTTCGATTACCACTTTCAGCGGACCCCATTTGGCGGAGTTATGGCCCGTGAATAACAAAAAACGTCATTATCTTCCGTTTCCTTGCAATAACTACAACAAATGTTAACCGTTTTTCTTCAAACTTAGTAACAGGGTTCAACGCATTAAGGGCTCGGCCAAGTTTGACAACCACTTTAATCGGACTCCATTTGGCAGAGTCGTTATCTGCAGTTTCCACTTAATAACTCTAGCAAATATTAGATAAGGCGCTTTTTTTCTTCGAGTTTTAAGCTATACACTATGTCTCAACAGCACGATACTCACATGTTTAAACCTAACCTCAATAATGTTTACCTACAATATGTCCTAAAAGCGGGGGATATAAATTCCACGAATTTGCTTGTTGTTATACATTGTGTGCAAAGTTGTGTGTCTATATATAATGATATAAACTATGTTAATCATTCATGTGCATATCGTGTCAGTGATTGTGTCATTACGTTTTGTTAATATCTGTGCTGGCTAATCATTGGCTGCCGATGAGGAAATCCATGTAACGCGTATGTTTTATGGCACGCGTCACGTTCTTCATTCAGCAGTCATCTATGAAACCATCAAATAAATGTTCTGCAGATTTCAATGTTTATAAACTAACCCACTACCCACACTCTTGGTTATTTGATTCATTTTGTGTACATGGCGTTTTCAAGCAACCCAACTGAAGCTAGGTAACAATATTTCATTCATTTCCGGAGGGGTACATGTATAGTATTGATAACAAGCTGTTACTATAGTGGCAATCTCTTTAACACTAGATTTTCTATTATACTACGATACTCTAAGTTCATCAACATATGTAAACCACAGAATGTCTGTTAACCGTATCGTGCTAATCTGGTTATAAATACCACTAATCTTAGTTTTATTTTATAATTATCACTTATAATTTGCTTAGTATTTATCTAATAATAACCACATTGTTTGCTTACTTATATGCTATTTTATAGTAACTACTTACATTTCGTATTATGTTAATGAAGGAACAAGTAGCCGTAATAATTTCCTTCACATAATTATTAATCATCTGATGAAAACTATGAAATAAATTTCAAAACTTTGTCCTGTATCAGCTTATATTTGTCAGTTGTCCGCATTTTATCCTTTATTAATCTTCATATATACAACAATCTACCTATTGCACACAACTTAGTTTATGCTTAATGAATCTTTATATTATATCTATAGTATGTTATTTATCCTTTACTCATCTTTATATGTCTGTTTTTACGTGCTTTATCCTTTATTCATCCTTATATTTATATTGCACGTGATTTGTCCTTTATCAATCTGTATATGTCTAAAGCACGTGATTATCCTTTATCAATCCTTTTATGTCTTGTGTACGTGATTTGTCCTTTATCAATCTTTATATGTCTAAAGCACGTGATTTGTCCTTTATCAATCTTTATATGTCTTTTGTACGTGATTTGTCCTTTATCAATCTTTGTATGTCTTGTGTACGTGATTTGTCCTTTATCAATTTTTATATGTCTTGTTTACGTGATTTATCCTTTATCGATCTTTATATGTCTCTTGTACGTGATTTGTCCTTTATCAATTTTTATATGTCTTGTTTACGTGATTTATCCTTTATCGATCTTTATATGTCTTTTGTACGTGATTTGTCCTTTATCAATCTTTGTATGTCTTGTGTACGTGATTTGTCCTTTATCAATTTTTATATGTCTTGGGTACGTGATTTATCCTTTATCGATCTTTATATGTCTTTTGTACGTGATTTGTCCTTTATCAATTTTTATATGTCTTGTGTACGTGATTTGTACTTTATCAATTTTTATATGTCTTGTGTACGTGATTTGTCCTTTATCAATCTTTATATGTCTTTTGTACGTGATTTGTACTTTATCAATTTTTATATGTCTTTTGTACGTGGTTTGTCCTTTATCAATCTTTATATGTCTTGTGTACGTGATTTGTCTTTTATCAATCTTTATATGTCTTGTGTACGTGGTTTGTCCTTTATAAATCTTTATGTCTTGTGTACGTGATTTTTCATTTATAAATCTATAAATGTACATGTATGCTGTAGGTGATTTTTCGTTAACCAATTTTTAAGTCTGTAGCTGTGTGTTTTGATTACGTTATTTGTTTTCTACAGACTTTATGAATGATTATCTTTGTTATCTCACAAATATAATTTTAAATTTTCATAATTTGTAATGGGAAATCAAATACCTCAAAATCATATAAAATAGTTTGATATTTTTTTGAAATATTCAATCATTGTTATTTCCGTAATAATAAAAAAGTAAAAACCTGGCAGGTGTTTTTGACATTTTTAATGTATAAGAAATTCATTTGAATAAAGGAAATTTCATAGTTATTAATAGAACAATACTATGTATATACGTGCTTACAATATATGGCATTCAACATACACGTTATATATATATATATATATATCGTGTAACAATTAACCTGAAATCAAGAATAGAAACATTATGAATGACGTCATACATCGAAACGCCATATCAAGTGTCTTATGTCAACATTGACGTCATATATATATTTACTACACCATTAAATCATCACACATTTTTCATTGACGTCATGCATCACTATCCCGTCCAAAATGTCGTCATCACTCTTCCGTCCAACATGACGTCATGTAATGTTTGCTTTTCATAGAACTCGTCACACTACGTCAATCTCCTCCTGTGAATGGGAGTTTTCATTGTCAACTCTGGGTTCCTCGAACCTGCTTTTGTAATTGTCACTTGGTGGAGGGGAGTCGGTACAACTGTCCGACTTTTCCTGATTCTCGTGTATGAACTTGGCACTGTGTTCCTGAGCTTTGGCCCGGAGGGAGGCGATACTTTCCGACCGGATCTCCTCTCTGTCCCTGTCTCGGACGTCCAGGGTATCCTTCTCCACCGGTTCATCATCTTCTTCTTGAAGTTTGGCGGCGGCTTCAATTGACTTTTTATGCATACCTGCTGGATAGAGACACACACGACTTAAAACGTCTCTTTCTACACAACACCTGTCCAATACGTTAAACAAGTAAATTTCTGTAATGTTTTACGGTATATTTTAACTACGTGTATTAACTGTGTTATATTCACTAGAAACATAACCTATGAAAGTATCTGTTTAAACATCAATCAGTCGATGCATAAAGGCAAACAACGTAATATTATATTATTAAACCATATGAGTAGATCGTCCATTTTGGATCACCAGTGGTATCAAAGCTCAGAACAGTGACAATCACGTGAGAGTGTTCCGAAATATATGTGGGAATACAGCAAAACGGAAAGGTACACTAAAGCACTAGGCTACTATAGACAAATTACTCTTAAACTAGCATTTAATGTAAAACGTGCCACAATGAATTTCTGCTACACGGTTAGGGCCAACTTAGGGGACAGATCGTCCACCAGCACAGCCAATGACGTAAAATCACGGAAATTACGAAGTAAGGAAACGATGCATATGGACTATTTAAATGTGCGCCTGCTAAATTGGTTTCACATGTCCGTTATAATAACACGTGTCTTTACTTTGTGTGTTTAAAACTGTTTTAGTACGAAAAAACGTCTGACACTCACTGAGAAGCCATGGAGCGCAAGAGTCCAGGACGCCATCTTTTGCACTTTTTAATATCGTTTCCGGAAGTGGAAGTGAGTGTCGTACCATGGCGCCATATAAACCATATTCTGCCATTATACTACTTCTACCCCAAGTCTTTTCTGTCTTTCTCCATTTTGCACGTCTGTTTTGAAACCAAACCTGTAATAGATATATGAACATGTATGTTATTAATGTGAAATCTGATAACAGTTGTGTGTATATAGCTTCAAATAATAACGAATGTGTTTGTGTTGCATGTATTCATAGCTATATTGCAAATAGGAAAAATAGGTGAAATCTACAAAGCAATGTTAATATGCCTTATGCAGATATAGATTTATCAATCGGAGCTTAGATTACAATATCTACTGCATCTGTCAGTGAATATATAATCCTGTGTATTGTTCATGTCATGTCCTAAAACAACTCTTAACAAGAAAAAACATAATGCAGCATTCAAGTGTCTTTTGAATTAACAGTCACGTGCTTTTATTGAACGAAATGTATAGTGCTTGTATCGCGATAATAAATTGTTATCCAAGTATTATACAACAATGGCAAAATACACATAATGCTATTGTCTTTAAGATACAACATAGACGTTTAGCCAGTGGGGACTATTTTAGTTCCAGGCAAAGGTAGACTTGTGTCTATTCTCGCACAAGTCTCGCGTTTCACCTCCACGCTGTCACAACGTCGCCACGTGATGGGTTGTTTTTCAACGTATCTTAACGACCCTTTGCTATAGAAAGTAGAAATTCCAGATAATTTGCAAACCATGCCACGCTGTAATTTATTAATTGATGCAAACGTTTCGACGAAGTAATGAAGATGTGTGTAAAATCACTGGTGGACCATTGTGAAGTTTCCGCTTTGTATCGACGTCATATTGATCGACTGCGCAGCACGTGCCGACGGCAGCGCCGAGTAGTATCACACGCGCGTCATTAGCCGGTGGTAGCGACGGGCGGTATTATCCCAGTGCCACTAAACCAATTACGGCTATTTCTTTGATGGGCTAAGAGGAAGTAATGGGTTGGTATAAATCTTATTAACTTGTAATTAGACACACGATTTAATTGCCAAAAGATATCATTAGCCCACCCTAGGATCATTAGGGAGGGCTCGGTACCGGTGACAGGGATTTCGGACAAGAAACGGAAAACGAGAAATTTCCTGTCAGGAATGTTGAATTATAAAAACATCTTTATCTGATTAACACAAACACTGTAACATAATGTTATTTGATTCCTCATTGTATGGAAAGGAAATCAATGATTGACCATTGAATTTTCGTTTGTTTGCGTCAATAAATTGTTGTATTGCTACCTGATGTTGAAAACAGAAACCGATGACGTGCGGAGGTGGCTGATCTTAGTGTGTAATTTATAACCGGTATTAACACCATGGGAGTGGGACTCGTTCATATTGTTACCGACTTAGCTACGATGAATTACAGCAACGTTGTAAAACAAAACAAACTAAACTAGTAAAATTGTTTAATTAAACACATTGATAATTAATTGCTGTGCAAAACATTCAGAATGCCTGAGTTTCCATGAATTCTATTAAGTGGATAAAGTGATTTCTGTCACATATGAAAATAGTGCCTTAAATAAGGGAATTTTCAATTTCGATTACAGTACGCAATTTCATTTTTGCATTGGATATCCAATTTGGGTTGAAGTGTAGTAATTGGAATGTGAGCCTGTTTATCATGTCAGACAAGTTCTTGTCTTTGGTTAGAAACATTTATATGTCCAAGGCTGATATTACGCCATTACGTGATACTGCCTTGGATCAAAATTCAATAAGATGCATCAATTTATAATTATAGCTGATCGCACGTCTATAAAACGTGATCAAGTGTTCGATTACAAGGCTTAAATCAAGAATTATGACAGCGCTAGTTTACGGTCCATTGACTGATCACAGACCGTGACGGTCGGTCTTTAGCGCGTGATTTACGCGCTGTTCAATGGTTGACCCGGGGCCCCGGGGAAGGTTTTAATCTACTACTTCCAAATCACTATTACTAAGCATCGGATTTTTTCATAAAGAAGAACAATAAGGACATTTTGTATTCGAATAAAAATCCGCTAGGAGTTATTGAAGGCGCATTAATTCATTGAGCGTCCCCATCCCTTGTGGAGCGAGGGAAATGCAATAAACTTAACGCGTCTCATGGCGCGATCTCCAATTAGCTTTTAATTGAAACTGGTCACGACAGGAGAAATTGCATTAGTATAACAAATCTATTAATTGAAATCACATAATTGTGGAGGATGCGTATAAGAATACAGCTAATCTATTAGATAAATGGAAATTAGTCGACAGCATTTCATTCTCCTCGCTCTTGATATCCTCATAGCAAAACACATTGTGACAAATATGTCTCTTGGGGCATCAGTTTCATTCAACGAAAAATAAGTGTCCGAACAAGATAGTGCTCTGTTCTGTTTGATCAGAAATTAATCATGCCGATTGTAGACAGGCCACCATTTTAGCCAGCCAGCGCCTTGTGTTATTACCTTTCCCCCTCACTGGGCCGACCATCGCCTCGTGAGCCCATGGGATCCACCTCTGCGGTGTTAATAGACCTTAATTGGGAACTTGGATTGAGCGTATATATTTTATATGTACTTTTTCGTACACACCCTATCGCTATCGACATGCGTTAGCTTTACTGCGCTCAGTCTGTCGGAGGCAGTGCTTGCCTCGAAACGCCAACCACTCGGTGTGACAGAGGCCGTCTAAGCGTGGAAGGACACTCACTTTGATTCGGCTTACCCAGACACTCTTAATTGCTTATTACATGTCTTTATGACGCAAAATACATTAAATGATTAGCAATCTACTCAATTTGGTGTTTGCTTTGTTAAGTGATGTTTTGTAGCAGGGCCTATCGCTGGTGGCGCTAACTACTATCTGGTGTGCAGTGGCCACGAATGGTAACGTCTGTGAAACCTGTGGTGACTAGAACCACTAGTTATTAGTTGATACCTATTTGGGACACGTATGACCAGAGCTAATCACTGGAGTTTTACCCAACTACTGTAGTATATTGGTACACGTAGACTCAAGCCGTCTAGTGCTGATTACAGTTATTACGACACCGTAAGATTGGCGCGCGTTCACGGTGAAAGTTACACAGAGATAATTCCGTTATTGTTTCGATAACACCACCTCCAATTACACTATAGCAGCATTGTTACTCACTTACACAACTTCCAATGGACACCCCTATCTCTGTGAAAACACACACTCCTTAATTTCCTCGTTTCACTTACTAAAGACATTAGTAACGTTATGATGCGTGAAGCTTTCTATCAAATATGGACATGTGGCCTTAACTCACAGATGAAAAATTGCGATGGAGTTCCCGGATGCTAGTCATATGAACGGAAATAGATATGAACCTCGGTGCCTTGGTTTCTTCTACTGGTTATTATAAGAAGCACATCTGATTTAATTATAAAAGTACAGAAATATCTACTAGGAGCATGTAAATCTTATAAAACAAAATATATGACAATGATTACAACTGCTAGCATGTGAAGTTATATTTCCCATCACTACTGTACACGTGCTGTCGTCTGATTAGCATGTGAAGTTATATTTCCCATCACTACTGTACATGTGCTGTCGTCTGATAAGTTATATTGCCCAGCACTACTGTACACGTGCTGTTGACTGACAAGTTATATTTCCCATCACTACTGTACACTTGCTGTCGTCTGATAAGTTATATTGCCCAGCACTACTGTACACGTGCTGTCGTCTGATTAGCATGTGAAGTTATATTTCCCATCACTACTGTACCCGTGCTGTCGTCTGATAAGTTATATCTCCCAGCACTACTGTACACGTGCTGTTGTCTGATAAGTTATATTTCCCATCCCTACTGTACACGTGCTGTCGTCTGATTAGCATGTGAAGTTATATTTCCCATCACTACCGTACACGTGCTGTCGTCTGATAAGTTATATTGCCCATCACCTGCTAGCATGTGAAGTTATATTTCCCATCACTACTGTACCCGTGCTGTCGTCTGATAAGTTATATTTCCCAGCACTAGTGTACACGTGCTGTTGTCTGATAAGTTATCTTTCCCAGTACTACTGTACACGTGCTGTTGTCTGATTAGTTATATTTCCCATCACTACTCTACACGTGCTGTTGTCTGATAAGTTATCTTTCCCAGTACTACTGTACACGTGCTGTTGTCTGATAAGTTATATTTCACATCACTACTGTACACGAGATGTAGTCTGATAAGTTATATTTCCCATCACTGCTGTACTCGTGCTGTCGTCTGATAAGTTATATTTCCCATCACTACTGTACACGTGCTGTCGTCTGAAAAGTTATATTTCCCACTACTACTGTACACGTGCTGTTGTCTGATAAGTTATATTTCCCATCACTACTGTACACGTGCTGTCGTCTGATAAGTTATATTTCCCATCACTACTGTACACGTGCTGTCGTCTGATAAGTTATATTTCCCATCACTACTGTACACGTGCTGTCGTCTGATAAGTTATATTTCCCATTACTACTGTACACGTGCTGTCGTCTGATAAGTTTTTTTCATATGCTTTTTGTAAGTGTGTAGTTGTAGCTGAGTAATATCAGTGTGTGTAGTTGTAACTGAGTAAGGTCAGTGTATGTAGTTGTAACTGAGTAATGTCAGTTGTAACTGAGTAATGTCAATGTGTGAAGTTGTAACTGAGTAATGTCGGTGTGTAGTTGTAACTGAGTAATATCAGTGTGTGTAATTGTAAATGAGTAATGTCAGTGTGTGTAGTTGTAACTGAGTAATGTCATTGTGTAGTTGTAACTGAGTAATGTCAATGTGTGAAGTTGTAAATGAGTAATGTCAGTGTGTGTAGTTGTAACTGAGTAATGTCAGTGTGTGTAATTGTAACTGAGTAATGTCAGTGTGTGTAGTTGTAACTGAGTAATGTCAGTGTGTGTAATTGTAACTGAGTAATGTCAGTGTGTGTAGTTGTAAATGAGTAATGTCAGTGTGTGTAGTTGTAACTGAGTGATGTCAGTGTGTGTAATTGTAACTGAGTAATGTCAGTGTGTGTAGTTGTAACTGAGTAATATCAGTGTGTGTAATTGTAAATGAGTAATTTCAGTGTGTGTAATTGTAACTGAGTAATGTCAGTGTGTGTAATTGTAACTGAGTAATGTCAGTGTGAGTAGTTGTAACTGAGTAATATCAGTGTGTGTAATTGTAAATGAATAATTTCAGTGTGTGTAATTGTAACTGAGTAATGTCAGTGTTTGTAGTTGTAACTGAGTAATGTCAGTGTGTGTTATTGTAACTGAGTAATGTCAGTGTGTGTAGTTCTAACTAAGTAATGTTGGTGGGTGTAGGTGTAACTGAGTAATGTCATTGTGTGTAGTTGTAACTGAGTAATGTCAGTGTGTGTAATTGTAAATGAGTAATGTCAGTGTGTGTAGTTGTAAATGTGTGATGTCAGTGTGTGTAGTTGTAAATGAGTAATGTCAGTGTGTTTAATTGTAACTGAGTAATGTCAGTGTGTGTAGTTCTAACTAAGTAATGTTGGTGGGTGTAGTTGTAACTGAGTAATGTCATTGTGTGTAGTTGTAACTGAGTAATGTCAGTGTGTGTAATTGTAACTGAGTAATATCAGTGTGTGTAGTTGTAACTAAGTAATGTCAGTGTGTGTAGTTCTAACTAAGTAATGTTGGTGGGTGTAGTTGTAACTGAGTAATGTCAGTGTGTGTAATTGTAAATGAGTAATGTCAGTGTGTGTAGTTGTAAATGTGTCATGTCAGTATGTGTAGTTGTAAATGTGTAATGTCAGTGTGTGTAATTGTAAATGAGTAATGTCAGTGTGTGTAGTTGTAAATGTGTAATGTCAGTGTGTGTAGTTGTAACTGAGTAATGTCAGTGTGTGTAGTTGTAAATCAGTAATGTCAGTGTGTGTAGTTGTAACTGAGTGATGTCAGTGTGTGTAATTGTAACTGAGTTATGTCAGTGTGTGTAGTTGTAAATGAGTAATGTCAGTGTGTGTAGTTGTAACTGAGTGATGTCAGTGTGTGTAATTGTAAATGAGTAATGTCAGTGTGTGTAATTGTAAATGAGTAATGTCAGTGTGTATAATTGTAACTGAGTAATGTCAGAATGTGTAGTTGTAACTGAGTAATGTCAGTGTGTGTAATTGTAAATGAGTAATGTCAGTGTGTGTAATTGTAACTGAGTAATGTCATAGTGTGTAATTGTAACTGAGTGATGTCAGTGTGTGTAGTTGTAACTGAGTAATGTCAGTGTGTGTAGTTGTAACTGAGTAATGTCAGTGTGTGTAGTTGTAACTGAGTAATGTCAGTGTGTGTAGTTGTAAATGAGTAATGTCAGTGTGTGTAGTTGTAACTGAGTGATGTCAGTGTGTGTAATTGTAACTGAGTAATGTCAGTGTGTGTGATTGTAACTGAGTAATGTCAGTGTGTGTAATGGTAACTGAGTAATGTCAGTGTGTGTAGTTGTAACTGAGTAATGTCAGTGTATGTAGTTGTAACTCAGTAATGTCATTGTGTAGTTGTAACTGAGTAATGTCAATGTGTGAAAATGTAAATGAGTAATGTCAGTGTGTGTAGTTGTAAATGAGTAATGTCAGTGTGTGTAGTTGTAACTAAGTAATGTCAATGTGTGAAAATGTAAATGAGTAATGTCAGTGTGTGTAGTTGTAAATGAGTAATGTCAGTGTGTGTAGTTGTAACTGAGTAATGTCAATGTGTGAAAATGTAAATGAGTAATGTCAGTGTGTGTAGTTGTAAATGAGTAATGTCAGTGTGTGTAGTTGTAACTAAGTAATGTCAATGTGTGAAAATGTAAATGAGTAATGTCAGTGTGTGTAGTTGTAAATGAGTAATGTCAGTGTGTGTAGTTGTAACTGAGTAATGTCAATGTGTGAAAATGTAAATGAGTAATGTCAGTGTGTGTAGTTGTAAATGAGTAATGTCAGTGTGTGTAGTTGTAATTGAGAAATGTCATTGAGAGTTTGTATCTGAGCAATTCGAATGTGTGTAGTTATATCTGAGTAATGTCATTGTGTGTAGTTGTAACTGTGTAATATCAGCGTGTGTAGTTGTAACTAAGTAATGTTAGTGTGTGTAGTTGTAAATGTGTAATGTCAGTGTGTGTAGTTGTAAATGTGTAATATCAGCGTTTGTAGTTGTAACTAAGTAATGTTAGTGTGTGTAGTTGTAAATGTGTCATGTCAGTGTGTGTAGTTGTAAATGTGTAATGTCAGTGTGTGTAGTTGTAAATGTGTAATGTCAGTGTGTGTAATTGTAAATGTGTAATGTCAGTGTGTGTAATTGTAGCTGAGTGATGTCAGTGTGTGTAATTGTAAATGAGTAATGTCAGTGGGTGTAATTGTAAATGAGTAATGTCATGTAATTGTAACTGAGTAATGTCAGCGTGTGTAGTTGTAAATGCGTAATGTCAGTGTGTGTAGTTCTAACTAAGTAATGTCAGTATGTGTAGTTGTAAATGTGAAATGTCAGTGTGTGTAGTAGAATGTGTAATAGTGTGTGTAATTGTAACTGAGTAATGTCAATGTGTGAAGTTGTAAATGAGTAATGTCAGTGTGTGTAGTTGTAAATGTGTAATGTCAGTGTGTGTAGTAGAATGTGTAATGTCAGTGTGTGTAATTGTAACTGAGTAATGTCAGTGTGTGTAGTTGTAAATGTGTAATGTCAGTGTGTGTAGTTGTAAATGTGTAATGTCAGTGTGTGTAGTTGTAACTGAGTAATGTCAGTGTGTGTAGTTGTAACTGAGTAATGTCAGTGTGTGTAGTTGTAACTGAGTAATGTCAGTATGTGTAGTTGTAACTGAGTGATGTCAGTGTGTGTAGTTGTAACTAAGTAATGTCAGTGTGTGTAGTTGTAACTAAGTAATGTCAGTATGTGGAGTTGTAACTGAGAAATGTCAGTGAAATGTATGTATAACTGAGTAATGTCAGTGTGTGTAATTGTAACTGAGTGATGTCAGTGTGTGTAGTTGTAAATGAGTAATGTCAGTGTTTGTAGTTGTAAATGAGTAATGTCAGTTTGTGTAGTTGTAACTAAGTAATGTCAGTATGTGTAGTTGTAACTAAGTAATGTCAGTGTGTGTAGTTGTAACTGAGAAATGTCAGTGAAATGTATGTATAACTGAGTAATGTCAGTGTGTTTGTATCTGAGCTATTCTAATTTGTGTAGTTATAACTGAGAAATGTCAGTGTGTTTTGAAAATTTTGAACTTTTTGAAAGCGTATGTTTGCCATATCTATCATGCCAGTCTGCCCATCCATCCTTCTCCTTTATACCGACCCAAACAATAAAACTCAGAGCCACGTTATAGAGACGGAACAAAATGCAGCACCATACTTAATGGTTTTATGTAAGATTAAGCAACTGGTAGGTTAACTGCTAAAGATGGTATTGTTACCTGTATTCTGTCTTCAGGTAGGTTGGTTTTCAGAGCTAACACTTCTCTAGCATATACATCGGGGTAGTGGGCTTCTTTAAACGCCTTCTCCAGCTCTTCGAGTTGATAGCTAGTAAATATAGTCCTGGAATGAAAAGCGATGCAGTCCTGAACAAATGCAAGCACGTCTAGCTATAGTGGGCGTGATTATCAAACGAACCCTGAAGTGCACTGTAAGCATTGTATATGGTTGGTTTGACCTTGAACAAAATGCATTGTTTATGAAAACATGAATACCAAAGTTGTAAACACAGTTTCATAACGGAGGGCATTGTGTATGAAAATATAAAAACTAAAACTTCTGTAGGTAGCTAGTGATTGCAGTCATTCAATGTAAAATACATAGAGTAATGCATTACTATACGGTTTAATGTCTTTGAATATCGATCTCCACTCATAACCGGTTTCATAGTTTTTAATGTTATAATGTACATTGTGTCTAATTGTTAAAAAAACACATTTAAGTATATATTTTACTGCAATTGATAATATTGTCGGGTCCTTTCACATAAAAATATGAATCATTTCATAGTTAATCAAATACAATTTAATTATTGTACTGGAAAGTACACGTCTTAAAGGAAATTAAAAACCGAAATAGTTTTGTTTTAACATGATTACCATACATATTCTTAGTAACCAAACGTTTGATGATACTTAGTTCCCTAACAAAACAACTTCATCAGAGACTTAATTATTATATGTCATCAGACACTTAATTACTGTACTGCATAAGACACTTAATCATTATACTTCTCATCTCATTAAAGATGTTTTATAACTAAACGTCCGGACATACTTAACTTCTATATAACATTACATAGATAATAAGTATAACTTAATTACTATACACCATTGTACAGATTATAAGTATAACTTAATTACTATACACCGATGTATAGATAATAAGTATAACTTAAACTATACACCGATGTATAGATAATAAGTATAACTTAATTACTATACACCGATGCATAGATAGTAAGTATAACCTAATTACTATACACCGATGTATAGATAATAAGTATAACCTAATTACTATATACAATAATATAAATAACTAGTAAAACTTTTTTACTTTACACCATTTTAAAGATAATAAGTATAACTTAATTACTATACATACATCAATTAATACATTTCCAACTATACTCAATTACCATATTACGTAACAGTTCTTTAGGTGCTTTTATATTTACGCTATTACCATACCTCTTGATATACCTATGTAATATTCTTTTTAACATATTTAATTATAAAACTTTCTAACGTACTTAACTACAATATGGGCTCTCATAGTAGATAACTATACGTCGAACATGTTTGTGTGTAATTACTAAACTGTTTAAGATAGAGACGATCTTACACATGAATTGCCGAGTTTTATAAAGCTTATGAAACGAGTCTAAGAGTTTCTCATTTTAGCAAGAATTTAGTGACGCCACGAAGTTGTCCTAACTGTGACGTCAGAAATGAAACAATGGAAAAGTACAGCCAGTCACAACTCTTCTCTTAATAAACCTGTGTGTGTAACACAAATTATGGAATAGGACACTGATATCAGTACAGTTATCCAATATACGATTTTTTTTATACATCTTAACATGTTTTATTATGATACTTCTTTACCTACTTAGTAACTATACTTCCTTACATATTAAATGTAGATCTTCTAATGATTCTCAATTACTATGCTTCCTATAGTTATTTAATTACCATGCTCCCTTACATAATTAACTTCCACACTTTCTTACTTCCTTCATTGATTTATACTTCCTAGTTGCCATGCTTCTTAATAAACTTATTTATGACACTTTCTTATATTTCAATTTCATTTCTATTCTTCTTTATATACATAATTACTATATTTCCGAACATACAAATAACCCTATGTTCAATTACTATACTTCCTTAAGTACTTTAAAATTACATGTGCTACACTTGCAAATATACTAATATGCTATGTTTCCGAAAGTACTTAATTACATGTACATGTGCTACACTTGCAAATATACTAATATACTATGTTTCCGAAAGTACTTAATTCCATGTACATGTGCTACACTTGCAAATATACTAATATACCTATGCTTCCGAAAGTACTTAATTATATGTGCTTCTCTTGTTAGTATACTTAATTACTGTACTCCAACACATGCTTAAATGCTATGTTTCCTTATTTACTTAATTAATCTGTTTTCTAATAAACTTAATTGTTGAACTATTCTGCATAGTTACTATACTTCTTAACATCCTTAATTGATTTATCTTATTTAATTAGAAGACTTCATAATACACTTGATTAATATAATTATTTATACATTTAAATTCATCTTTTTATAACTATTATTTTTCTTTAGAGACTTTATTACTATATTTTTTTTGAATAACTAATATATATACTTCATAATATACCTTATTGACATGCTTCCTGGCATACTCAAACCTAAAATGCCTAATACAATTTGTATTAATTCCGTTATGGATAGCCACATTAGACAAATTTGGTCGACCAGTTTCTATGCACCGGTTTATATAATAAAATATCTGTTTTATGATACATTAGTTATAACTACATTGTATGTCCATTGTTGTCTGTATCAAAATGATCCCCATGAATATGGTTCGAATCACATAAATATAAAAGTACAGTTGACCTTGACCACCGGTCAAGCTGTTCCCTTTGAACTTAAAGATCATGTTAAAACACTAATTTAGAAAGAAAAAAAAAGAAAAAAATAATTGTGTCAAAGCATTTCAACAGCATTGAAAGGAAATGCCTGTCCATTTATTCTTTCCTAACACATGAACTTAATAAATAATGTTTTTATTACTACGAATCATAAAAGAGAGCCACTTTTATTCACATACATGCAGTGGTAACATTGATTATACTGACATTTGACTTTGTAAATATTGATTGTTTATATGCATTTAAAATCATTCAGACAGTTTTTTTTCTATATGACAACAAAATCTATTTCCGTACGCCAATTTTCTACATTATACAATGTATCTCCCAATAAAGGCCACGTGTTTTCTGAGTATTGATCCGATTCCACTTGTGTGTATGAAACTACTGTGCTCTTAAGTACACAAATGCATTCTTGCAAGTTGACAAATGATAAATTATTTTGCACGTAAACATTTTAAAATAATACTTTCTGTCAAAGGAAAAATCGTAATTGAAATCTTTAGTAAACCAGAGAATGATTTAAATTCGTTACCAATGAAGTTGTTTTACAAATGTTGTAACACATATTCCATAAGGACCTGAATTAACATGACAGTATGATTACGATTTTATATTAATTTCATGTCAAATGCTTCACAATTTGTGAAACCAATAACTTAATTTTCCTTTGCACACAGACTAGGGTAGATTGTAGGCCTGTAACACATCCTCCGTCGACAGGGATTGACATTTTGCACCAATAAATTTGAAATATTTAGTAGAAATAAAAACGAATGCGGAGTAGTTTGGGGCACGGAAAGTCTGTGGAGACAGCCTTGTGCATGCTACATGTATCGATTATGTAGGGTAACAAATTAGCTCAAATTAGACTTTCGTGTATCTAAATTGATAAATACGCCAATTTGCACATTACCACTACCAAGGAAAATGTCAGAAAAGTGGTTGCTTTCATTGGCCTGTATTGTACGTAAAGGCATTACTTCCCTAATCCCTAATGGTCCTGGTCTCACCCAATTTATTAATTGCCTACAGACAGTAGACAAACGTCTAATAGGCCAATACTCATTCTGTGAAATTGCATGAAAATGCGGAAAACGACACTAAAGGACAATGCATCTGCTGATAATGATTAGGAATTCTCAGAAGAAGGGATTTAACCTATTGTGTTATGTGTTGTTCTATGTAGTGGATAGCCGTCAAACGACTGTGAGTCGTCGACTCCGTCCTCGGCATGAATACCAGCCAGCTTCGACTCCGTCCTCGGCATGAATACCACCTAGCTTCGATCTTTTTGGCGTGAAACCAGTTACCTCCGGCCATAGTTAGGGGTCAAGTTACCCACTTTGTATTTTCCTTTTTGATAAAAAAAAAAGATTGATATCCTCTTCAGGGAGCAGCAATCTCACTAGGTTAATTGAGGTGGCATTGCTTTTTGTATGAAAGAATATGTGAATACTCCTTTATTTTATTTTACAATTTGTATGCTATCAAATGTATAACATATTATTTCTTTTCGTTCGTATTATATTCCATTAAAACTTCAGCTGTGAAATTATTTAATATCGACGACCGTCACAACACAATGTAATAGATATTACTTAATTGTATTACGTTTGAAGCCAACATATTCACATTTAGCAAACACTCTGATTTTGTTGCGACACTTAAGCTAGAGTCTCAGTTACTTGATTTCTGGTTACTGTATGTATTATGGCTTCTATGAAATTGGCAATTATGGAACATGTTCAGAAACTGCGGCATTACTCGACTCCATTGTACGGATTTCCCTCATACACACATTATTGTGTTTTCCTTTAATTAACCATTAATTTTATATTAATTGGTTATGCAAAGTTCAGAAAAATATCACAAATATGATATTTGAATTTTGACTTGGTTTAAACTAATCTTAAGTTATTATTATACATGTATGCGTAAATTCGATATGTATTTGTGCAAAAGAGAACAAAGATTTGCTGTTTTCATTATTTCGGAAGCACGTGTACGCGCATAAGATATGTATGGTAGATATTGACGAGGTCATAGTGTCTCAATGTGGGGCAAGACAAGTTTGTTATTTTAGCTGTGGTTTAGATGTAGGCCTACTGTATACTTGTCAAGTGGTTTAAATGAATATTCATAATGACTCATAAACCCTTAATGTCACTTCATAAGAATGCATTGTATATATAAACAAACAATGGAAAATATCTAATCTATCAGATATTTTTTAAAATGTACATATTATCTACAATGGCATTTAACATAGGGTAGATGTAATAAATGGCGGAGGGTAAGCGTGATGAGTGAAAGAATAAGCTTATTACCTGTGACGTCGCTTCTTTTTCTTTTTCTTACTGCTCATACCAGCATTGTCAATATTCTCCAAACTACCTTTGTCACTGTAGCTTGACTCCAGACCTGAAATAGGCATGAAATAATGTCTTTCTAAAATATAATTTCTTGTAATTATATTCCTCAATGCCGTTTGATTCTAACATTACTAAGTATGCAGCGCTATAACAACTAAATGTCCACTCGTGTAATAAGTTCTACGTTCCTTGTCAAAGCAGACGTGTTGTAAAGGCGTCCAAACTTTGTTTTACTACTTATGTAGATAGTTCCTTGTTTGTGCACACAATATAATATAATCTAAATTATACAATAAAATAAATATCAAGTTAAAAACGTGAATGTGATAATTTCTGTGTGTTGGCTTTGAGATGTCCTCCTTATTTAAATTTTGAATGTATTTATTTTTATTTTAAATACAATCTTGTATTAAATAAGTAACATTTTTATATAACTATTAAGCTAGTTTTCTAGCTATCAACCAAAGAAATGTACCCTGTGTTCACAATTACATTGAAAATCTGTAACCACCGGTTAATTACTTCTGTGACTTAAATCAATAGCCCTATTATAGTTCCTTGTGTCTTCCTTGCCGTATTGTCTGATTCTGTTCTGGAAGTTTTACTCTTGTTGTTAATTCATGTCTTATAAAGTAATATATATTTAACGCACCATTCATTTAACATCTATTTGTTTGCAACCATTGATTTCTAAGATATTTCTATATTCTGTTTTCCTAAAATTTCATTTTTGAAATAAAAAATGTCTATTTAACTCTTTCCGGAAACTATTCATGATGCTACGATAAGATTTGTCATCAGCTACTTTATAAAATCAGCGTTACATAGAAATATTGACAGCAATATTTGTGTAAAGGAAGTATTAGCATGAGGATACACAGTTCAAACACATAATTGTTTGTACCATACGTTTGTAATTAGCTAATTAAAATCCCAGTCAATTAACCTCTTGTATAAATTAGCTTGCCGCTTTGGGTGTAAAACCAATATCGTTTAATCTTGCTTAAATGGACGAAACCCACAAGCAATTTTCCGATTTGAAAGGAAATCGCATTTCCTCATATTAATAAATAATAAATGTTTTCATTCTATTTTTAATCGGCCATGGCACTGATGCGTATAAACTGCCGCAGACGAAATGCTTCTT
This sequence comes from Mizuhopecten yessoensis, assembly GCF_002113885.1. NCBI lineage: Eukaryota > Metazoa > Mollusca > Bivalvia > Pectinida > Pectinidae > Mizuhopecten > Mizuhopecten yessoensis. Next base: position 607,398 of record NW_018404676.1, read on the forward strand.
TTCCCGCCGGATTTCCGCACGTGCATGGAATGAGTCAGCTTATAGTTTATAGAGGTCCCTCACTATACAGGTAGAACGGTAAGGATATCTATGAGAGTAATGATCAATTTGTGTTCACCTCAGAAGAACCAACGCTTAGCCTATAGCTTTAAACACCCTGAGGCGGCATTATAGACATCCAATTCATTACAAGTATTTCAAAATAAAGTCATCACATGTAATGTAAGCGTTAGTTCTTCGATATTTCACTACTAATATCAATGCCTTAATCCTAACTTATACAGTTAAATAACCTTTTAACGTATCAAACTGCCTTTCAAATATCAAAAAGATAAAATGATAGAGAAAGTAATTGCCTCTTCTTTTGTGTTGTCATTAAAATGGCATGAAGGTTTATACCATTAGAATATTAGCCATCTGCTGATTGTCGTCCAATTATACGGCCTCGCGATGACACTACGCAAGGCGTAAGTAAAGACATTTCACGCAACTTTAATTTTCAAACGCAAATTATTTTAGTTAAAAAAATAATGCTTCTAGCAATTTGAAACATTCCTTAATTGGTGTTCTGAACGTGGGTTTAGCGGTGAGATTTACACTAAATTAACTCCATCAGAGAAGAATAAAATCGCCACCTTCAACTAGACATGTACAGCTAGTCTCTGTGATAGCTTATTGCAAACAAAGAGGGGATAAAACCTAAATGTGGTGTAATAGTATAAATATGAATAAGATATACATTTATTCTATTATTTATGGAGATATCAAACAATTATCAGAATCCATGTTCCGGCATAATTCATATCTATATCTCTGATGATTACCGACATTTTCTGCGTTGGGTTGTTTAACCAGATTTCTATGGTGAAACTTATCCAGGAAAAAATAACAAAATGTATATGTTTTATATCATTATTTCCACATTTATTTGATTTTTTTTATAATGTTACATCTATTAAACTACAACTAGCTGGAAAAAACTAAGAGTCCTGTTAATTTTCAGTCTTTTTTACCCAATAAACTAATGTAGTAATTTTACTTATAGACTCGGGCATTTTGATGTATCTAAGTTATCATTGAGTGCCATCTTCCCCAGCTGGTCTGTCTGCACGTGTCAGTATTCGACTAGCCGCTGGTCAGTAGGTGAGGCCGTGTTTACAGTAAATCGGATTACTCTTTGGCATGCGTATCCTTCAGTGTTTACCCTATTTACACCCGATATGTATTTATTATTACATACTGAACAAAGTTCTTTTACCCTAACATTTTATTTCAAATCTGACACTAGAAAAAGAGGAGTAACTAGACAAAAATGTGCGTGTTTTATTTTAACAATCGGTATTACTATTCAAAGAATTATTTTAAGTGACAACACAATACTTACAAACGATTTGTGCGCGAAATGTGTATGTTTATGCGAGGAAAAAGGAAAAGTTTATACTATAAAGTTATTTAGATATTCGTAAGTTCTTGAGAATAAACGCATCTTTTCTTATTTACATTTGCATCGAATTTAAAAATGAATATATAATATTATTATTAGGAATTTCATTCAGACCATAATGCAATATATCATGAAATTATAAGTTAAATAATGAACTAGATTAGTATGTATTTCCTAGTAATATTCTAGAAAAAAAATTGTAAATTTGGTTTAGTTTTCTTTTCGTATTTAAAATCAAAACGTTGCTGTTAGCTTGACAGTTAAACAATGCTCTTTCATCTATACATTCCTCGCGTGTTTACGATGTGTCCCTTGCTAAGTGTGGAGGTTTCAACTCCATTCATTTCCCGCCAAAATGTGTCAAATATCAACGAACAACAACGTGAAAAACAGTGATAAATACAGAAATATTTTATCTCTGAAAGATGAAAGAACGCTCAGTTTTGTTATCTCAAATTTACGGAAAACAGACACATTTGTACGGAAAACGATTGTTGATAAAACCTGTATAAATGTAGTTTGTTTGATATATCTTGAGGATTTCTTGAGTGAAAATGTCAAGTGCGACAAGCTAGCCATTATAATTAGCATTCTTTAAAATATGACACATATTAACAACGTTTAAAATCGAGCGAACTACACATTGGCATGCATTGTTTTCTGACTAGAATATCGAACAAATGAAACGCCCGGTTACTTCATATGAAGCGCATTTTTTGTGCATAGGATACACGCACTATAATACAGTTTATGTTTGTATGTTGCTTTTTATAACAGACTTAAATGTGTTTTACTTGTAGATTTATTTAAAAAACAAATATTTAAAAAGGTTTTTCATTCATGTCTGCTCTGAGTTTATATTTTATATAGAAATGACAATTTGTTTCAAATCTGCTCAAGCTAAAAATTATACATACAAATTATTATGATAAAAAACTAATACACAATAAGAACATGATGACCTTCGGTTTTGATGCAATATGAAAGCATTCTTAAAGACAAATACTCACCTGTTTTGACATGGTCACTACCTTTGGACAAGAGGTTATTCGGAGAGGGTCCTAAGTTGAACACAGATTGCGCTGAGCTGCTTAAAGCATTGATGAAGGTGGACCTCCACGTGGAGTAAGGAAGTGATACTGGAATGTCCTTGATTGCTGACCGGACTGGTCCTAACGAACTGGACAATGACGAGGCCAGGTACGATGACGATAAGATAGGGTCACTCTGGGAATGCCTTGGTCTCTCTGATTCGTGATTATTGTTCCCTAGTCCTAAAAGTTCTTGAATTGCAAACGGTGTTCTCTGACTTCTATCAGGTAAGGACCCCCCATGTGCAATGGGTGTGGCAGGAAAGGGTGAAGCAGTTAGTCCTATGGTTCCAGCCGCCGTTACTCCGAACGCGTACGGATGGTGATGTGCGGCGAAGTTCATCATCGCGTATGCGTCCGTGTTTTTCAGCGTTAACTTCTTGAATGATTCTCACTTTCAATCAAATACGTCTAAGGACGTCTTCTGCTAAATCCGTATAAACATTTTGTTAAATATTTAAAAAAAATATATATAACTGCAAAATACCGATCAATGATTAGGTCTATACTGAATTAAACACCTAATTCAGAAAATGATGATCACAGATTCTTAATAAAAAGTACTGTTAGGATGCCACGAAAATATATCACGCACTGGAGCCTTTTATCGAGTCGTTAGCTTGTTTTTGAATCATTTAAGCAGTCTTTTCTGATTATATCAATTTATTAGCGATTGTATATTTACTTTGTGAAGCCACGCCCTCGCCTGCTACATCTATGGCTGCTGATGCTGCCACTCACAGCCACTCAACCAATCGAGTGTCAAGTCAGCCACGTGAAGTTATTAGCTGCGTTACTCCTCTCTCACCGCGCTCGTTGTCGTTGTAATACGGGGTCCCCTGACGCCTATAGCCTCGGCTTGAGAGGGCTTCAGCACGCGTGTATAGGCCCCTTCTACGATACCATATTAAGTGATATATCCACAAGATTTTTACAAGAAGTTTGACAAGCAGAAATGACCACTATCAGTAATTGACTTAATTTTTGCCAATGCATTGGTCAGTGCTGGATAGGTGGGGAGTCCGTCCGGAGCAGGCGTTACCACAGAAATAAGGAGAATTTAAATGTGCACGCTTAATTGATTCAAATGTCAATCGATTTTTTCCACTAGACTGCAGAGCCGATTTAATAATGATCAAAGTATAATGATTAGAACCTGTAACGTATCTAATTTGAACGACAATACATCATTTGTTCAGCGTTAGTTGTTAAAATATTTCAGGATAAACACTTTTTGTTCGAATTACAAGGAAAACATTTTTGTTGTTAGATTACGTTTAAAATGAGTTTTATAAATATATCATGATTAATTTAATAAACATTTAATGGAGAAGTAAATATCTGAGCGATTACGTTATGGTGGAGTAGGATTTGACAGTTGTGATATTAAAACCTGACATACATATGAAAAGAGATTGACATTATTATACTATACGGTCAGCCATTGATTCTTGTTATGTAAGGGCTTAATCTAAATGTTATCTAGTCAAAAAAGATGTTTTTAAAAACATTTTATACCTGCAAGTTTAGAAATAAATCTGGTTGAATTAGTGTATACAGGCTAAATGCCACTCACTTTAAAATATTTTCATCTTGTTATACAGATTGTCCGTTCTTTTTCTCTGTGTTTTATATTACTAAGTAAATACCCTATCAAGTTTGATTTACAGATGTAAGTTTTACTAAGATTAATTTTAGAAAAATAAAAAGTCGTATTTGAATATATCATATTATCTCATATGTTCTCACTTCAACTTTTACTTACTGGGCTTTATTTCCAAGAAGTTTCTGAAGCCGTCATTTTCGATTATTTTCCTGGTTTGATTCAATTTTTAATTTCCATGTTTACGTTTTAATAGATTGTGCTATTTTCTCATGCAAAGTCATGTATTTTCACAGATATAAACATGGTTAATTTAATAGATTACACAAAAATTAATAATTTAAATGCAAACACGAAAAAATTAAGATACATTTGTAAATCTTAAATTTTTTAATATAATACATATACATGCATAATTAAAAGAAGATTACAACTCCTTTTAAATATCACTACAAAATGCTATCATCAATTATTATGTAATATTGACAGTAAATATTACATGTCAACACAATAACTAGGATTTTAACATGTATGTTATATAACAATGTGTATACTTTTATGCTAATAAGTTTCCATGTAATGGTGTGTATAATATGTAATGCATATTTTATAGCATACATTCCCTGTTTGTTACACATATTGTAAAAATAGTTTCCACTTGATGGTGTATAAAATATGTTATACATATTGTATATCATATTTTCCCGTGTTGGTTAATATAATGCATTCAGTACAACATAGCTTTTTGTAATACATACTTAGAATCCAGGTACCTCATTTCTTTATTTAACAGATTATTGCAACGGTGATTTTTTCAGGTCTGCAAACAACTTGTTCCTTCTTCCAGTTAATGATTTGCTTTTGTAGAAAAAGACAAAAGAATAACTAATATAAAAGATACCGAACTAGATTCACTTCTTATCAATCTCACACCTTTTATATAAATCAAAGTAGGTACGCCACGTTTGGTCTGCTTAATATAGTGCCTCCTTATTGATGAAAATTTAAGTATTTCATGTAAAAATATAGATAAATAAACACCAAGGTGAAAAGTACAAAAAACGGAATATGTCGCCCACCTTCAAAAAAATACAAAAGTTCCTTTAACATTTTTAAAGAGGTCAGTTTTACAGCATGCAAGTCATTTTTACAATAAACAGAAGTCCTTAAGCAGCATGCAATTTTTAAAGTGCATTATACAAAAGTCAATTTTACAGTTTACAAAAGGCACTTCGCAAAGAATAACCAATTTTACAAAATACAAAAAGTCACTTTTAAAGCCAGTTTGGCAGAGTACGACAGACACTTTTCCAGTATGCAAAAGTCACTCTTACAATATATCAAAAACATTTTTATAGTACACGAAAACCACCTCTACGATATAAAATGGTACATCACGGTTTGCAACAGTAACTATATGGTAACCTTAACAGTGTAAAAATGTCAAGTTACAGTTTTAAGTCACCATTACAGTAAAAAAAAGCTATTTTAACAGTTGAGAAATGTCACATTTTCTTATCACATGCTTAATTTAGTGAATGATTAATGTCAACGAAATTCGTTAAATTACAACTAATAATTGATTATAATGAAGCATACAGTTTTGAATAAAGGTATTACATGATTTAAATCAATAATTAGTCTAAATAGATTAAATGTACTTATAAATGTAACTAATAAAAGAATGTATTGTTCAACACAAAATATAATTGTACTTCATCAAGAAAGTAAAACAACTGAGCTAAAAGTACACAATAATGAGACCTGTTGTAATTGTATATCTACTAATGAGAGAATGTTGGCGAATATCTTGGATACCACCATAGAAATCCAAATGAGCACTGAAAACGTTGAACAGCATTTGAAAAAAAATACCATTATCTATATAATACGTACTGGTTTTCTCTAAATTGATTTTACTTTTTCAATTCATTTAAAGTGTTTCATCTATTCCACGTGCATCTGTATGCAAGGCTCTATCAGACGGTTACATACACTGTCTACGGTTCCTTAATATGGAATAGGAACCCGCTCGATCAGTCAGTGTCGCCAGCCACAGTGAATAATTTGATAAAAACACAGTTTAACATTTTTAAACTTTCAATTAAGTTACAGAAGACCTACACACCTTTATAGAATAAAGATACTAATTTTTAATTTGAAGGTCTAGCAGGTTTAATTCCACGGTTAACAGAATCAGAAATACGACATTTATCAGTTAGCGATTCCACATAAAACTGGCTCAATTTGTCCCCCATGTCATCGCTTTGTTCGTTACCCCATGATAATTGGAATATGATCGGAGTGCGACGTGAAACCCTAGGATCAACATGACGGCATAGAGGTCAATGATCGATGGCATACTCAAATCTCTTTTTTTTCATTTCAATTTAAATTGCAGAGACCTAGCGGAATCGTCTAGTGTGATGCATCGTTTGATGGATGCATAACTTGGTCATCAGTGGTAATGGGACTATACTGTATTGTAATGGTCTCCGACGTTTAATAAACCGATAGTATTACTTGTATTTCAGGTGATCTCTCGCGAATTGGTCATTGCCATTATAATTGTCTGGTCCAAACTGTGTCTGACCTTGTGATATCCCTGAGGTTTTCAGACAGATTTCGGTAGACATTGACATTGGGAAAGTTGACGTACATATCTAAAATGTTTTAGTCATGATTTTCCCCTTCACTTTGGAAGTATTATTCAAAGTCTATAGAAAGGTTCACATGCATGTGTGTATATATAGTACCATAACGTTAAATCATCGAAACTCATACGTACATAAACGCTGAAATTAATATAATTTCGAAGGATTGTGGTTATTTTGTTATTTATTTCTTTTGACATGTGGCAACTATCGTGTGAGGTGCTTTAAAGTGTTTTTGGAGTTAAACAAACGGTCGATTTCTGCCCAGGAAAGAAATTGCACTTAAGGTTGTACGAAACGACGATGCCTGTGTCCTTTTCCTACATCTATATCCGCATTTTTATCAATTTATCGATAAGTTGTTTTAATTAAAAAACTTAAGATCAAAACAGTTGTTGATATTTATGTTTTGTTCATCAATTAGATAGTACATTAGTAAATGTTGTTTTATTTCTGTTTCAGATATCCTCAGAGGCTATAGATAATACCAGAATGGTTGCAGGTTATCTATATTAACGTTTCTAAATATGACTAAATACACCTGGATATATTTTTTCTCCAAAGGTGGTCAGAGGCTTGGCAACTCCGTTTTCATTCAGAAATACGCAAAGTGATGCGCGTGGGACACTCCAGCGTTAATCCAATGACGTGCAAACGTAAAGAAAATTACTTCGATAAAGATATCGATATCACTATTGACAATAAAGTATCACTTGATAAACATATTTCTGAAAGAAAAGAAAAAAAGCTAGTTCCTTTATGGGAGTTCTTTTAAGGTTGCTATACACATCCTAAGTTAGACCACACATTGAAAACACGAATCAGGTCATGTGTATTTATTTTTTCATTTCAGAACTGACTGTCAAAGAATTGTAATTGCGCCGAGGTTCCACGTATTCTCATATAAACAAATGTGACGTTTTCATTTAGAAGATATATGGATTAATATGGTTGCCGTATTAGCGTAATGGTTAGAAACAAAGAAAACAAACTATATATACGAGAACAGAAGAATGAAAGAAAAACGTTATTTAAACCGAAAATTCTGTGTATATAGGTCTCCGACATCAATATCAGACGGTCCTGCTGCTAGTGTAACTTATAAAGTGACAACAGAACCAAGAAAATTGTTCTTGATTTGGCAACAGTTAAAAACGGAATCCTCAAGTTCGCACTCCCAATAACAATATACATTGTGAGTTAGATCAATACATTTGCATATAGTCTCTGTGGTAAATTGTTCTAACGTATTACTAAGTCAAATGGTATCAGTGCTTTCAAAATAGTTGTGAAGTAACGTGCTTTTCAATAATTCCTAAACGTTATATATAGTGCTAGCGCTCAAACTAATTCATTTGAATCTCGTCTTTTTCTTAAATCAAAAGATTCTTTTCTTCTTTCAATCTTAGGGGAAATTGATATAAAGACGGAGTAAAGCATTACATGTTCTTACACTACATTCAATTGTGAGGATATCTGAGACGACCCTTCTTGTAGACTATATGGTATCTATGGTAGTTTTGCTATGTTCCTCCTCCGTTGTTTGCGGCAGTTTATGATGTTCTTTGTTTTGTTTTGGCACCTCCTCTGTTCCTGTTGGTTTTCTTATCTACAGTTTCCTCTTGTGTTGTTTAATAGGATTTAATAGTAAAAAAAGAAAGGCGCAGGCAGATATCTGCCTCTATATCCATCAATGATACAATACATATAATACATTAACATTCAATTTTAACATACATGTAAATCTTATTTTGGCGAGTGATCATATTTCACATCTATATTATTCCGGTGTTCATTTAAATTGACCTCAAATTCTTTAGTTGTAGTTGAGTTTATAACTCTTTGTTGGAAGCTGTTGTTGATGTTTCGGTTTTTATTTCAATTCATTTTTTTATTTTCATGACACACATGCATCACATATGACAAACACATCAGACATGACAAACACACATCACACATACACACATCATATATACACATACACATATTACAAACATCACACACACATATCACACAGGTAACACATATATCACATATATCACACATCACATATGACACGCACACGTCACAAATAACACATGACAAACACATCACATGCGATACACACATGACACATTTCACATATGTTGCACACACTACACCCATATATCTCATCACACATGCCACACATCTCACACCATACACACATCATATATACACACATCATATATACACATACACATATTACAAACATCACACACACATATCACACAGGTAACACATATATCATACATCACATATGACACGCACACGTCATAAATAACACATGGCAAACACATCACACGCGATACACACATGACACATTTCACATATGACATACGCAACACACACAACACCCATATATTTCATCACACATGCCACACATCTCACACCATACACACGCAGCACACATGACAGATACATGACAAACAAACGTCACACAAGACATGCACTCGTCAAATATGACACATATCAAATACACATGACACATATGACAAACACATGACACATGTAACACACATGTCAAAAGAAGTCACTGTTAACTATACCATTCAAACGTCAGGAGGAATAAACTTGTTCTCAAACTCGAACTGTAAACAAATATTTTAAAATACCAACTACCAAAATTAGTTTATTTAATTTATATAAAGAGTGATACCAAAGTCATACATAGAACCCTGAAGGACTAATTTATATAAAGAGTGATACTGAAGTGATACAAAGAACCCTGAAGGACTAATTTATATAAAGAGTGATACTGAAGTCATACATAGAACCCTGAAGGACTAATTTATATAAAGAGTGATACTGAAGTCATACAAAGAACCCTGAAGGACTAATTTATATAAAGAGTGATACTGAAGTCGTACATAGAACCCTGAAGGACTAATTTATATGAAGAGTGATACAAAAGGCATACATAGAACCCTGAAGGACTCATTTATATAAAGAGTGATCCTGAAGTCGTACATAGACCCCTGAAGGACTAATTTATATAAAAAGTGATACAAAAGTCATACATAGACCCCTGAAGGACTAATTTATATGAAGAGTGATACAAAAGTCATACATAGAACCCTGAAGGACTAATTTATATAAAGAGTGATACAAAAGACATACATAGAACCCTGAGGAACTAATTTATATAAAGAGTGATAACGAAGTCATACATAGAACCCCTGGGACTTATTTATATATAGAGTGATACTTTAGTATTACATAGAACCCCCGTGGGACTAATCTATATGAGGAGTTATATATGTTTATTTACATTTGCATGGCATTGTCACTATATAGCCTCTTTGGAAACTCTGTCGTTGATGGGACTTTAATTCCCATGCCGCACGAGACATTATTACCATGCCGCACGAGACACAATTCTTAGCGTATTAATACAACAATGACCGGAACTACAATAGCCAATATATCGCTGGGCATTGTGAGGTTTGACAATGCCATTGTAAATTTATGTGCAAAATAAAAAATAAAATAAAAATCACTTTTATTACAACGAAAACAAGACCAATGTCTGCAATATCGTAAAAAATGCACATCGGTTGAAATCACCAATGTCGGCAATGGAAACAGTTTTAACGCTCATGCAATTTAACAGAAATATCATCTGTTACACTGCACTGATCAACAGGGGTTCGTTACAAATGTCTGAAATACACATATTATATAGACCTAATGACACATATGTTTTAGACCTACTGATATGAGTCACAGCACACATAAACATTTCAGACATTTGTAACGAACCTGTGCTCCGTCGCAAGATCACTCACTTCAAACGCTATCAGTTTCACGCGTCTCGCATCCACCATTCCTCAGTTTCTGACGACATGTCAAATAATGAAGATGTTATAGAATCTACCGACTGTTGTCAGGTTCCCATACAATCAACAAATACATTCACGCCTGTATTCTTTACAAAATGAGCAAAGAGAAAAGTTCGAATTAACTTCCAAAAATAACTCCCTCGTGGAGGGCAAGGTCGGATTTACGGTGTTCACTGTATTTGTCCATGCGCATTATGTTGTTTGCTTGCAAAGCTGTGTCATTCAAATAGATAATAAATACCATACAAAAACAGTTCAATGCTTATATATATAAACCTGTAGGATTTATTTATATAAAAGGTTATGATTCCGAGAAGATGCTATCTTAATGAGTGTCTATGGGCTAGTCTACAATGTTGTTATACATACTGTAAGGTACATATTACTGTTATTATACAACTGGACATAATATTTTGGGAAAGAGTTATGAGGTAGTCACCATTTAAATTTTTTAAACGACAATGAACACAAACCTATATTTAAGTAAAATGTGAGTGATCAAATGTATAGTGTCAGCCACACAATCCTTTTTCAATCGTTATAAATAAAATATAGTGAATTTCTATGTTACAATTCTTTAGATAACCAACCATACGAACGTTTTATTGTACATATCAACGTGAGTTTTTTTTAAAAAGACAATATGACAACATTTATCATGTTAATGGACATTTTTAGTGTAAACGAAAATATCTTTGCTCTCCATCATTGTTTCATTTTATTGAAGATATTGATTCACTCTCTGCATCACATCAAATGACCAGTTTTCCGTTTCTTCGTTTCTTATGCTAGTTTATTAAATTAAGTCATATGGCATGCAACATTTTGTTTATGAGAACTGAACCATTTCTAACCGATAACGAGGCGCATCATTTTCCCGCGTGTTTTGTCAATCTGTCGTCTGCGTATGTGATGTTAACCTATTCACACAGTTCATTAAACATTTTATTTGAAATAAATGAAGTGTAATGTGTCAACATACAGTATCGCACCTAAATTAGATTAACCCTATTTTCCTGTAATATAGATGCAGATTCAAACATTTCCTATAAAACATGTATATATATACATACAGCCCGCACAGTGACGTCACAGTAGACGAGAAGCGTCATTTTATTGGTAATTAAATGATTGTTTTCCCCTTATTTGTATCTGTAGTAATTACAACCGTGGTTGATGGACATGACTAACTCGACTACGGAGCCGCTGATCCGTACACTAAGACAGGTGATTCTGCTGACGCGAGCGACACACGCTGCGCGAGACTTTACCCGCGTGTTAGTATAGTCACGCCCATTCTTTATCACAGACGCGCCCCCTGGTGTTAGTTTTGCCGCAAACATTATTTCTTTTCTTGTAGGTGGCAGAGCTCTGGTAATTTGGCACTAATTATACAAGCAACGCCACCAGTAGAAGTCATTCATCTTGTCTATTACCCTGCAACTGCAGCCAGTAACGGTATAATCAGTAGTTATGAATACTGCAATTTCCAAGGAAAAAATATGGTAATGATTTTCAAATAATTGTGGTATCCGTTCGGAATTCTATCGCTCCACGGGTGGGACGGAAGGAAAACGACAGAGGGTATTCTATTCTCATTTGTAAGGCATTACTACCCTGTTATCTTATTTAATTTGCATCTTCAGTTCTCTTTTTTGTTTATATTTTGTTTGAAAAGAGAAATGTTCAGGTAGGAAATAGCTGATAACTAGTTAAAAAATAACATGAGGGTTATTATCGCTGTAATGTTAAACTATCCATACCCGCAATTAACGTTAATAGCTGCTGAGGAGTAGTAAAGTGCCACTGTGTTCAAAGTGTGTCCTACAAGATTAACTAAACATTAAAAAGGAATACGTCATTTTTTACATTATTGATGCATGCCATACAGCCTTTCTTTGATAATTACTGCTTAAAGAGGAGCGCAGACAAACTGATAGGTACGCGCGCTGATAATTACGTTTCTTTTATTTATTTACCATTGCGTTTTTTATGCTATATTTATGCATAGTTATAAACGCTTTCCTATTTATAAATTAGATATGCAGAACTCCATTTTTAGCTCTTTATACTGTATCTGATTTATGAATATTTATATAATAAGGTATCGTGATTGGTCACTTCAGGATCTTGGCCTCCATTATCGCAAATGAAAAGGTATTAATCTAAACATCCATGTCTGATGCAATTTTCTAGGTTTTTCTAATTATACACAAACACCGTTGTAAAAACATGTCTCATTCACTTTATCATTTGTATACTATATCCTTAGATCTTAAATAGATAAACCCTACTCAAACTATATTCTAATTAGTTGTCTACTTATCCCCGAATACTAAAGCAGTTCAGTGCGTTATGTAGATTATGCCTATATTTTCCCGAATACTATAGCATGTTTAACATTGCCTATATATTTCCTAAATCAGGATGTGTTATGTATGATACCCTGTTATGCTCTGTGGACTTATACAGCCCTTAATCTTATCGTATGTCTTGACACTGCTGGCCATTTGATGTGTATACTAATCTAGGTCATGAAGTTTACCACATAAACTTATCAAATTAAACGTTATTTATTTAGAAAAATTGCAAACAAATTCTATCAACTTCTATTAATCAATCTTGGTGGCCCTGATGGAAGCGTGCAAGGGGTCTTAATGTGGGACGAAACCGAATTATATCCGGACAAAACCCACGTGGTCGGGTAGGTGACCCCATACCTTTTCATGTCCGATCGGGGAATCGAACACGGGCGCTTTGGTGAAAGGCGAGTGCTTTAATTACTGCGCCATCCCACCACCTTTAGGAATAGACTATAGTCTATACCCCGGATCTTGCAGAAAGCATATTTTACTGTATAGTCTATACCCAAGATACAGGAGCAGGCCTATTTTGCTGTTCAGACTATATCCCGGATCTTGGAGCAGGCCTAACTTGCTTTCTAGACTATACCCCGGATTTTGGAGCAGGTTTATGTGCTATATAGACTATACCCCGGATCCTGTAGCAGGCCTATTTTGCTGTTAAGACTATACCCCGGATCCTGTAGCAGGCCTATTTTGCAGTTTAGACTATACCCTGGATCCTGGTACAGGCCTATTGTGCTGTATAAACTATACTCCTGATCCTATTTGCTGTAAAGACTATACTCCTGATCCTATTTGCTGTATAGACTATACCCCGGATCCTGTAGCAGGCCTATTTTGCTGGTAAGACTATACCCCGGATCCTGTAGCAGACCTATTTTGCTGTTTAGACTATACCCCGGATCCTGGTACAGGCCTATTCGGCTGTATAGACTATACTCCTGATCCTATTTGCTGTATAGACTATACTCTATGGAAACCCCCCTGGAAATTTAGAAACACCCCAGATAGTTCTCTGTATCCGTCACTGAATAATGAAATTAATAGTCTGATACTGCACTGAATAGCCTCTGAGAAAGCCTGGTCAAATAACAAGTGGTCTGAGGTTTAAATTCATTCACAAACTATCATTAATGTCTCACGACCAGTACGTACATTGAGACGGTTAAACTGTTTTGCTAATGTCTCTCGACCAGACGGTTAAACTGTTTTGCTAATGTCTCTCGACCAGACGGTTAAACTGTTTTGCTAATGTCTCTCGACCAGTACGAACATTGAGACGGTTAAACTGTTTTGCTAATGTCTCTCGAGCGGAATAATCAGTGTGCTGTGTATATCGACGGCAACGTGGTCCATTGGCGTTCTTACGTATAAGGACATTTCGACAGTGCTCTGGTAGTGGTGAAGGACATGATTGGTCATCCCTCCTCCAGGAAATTGTCTCCGTCGTTCACTGTAACTAATGCAATAACTGCAGCAGATAAGTCGTCATAATCTGCCCCCATTGTCGACTCGATGGCTGTTAATTTGACACGCACTTTCTATTGTACACGATTGCTTCGTTGCTAAAATTATTAAGGCATCTCTCGTCCTGATCCAAAAGGTATCTCGACCTACCAAAGATTAAGAAGCAATCAACGATTTCATTGCATCAAATTGATGGAATCAGCTATAGCATTTATTAACGAAGACCTTCCTATTTTCTAATTCATATTATCCGTTCGCTTGATCGGATTATAAGCCACTCATTTCAAATTACGAGCCATTACGAAGTCACGGAAAGGCTTCACGCACTGGTTTCTGACAGGTTTCCACGAACCTGACTCTACTTCTCTCTGTTAAATGCGCGTCGACAGACTATAATTCGATGCAAAATGCCATTAATACCAGCATGTTGTTTGTTCTCAGAAGCACAGGCAAACACGGCGGCGACTTGTTCAAATTCATTCGAAATGAAGAATCCTTTTCAGTTTCCTTATAACTAGTTTTGTTTTCTCTTGGCCTGTCTCGACCTTCAGTCGGCTCCATGGAAACACACAGAAGTCGCAGTCAACGAACCTTGTTACTATATAATCCGTTTATAAGGGGATAACTGTGATTGTATTGGTTCATTTCTATTTAATTTTATAATCTCATTTTAACATGTTTTAAATTCTTCTTTTTTACAGAACGCTCAGTAGACCTTTTATTGGCTTCCTGTCAGCGTTACACGCGTCACAAGTTGTCAATATTATATTTGTAAAACCCTGATAACGATTAATGTGTACATATTAGTATATTTTCTCTGTGCGCTAATCACGTCTCGTGTAAATCTTGAAACTTCTATCTCCAAGAAATTTAGACAAGACATCAGAATGACAATTACTTTATATATATATTATATCAGTTTGACAATTACTATTTATATATATATATATCAGTTTGAATATTTATATTTATATATATATATATATCAGGTTGACAATTACTATTTATATATATATATCAGTTTGACAATTACTATCTATATATATATATATATATCAGAATGACAATTACTATTTATATATATATATATGTATCCGTTTTGCTGTTAATCATATGTACCAACTTACTTGATTATACTATAAATAGTGATATTACAGAACTGACTGTACTGTATGTACAGCTAATTTCAATGGATAGGCAAATTTTGCTTGAATGGTTATATAACATTATCGATGTGTTCGTGTGCTATGTAATTATTGCTGTGTAATATAACTTAAGCGACAGACTACAGACAATTCGCATTATAAACTTTAGTGTAACAAGGAAAATCATTTGATGGAAATGATAAAAATTGGTTCAGAAATAAAGTGAAAAATTAGAATAACGAACTCAAAATGTCAAATAGACATTTCTATTTGTTCTGTAGAAACCAATTCACTTACCTCTGCATTAGGATTCAGGTCTATTATCTGATTTTGGTTCGTTTTATTTAGATTGCCCCCTTGATAACTATCCTACCTGACGGTTATACTGGGTTATTTTAGAGAGATATCTACAATACGTTTGTCCGGTGCCATCGACACGTCCTAACCGTTTTAAAAGTTGCTAAGATATCCTTTTGTTTGACAACTGTGTCAAAATCACTGCTTCTAGACATTTTATGGCGGTTTTCAATTTTTAAAATCTTTAAAAATGAAACATTTCAAGTAGCATCGCATGCATCTTGTATGAATGTGCTATCAGCGATATACATACGCATGTATCGGGAGGGAAAAAACGTAGTTTTCATCAATTTGAAAACTATATCAGTTCAGATCAGTCAGGGTAAAATTCGTAAAAGTATTAAAATTTTAAAATCTCTACCTAACCAGCAGAGATTGAGGAGGTACGGCGCCATCTTTCGGCTACAGTTAAACGTGATTTATATGTGCGTTAGAATTTCAATTACATAATATGTCCTGGATAAAAACTGTTACTACGGCAGATACGTCAATTGTCCATCGATTACTTTATCAAATTTCGACTCGGATAAGCGCGAGAAGCTATCGGATTAAATCCTATCGCGACAGTGTCAGAACAGGGCATGGATCACAGACAACTAAATGTGAATAAGCTGTTAAGATCCCAATCTTAAACCCTTCAGCAAAGTTTCACTGGCAAATATTTTGCAATCATAGCCATTAAAGTTAGGATTGTAAAATGTAGATATTTGTGTCACCTACGTATGTATGTATAGATATGTCGTTTTTGACTTGCTATCAGTTGATGTTTTCCCTAAGACCACCAAGGGGACTTACACTCGCATTGGCTACTGCAGCTGTACTCTATTCTATGTTCCTATCGCTGCAACAATCAACAAACTTCGTTCTGCGATTTTCATCGTATTTTTTAATGTAGAATATCCACAAAATTCAATTTCTGCCTCCTATATATCTAAAGATGGTATTTACGGCAGTTTTGTATAAAGGTCTGGCATGAGATTTTAAAGATTTCTTTTTATGTGAATACTGCAGCATATTTTTTTTTATTATTTTAAACTTAAACGGCAGCAAAGGGAGTATCGTCTCCAGTTGTTTTTAACGGACTAAACGAGTTAATACATTCATGTTTTTCACTAATAATGTTTCTATTTCGGGATTAATCTCAGCATTAGGTTATCGATGGTTTTTTTTACCTACACACAATACATTTTATCACTGATTTTAATTTACCTGTATTTTTATGGTTAATTTAAGTAGTCACATTTCCTTCGTGTACTGAAAACATGTTGATCAACTTCCTAATTAAACCTTCATTTTGTTAGAGGATGAAATAGCATGATAAGTTAACAATTAGCGGTCCTAATTGGAAATAAAACATACGGATGTCAGGACCACACAAACCAGCTATCTGATCTTTATTGAAAACTGTCATTTTGTAGACGATTTGCGTTTATATCCATCCTAATGTATACCCATTACGCGTCGTCACCGCTTTACCTAAGCCCGTCCCGTCATATAAACTTCTCCAAGTGTAAAAATTAGGCCTTTGATATGACTCGTGTGTTGACATAAGCATCAGATCAGAGGGAACCTCAGCGTTTTATAGCAACCTGGTAACAATTAGAATCAATCAATGTGATTGGCTCGATCGTTTTACCTCGGCCACCCGATCTCCTATCTTATTAACTAATTGTTAATAATGTTTTCCCATGATGCGCTTCGGCGCTATCAATTAGGTACTGTCGCTGGTGCTGAAAGGCATGCTTTCAGGGACGAAGATGTACCTCGTATTCAATGGATTAATAAAGTAATTAGATTGTAAGCTCTGGTGTCCGAGATTGGCTGGGTAGAAGAGGGGTAGAGACAGGTCTGTTTCACCTGGAGTTAATCATCGCATACCTGTTGTAAAGGCCACAGTTGTCATTGATTTCGGACCCAATTCACGACTCACTGAGCAGGACACACACAACAGAATAACCCGAGTCGAGAGTAACACGCCTGACATCTGTATTCAATTTCACTGTGTAAATATATCACCCCGTCATAGGATGTTTATTTGTCTAAACTAATTAAGTTTTGATAAAAAATAGATTCATTTCATAGTTTCTTCTGTCGTCAATTAGGCTCACTCATGTTCAGTCATCCGGAGGAGTTCCAGTGACAAGTATTGCTTTCCATCCGTTCATGGAGTAGCTATTTACATCTAGATTTCTCAGATAACGTAAACATTTGTATATCAGATATGTTAAACAAATTCTTAATAAAAAGATGTATTCGTGATTCCTTTAACTGAATATGAAATGACACACATCCCTTTTAATTTGATAGCCAGAAAACATTACAAGATATGAATAAGAAGAGATAACTTTGCAAGCTAACATATTAACGTGCATTATGTTTCCTAGAAACAAGTGTAAATCGTTAGATATTGCAGACAAGAAAATGTACATTGTACTTGTTTTACTCCAGTACCCGCCTTCGTAATAAGCAGGGTACGCACTTTACTCCGGCAGTTTTGTTTTAACAATTCCAGAAACAAAATTGATAAAACTTATATAACATTAAAATTAACACAAGACCAAAGTGTTTCTCTTGATTTTCATTAAACTGTTATTTTGTTGTGATAAATTATCAGTATCCTTCATTTTCTGTTTCTCTCTTTTTTCATACTTCAGTTGAGGTTCATTTACAGTAAACTTTTGCCAGGGGTTCGTTTTCAGTTAAATTTTTATTTGGATTCATTTTCTGTATACCTTTGTTGGTTAATTTTGCTGTGATTTGTTTTCTGTTTACGTGTGTTAGGGTTACATGTC